>NC_138378.1:87887611-87969047 GCF_054177405.1 Leptonychotes weddellii
ATTTAATTACTCATAAAGGACTTACTTCTCCTGTTTAGCTGTTTTCTGTGTATGTAATTCAATTCCTTTTTTTCATACTTATCTGAAACTTTGTACTGTGCCATTTTTATTCCCTTGTTCTGTATTAGGTATAGTCTTAGTAGTTACTTTTGTGATTACAATTAACATAACAATCTAGTTTGAATAATGCCAGTTACATTTCAATAGTATCCAAAAACTCCACTTCTATATCTCTGTCCCTCTGTATTGTTATTGTCACAGCTTACATCTCTATCCATTGTGTGCTCATTAACATGGATTTATAATTATTTTATATGTATTTGCCTTTAACTCATACAAAAAAAGAAAAGTTATAAACCAAAAGTATAAAGCTGGCTTTTATTTTTCAATGAAGTTGCCTTTACTGGTGTTCTTTATTCATATGGCTTTAAGTTATTGTCTATTGTCTTTTCATTGCAGCCTGAAGGACTCCTGTTATCAGGGAATACCTTAATTTCTCCTTCATTCTGGAAGGATAATTTTGCTGGATATAGAATTCTTCATTTACACTTTTTTTTCTTTCAGAACCTTAAACAGGTCATCTCATTGCCTCTGACTTCCATGGTTTCTGATGAGAAATTAATCTGAGGCTCCCCTAGCACATGAGGAGTTGGTTCTCTTCTGCTGCTTTCATTATTCATTGTCTCTACTGTTAAACAACTTGACTATGTGTCTCAGTGTGGATCCCTTAATTTTATTGTTTGTAATTTGTTGAGATTCTTGGATGTGTAGATTGATATATTTCAGATATGGAAGGTTTTAACCATTCTTCCTTTAAATATTGTTTCTTTCTCTCTTCTCCTAGAACTCCCATAAAGCATATGTTGGTGAGCTTGATGGTCTCACAGGTCCTTTAGGCTGTTCGCTTTTCTTTCTCCTCCTCAAACTGGATTTCAACTGTTCTGTCTTCAAGTTCACCAATTCTTTCTTCTGCCTACTCAAATCTGTTGAATCCCTCCAGTGTATTTTTGCACTTTAGTTATTGTACTCTTCAGGTCCAGAATTTCTATGTGGTTTCCTTTTTATTTTTGATGATTTTATTTATTTGACAGAGAGAGACACATCGAGAGAGGGAACACAAGCAGGGGGAATGGGAGAGGGAGAAGCAGGCTTCCTGAAGAGCAGGGAGCCCGAAGCGGGGCTAGGCAGACGCTTAACGACTGAGCCACCCAGGTGCCCCTGTGGTTTCCTTTTTAATAACTTCTAATTAATATTCTTTTGTTCATTGTCTTACTGGTTTTCTTTACCTCTGGAGTATTTTTAAGGCAGTTGGTTTAAAGTTTTTGTCTAGGAAGTGCCGTGTCTGGGCTTCCTTGAGGATGGTTTCTAATTAATTTTTTCTTTTGAAGGGGCCATACTTTCCAATTTCCTTGTATGCTTTGTGATTTTTGCTGAAAACTGGACGTCTGAATATTCTGGAATAATTCTGGAAATCAGACTCTCCCCCTTTCCCAGGGTTTGTACCTCTTAATTTAAGGCTTTGCTGTGTTCAGTCAGTATTTTGACAGAGATCTCTTTGAATGCCAGGACCTGAAAAAACAAACCAACAAAGACACCTGTCCCAGTCCTTATGGACTGGCCCTGTGCTGGGACACACTTAACACTTAGCCAGACTATTGACAATTCTGTCTCAGCCTTCAGTTCCTGTTTGCACCAAGCCTGCAGATCAGCCAGTGGTGAAAGTTTGGGGTCTTCTCAAATCTTTTCTGATATTTCCTGTGCTGGACATGCATGTGGCTTTCTACATGCTTTTGAATGTCCTAATATCCCAAAGAAATCCTCTCTCTGGCTTTTCCTCCCAGGTTTTAAGCAAGCTATTGTATGTCCCAACTGTAATATGTTGCCCCAGGTGGTTTCACTTTTTAAAAATTGTTTCCTTAACATGTTTTCAAGCAGTGCTTGCTGCTTTTCCACCTGAGTAAGTTACAAGATAAGCAAACCAGAGATGAGCACCTTGTGTTAGCCCTTCAGGATGGCCCATAAGTAAGGGAATTCAGATAATTTGTGACTAAGTCTACTCTGTTTCACTGGAACTAGGAACCAGAATCATACACTGAGAAAGTGAGCTCCTATCTATCTTATCTTCAAGACAGCTGCCAAGTTGGGAGAGGGATTTGGCAAGGGCAAGTAAAATGCCATAAGGCTTTCTGTTTTTTTTTTTTTTTTTTTTTTTAAGATTTTATTCATTCATTTGAGAAAGTCAGAGATAGTGACAGCATGAGTGGGGAGGAGAGGGAGAAGCCACATGCGGGGCTCGATCTCAGGACCCTGGGATCACGACCTGAGCCGAAGGCAGACGCTTAACCGACTGAGCCACCCAGGTGCCCCTTTCTTACTGTTTTTAAGTTTCTTTTTTCTAATACAGTGTTCACTTGCTTTCTAGTTCTGACAAAGTTGGTTGGTTCTGATAGTTTCTGGTACTTTTTAAAAATGTTTCTCTGGAGGTATGGGTGTACGGAGCTGTCTACTCCACCATTTTGCTGATGTCACTCTATATTTTTTAAAACTATAATTAATTACATGTAGAAGAGAAATTCATTAGCTTAAAAGTATTTCCGTACTGTGGTTTAGATTTGCATTTCTGAAAAGGTTTCAGTGGCTAAGGAAATGCTGTTTGGTATCTCAAAAGAAAACTGTTTTGGTCAAATAAATTTGGGAAAAGCATATGAAAGGCTCTGAAAAGTTGTAAAGAAACCTGCTTTATGTTTATTTGAACCCAAAATTTCCCATTTATTTAAGAGCCTTTCCTATTGACAATTAGCATCTGATAAATATCTGTGTCACTACAGTAGGACAAGAAAAGTGGTCCTAGTTCTTCAGCTGGGAGTTGGGTGACAGGAAGAGGTCCAGAGGCAGGCATGGTTAGTACTATTTAGGAATGAATATAAGTCATAACCCCTTCTCTCCAGAAGTTCTGAGACAGACACGGAAATATATGAGGCCTAAGGTCATGTGAGCTGTACAAGTGGTAAGTGCTCAGGAAGGCATGACAGACAACATGGGGAGAGTGGGAAGGGATGGGGAAAGGGAGTCACAACCTGTCCAGAGGGAAATGGTGAGTGATCATCACAAGCTGGATGGTTATTTTTAGAGTAAGCTATATTTCTGAACAAAAAAAAAACAAATGGATTGGTGGTGTGGGATGTTATTTTAGGTACTCTTGACACTGATTATTTTTTTTAGGGCACCAAGTAGATTCAGTCTGCAGTTGGGGTGGAAAGAGTGGTAGCTGGTGCTGCGCTGCTAGTGCTGGACCTAAGTTGAGAGGCTGAGGATAGAGGAGAACTTTTACTGCAGGTATTTACACCATTATTTCCCTTCCTAGATTGTGGACCTTCCAGGGCCAGGACAGTATCTAACTCTCCTTGTTTCCAATGATGCCCAAAAGAATACTGAGGGAAAATGGACTACAGGACATGATAATAAGCCAACAATGCTCTTTCCTTAACCTGAAAGCAGGAATGGAGAAAACAGGACCTCGCAAACAATGAAAACAAACCAACCCTACATTTAGATCATTTTATTTGAATGGCTGGAAGAGTGGTTGTAAATATTCTGTCCATCCATCCACCTGAATAAATTTTGATTATCCACATAAGACAAAAATGCTCAGGGATTATGAGCATGAATAAACTAGCCAGATAAATGCAATCATGAAACTATATCCTGTCAATATGTCAGTTTGTCTCAAGTTGATTTATAGATTCAAAGCAATCCCAATCAAAATCACAGCAAGTTAGGGGGCGCCTGGGTGGCTCAGTTGGTTGAGCGACTGCCTTCGGCTCAGGTCATGATCCTGGAGTCCCAGGATCGAGTCCCGCGTCGGGCTCCCTGCTCAGCGGGGAGTCTGCTTCTCCCTCTGACCCTCCTCCCTCTCATGCTCTCTGTCTCTCATTCTCTCTCTCACAAATAAATAAAAAAATCTTAAAAAAAAAAATAAAAAAAAAAATTCAAAATCACGGCAAGTTAGTTTGTGGATATTGACAGATGAATTTTAAAATTTATATGGATAGGCAAAAGACCCAAAATAGCCAACACAATACTGAAGAACAAAGTTGAAGGACTGATGCTCTCTGACTTCAAGACTTACTATAAAGGTACAGCAATTAAGACAGTGTGGTATTGGTGAAAAAAGAGGCAAACACATCAATGGAACAGAACTGACAGCTTGAAACAGGCTCACATAAATACAGTCAACTGATCTTTGAAAAAGGAGTAAGGACAATACAATGCAACAAAGACAGTCTTTTCAGCAAATCGTGCTGGAACATGCAAAAAATAATAATCCAGACACAGACCTTAAGCACTTTACAAGAATTAAACCAAAATGGATCAAAGCCTAAATGTAAAACACAAAATTCCTAGGAGATAACACAGGAGAAAATCTAGGTGACCATGGGTATGACCATGACTTAAGCTCTAACACCAAAGGCATGATCATGAAAGAAATCATTGGGAAGCTGGACTTCATTTAAATTGAAAACTGCTCTGTGAAAGATAATGTGAAGGAGAAGACAAGCCACAACTGGGAGAAAAATCTTCATAAAAGACACATCTGAGAAAGAACTATTACCAAAGTATGCAAAGAGCTCTTCAAACTCAACAATAAGAAAATGAACCATCCAATTAAAAATGGGCAAAAGACCTAAACAAACACCTCACCAAAACAGATATACAGATGACAAAAAAAGCACATGAAAAAATGTTCAGCATCATAAATCACTAGGGAATTGCAAATTAAAACAACGGTGAGATACTACTACATACCTGTTAGAATGGTCAAAATCCAAAACACTGATAACATCAACTACTCGCGAGGATGTGGAGGATTAGGAACTCTCAGTCATGGCTGGTGGGAAAGCAAAATGGCACAGCTACTTTGGAAGACAGTTTGGCAGTTTCTTACAAAAGCAGACATGGTCTTACCAGTGATCCAGCAACTGTGCTCCTTGGTATTTACCCAAATGAGTTGAACAACAACAACAGCAACAGCAGAGAAAAGCGATCCGAGGATGAGAGAATCCTAATCTCACAGCTGTCTGCTCTGGGTCCAACTTGCATTGGGAAGGAGGGCAAGGAAAACTACATACACACAGCTGTTTTAGGACATAATACAGCCATCCAGACAACAGGACAAGGAGTCATAATTCTCGAGGATCCTTTTGCTTAAACAGATGACAGAAAGCAGAAGTGTGGCTCCCACACCACATCTGTGAGGCTGAGGAACAGCGTCCTCGGAGCAGAAGCCTCTTGTGCTGAGCTTCCACGTCCCGTACGACTGGCTGTAGCACCTCCTCTCCTTCCAAGGTCAACATATAACTTGAAACTGCAAAACACCTTGAAAATTCACTGCACATGACAAGCTACAATGAGACCAAGTGTTAAAGCAGAAATTTATTAAAATCCATTTTATATAATAGTGTTTTAGGGACAAAAAACGGTAGAGTCCTCAACATTCAGGCAGTCAACTCTATCCTCAGAAGTGCTTCGGGAGAAGACAGATTCCTTTGCCCTTTCCTCCAAAAGATACTTCTGTTTATATTCCTGAAAATGATGCATTTATAACCCCACCTCTCAAGGACAATCCTGTTGAGATCCCACAACCTCTGCAAAGAGTGAAAAGATAGGAGCAGAGAACCTTCTCAGAATGCAGTGCCTCATTTAGAGGTGTAGTGCAAGAGGTACATAAAATGGTGCTGCTTCAGAGGGGTGTACCCGCTCCTGGCAGATGGGCTGGGAAAGAGCCCGAGGGCCCAGCGGGGCGGACCCTAGCTGCGGAGTGTGGCCAGACGGGACTGCATGGCCTCCAGGGCCTCTTCCTCCTCCTCCTCATCTTCTGATGCCGCCATCGCTCCTGGAGGTTCAGGCTCTGGAAGGGCGTCGGTCACTTTACTAGGTGCTTTGCCCAAGGCCCCTGAAAAGAAACAGCAAATAAATTAACCAAGTATCATTTTAAAGAAGTGGTCCCTCATCCTCTCTGCCTTTCGTGCCTGGAAGAGTCCAACAAGAAACAGAAAAGGGGCAATAAAACGAGCTGTTTGCATGAGCTTTTGCTCACTATGACAAATATGCAAACACCAGCTTGTGATGAGACCAAGGTTACAATAACTGAGGATTGGTGGTTTTTAGAATTTTGGTTCTGACACTCTTAGTCTAAATTCCTAAACACTACTGAATACTTAATTTTCGAGATGTTAAGTGTTCAGATGAAGATGTTAAATGTCTCTCAGTAAAACTAAATTGTTTCTAAACCTTCACAAAATGTTTTCCTGAAGCAACTAGTCTTTCTCCCAATAGTTTTAAAACAAAGAAACAATTTTAAAACAAATAGATAAAAATTAAATGTCACCATTAAGCCTAAGACCCAATATCCAGAAGTAAAAATACAGTTTAAAACCTCATTACCTTTCAGAGATAACTACTATTTTTCGTTTATTCCCTTTCCAGACTTTTTCTATAGGCCTGGTTTTTACACAAGAGTATGGATTGCAGTAACAAGGCTTTTCCCACACATTATATTGTGGACATCTCTCCATGTCAATGAATGTACTTCCACATTACCACACCTATAAAGTATTCCATTAAAACAGATATAACACAATACAACCACTACTCTATTATTAGGCATTTAGATTGTTTCAAACTTTTCGGTATGATAAATAATACTACAGACATCCTTGAATTAAATCTTTCATCACATCCTTAATTACAGAATAAACTCCCGGAAATCAATCTGTTGGGTCCAGGGCTTTTGACAGCTATTGCCAAACTGCTTTCAAGAAAGTCTATCCCAATGTTAAGCTCCCAACAGCAGTGTTGTGAGAGCAGTGCTTCTCCTTACCATTTTGAAAACTCTAGGAATTTTTAAAAAGATGTTATGGATATTGTGTTTATTTTTCAAGAACTAACTTTATAATCTAAAAAATGTGGAAGTAAGAGAGTCCAAAAGAAAAAGCTACTAGATAACTTAGTGACTGCAAGAAGAATGACCACAAAAGGAGGGGAGAAAGAGGAAGAATCTCAGGGCCATACCTGCTGTGATTTCAAACAGAATTTTGTCAATTTCCATTTCTGCTGCTTCTTCCATTTCTTCCTGATCATCCATGCTTTCAAAAGTGTCCTCTAACATTTCTTCTATGATGCCAGCCTAAAGACAGAACAGATCACATCAAATCTGTTCCCCAGAGACTCCTTTGTGGGTCCAATTCCACCCGAGCCCTAGTGTCTCCAAGTCCAGACCACCCTTCTGAGGGCTAATACCTAGACAGATGGTCACTAGAAACACTGATGCTGTCTCTCCTCTCTGAAGAAAGGCAAAGGCCACAGGGAAATTGTTCTCCATATTCAGTACCAGGGCTGGTGGGGGCCCTCTCTCAGCAGAGCCTCACATAGTAACCCAGACTGTAATGACAGCACTTGGGGAACAACCTACTGAAAATGAGTGTGCTCTGGGCTCTCTTAGGAAGCATGTACCCTGGGGCGCCTGGGTGGCTCAGTCAGATAGGCGTCTGCCTTCGGCTCAGGTCATGATCCCAGGCTCCTGAGACGGAGCCCCCGTCGGGCTCTCTGCTTAGCAGGGAGCCTGCTCCTCCCTCTCCCGCTGCCCCTCCTGCTTGTGCTCCCTCTCTCTGACAAATAAATAAATTAAATCTTAAAAAAAAAAAAAAAATGGAGTGGAGTCTTCATGGACACTATGATTAACAAGTACTAAGAGCAGTTGGGGTTCTATGGACCCCTGAAAAGGCCTGAAGAGTACTTAGTGTGTCCAGGTTACACCTGCCGGTACAGGGCCAGTCCAAGGGGTTCTGGCAAGGATCAAACAATTCACCAAAGACTGATCCTCCATTCCTGAGAGAACTGATAAGAAGGTTTCTGGACCCAACAAGGTAACGCCCAGACTTTACTGGAAGCCCCGTGCCTGGCAGCCTGAAGCCAGCCACTCAGCCTCCTGTGTCCTCAGTGTGGGGCACAAGAAAACCATTCTCGAACACTGCCCAACACAAGCCGGACCCACAGTCTTCCCAAGTAAAACCCTACTGACTGTTTTTTGTTTGGTTTTGAAGCAAAAGGTCCTAACAGCACCCTCCAGTGACAGAAAGAGGCCCCTGGTATCCCTGGGTAGAAGAGATGGGAAGGGACTGAGAGGCAGAAGGAAAGTATGGGTTCAGGCTTCTGAGAAGCTGCCAGAAGAGAAAAATCCTAATTGCTTTGCCACTTGCAAGAGCTGAGCCCCTTGCTTTGTACCTTGACCCAGGGGTTCAAGGAGCAGAGGGGCACTTGTGGCAGCTCTGGCCCTGGCTTCCTCGCACTTAGCAGGGCACGGCGCTCACTGACCATGCTGATGGCATCAGATGTAAAGCAAGCCCTCTCTCCTGCCTGCCCTTCCTGTCTAAATGACATGAATCAGACTAATAACCATATTCTACCCACTCTCAGATCCTTTCCTCCCAACCTAAATTTACAAATAAATTCAATTCACACAGGTGGAGCCTTCTGACCTGAACGAATGGATGTCATCTTACTGTTGGAGGCTACCGTAGAGGAGGTTCAGGACATGCTCTGTAACTGGCTAAAAGAGCCTACTGGAATCCTGACTGTAACAGTCTTCCACATCCTGGAGGTAGAAGTCATTCACTCATTTATTCACTTATTCAGTCAGCAACCATTCATCAAATGCCTGCTCTGTGCCACACACAGGCCAGGGTCTGGGAACAAATGGAATGACTAACATCATGTCCCTGCCCTCAAGGAGCTGGGCCCCTACCAGAGGCTTCAGTTTGTACTTGGCGATGTATCCTGGAATGAGTTCAGTAAATATTTATTATGTATTACATGCAAGCCTTCCTCCCAATCTATATTACTCTCAGCATTCAGAAACCATTGTGGAAAAGACCCCAGATTCTAAAAGGGTCTTCCCCTCAGATTCTGGTGGCTACATAAGTTAGAACGAGCAGGCCTAAAGTCATTCTAAGAATTACCTTTTTATCCAGTTCTACATGGACAGTCATCACAACTTGGGAAAAAAGATCCACACACCACTTTTAAAGGACACACGCTCCTGACCCCATTTCCTCCCTACTACTGCCCAAGCACTTCTCGTTCCAAAGACCTGGGTTCTGGGCATTATGTTGTCGTTCCATCAATTTTCTCCCGTTCCTCTCTCCCACGCCCGAGAGCCCTGCGCAGAATTCAAGTTCATAAATGCAATTCCCCAGGAGGAAGAAAGGCAATTTCTATACATAAGCTAATATATAAGAATCTGAGGTGTACAATGTTGGCTCTCAGGTCACAAGTCCAAAGTGAGAAACACAGCTGTCTGAGGAACTTATGTCACCACCTCTAACACAGCTCAGGCAATAAGGTCAGACGTGTGTGCTCCAACCCCAGATTTGTCACTTACTTCCAAGGTCACTTAGGTAGATTACCTGGCAACCTGAAGACTTGATTTCCTCCTGTGTAAAATGGGGTAAAAACCCAGCTCCCCCACAGGGTCACTGGGAGGACTCTCTAGGACAGCACGTGTCACACAGCACGGGCTGCAGGGGCTCAGTAACAGTGTCCTCCTGAGCCTTATCCCTGTCTGAAGGCCACCAGCAGAAGACCTTTCTAGGCCCTGATCCTGGGACATTGGCGATCTGACCCAGCCTCCGCTCTCATCAGCTCAGACGGTTTCAACCAGTGTTAAGAGCTGCTCCTCTGTCTTCAAAATCATTTCTGTCTGGCAACAGTGGTCCGTTCATTCCTGCCCACCCCTGGCCCTAGCCGCCTACCATCTGCTGGGAGTGACCACCAGGAATGGGATGCAGGGGTGGCCCCAGGTCACCTTCATCATTTCTTTGGATAGTTCCCTCATGGTGGCCTGGATTTCTGGGATCTTCACCAGACTCTGCATGGCCTTCATCACTTCCGTGCTCTTCTGCAGGGAACCAGCCACTCGCAAAACCGCTGAGAGGGAAAAGTAACAGGACTCTTTAACAGAATGTGACGCAGAATTGGTATAAAGAGTAACAGTCATAAGGTATTCTTATAAAAGAGATCAGTAATAGGTGGACTCCCAAAGCTATTTATGAACTGGCAGACTACGTTACTGTGCTAGTTGACCAAGAGACTGACTTTTCCAAATTGTATGTGACTTTGGCTACAATAGGTACACATTCTCTGAGCATGCACACAAACCGGCTGATCTAGAAAGCTGCCTGAAGGCATGCATCTGATCTTGAAGGAAGAAGTCAGCTAGGAATGACTGTGACACCCAAGACAAGTCACACATGGGAGGAACAGCTCTAGACCTTGCCAGGCCACAGTGGAAAATTCAATACTTTAGGATACCCAACATGGTGCTCCCCATAGACATGGATGGCGACTGCTCTGTGAGAGAGCTGTCACTGGTCCTCAGGAAAATGAGAGAAATCAGGATAAGATACACAGTGAGTCTATGTGTTGCAGTATGGTGGTTACTGTTCCCTGTTAAGGAAACATTTTTGGTAGTCTGATCATATCCATACTATATATTCTATCTAAGAAATCACGATAATAGCAACTGATCATCCCTCTGCCCTGCCCCCCGGCCACACACACATCTTTAACATGTCAAAACAGAGATTTAGCACCCCTCCAAATCTGTTCTGGAATTTCATGAGACTTAAAGTTCTGAGCTGTTCAACAACAGCTTTCACATCTAAAGGAAGATGAGAGGCAAGGAAACAAGAGTGACCAGGAAATGACTGTCTAACATACACACAATTTTATGATTTTTCCAAAGGAGTCAGGAATTTTGCTAGTTACAGAGAATACTTCATTTCCCTTAACATTAGAATGGAAAACTAAAATATTGATCTATTTATTAAGATTACTGGGGCGCCTGGGTGGCTCAGTCGTTGAGCGTCTGCCTTCGGCTCAGGTCATGATCCCGGGGTCCTGGGATCGAGCCCCGCATCGGGCTCCCTGCTCAGCAGGGAGTCTGCTTCTCCCTCTGACCCTCCCCCCTCTCATGTGCTCTCTCTCTCTCATTCTCTCTCTCAAATAAATAAATAAAATCTTTAAAAAAAAAAAAAGATTAAGATTATTATAGCAGAAATACCAAGAATCTGTATGGTTGAAATAATTATATATGCCATTATAATGGTACAAAAAAGTTCTAAAATATTAAAGTTACTATTGATTATTGTAAAAAAGTAAGTGATGGGAAGAAGGGCAAAAGTAAAGCTAATTCCATACAGTTCTTTTTGAACTATAATGTTTGATGTCTACACAGGCCCATGTTTTATCCTAATTTGGATCCTGCGTCTATACCAGAGTGTGTGCCTGAATGTGACATGTGTTCAATAAACTTTTTTGAGCTGAGTTAGTAAAAACAAAAAGATGGGAGACAGAAAAAAATGGTGTGACAAGTGTTAAAATACTAAAACATTTGTATTTTGAAAGAGGTATAAATTTCTAATTGTTGAACAAGAAAGGGAAGAGTCAATATAGTGGGGAAAAGAAGAAGCAAAAATAAACTTAGAAATAAAACTAATTCCAAAAAATTTAATTTGATAACCAATCAAGATTGGGGTAAGTGGATTTTTTTTTTTTTTTTTAAAGATTTTATTTATTTATTTGACACAGAGAGACACAGTGAGAGCAGGATCACAAGCAGGGGGAGAGGGAGAAACAGGCTCCCCGCGGAGCAGGGAGCCCGACGCGGGGCTCGATCCCAGGACTCTGGGATCATGACCTGAGCCGAAGGCAGACGCTTAACGACTGAGCCACCCAGGCGCCCCTGGGGTAAGTGGATTTTTAAAAGGCCAAAAATATATGTATGTGCTACAATGGAAACTCAAAGAAGATACGTATACAGAGAAAAATAAAAGACTAGACTAAGATGTAGTTTCTATGTTCCACAAGGAAAGAAGCAGGTGAGGCAGATAAAAATTATTTTATAATAAAAATAGTCAGCCCTACAAGAGAATGAGAAGACAAGCCATAAGCTGGAAGAAAATATTTGCAAAAGACATATCTGAGAAAGGACTGTTATCCAAAGTATGCAAAGAACTCTTAAAACTCAACAATAAGAAAATGAACAACCCAATTAAAAATGGGCAAAAGACCTAAACAGATACCTCACCAAAAAGATATACAGATGGCAAAAAACAAAAACAAAAAAAGAGCAAACCAAAACACAACCACCAACCCACATGAAAAGATAATCAACATGTCATCAGGGAACTGCAAATTAAAACAAAGAAATACCACTACACATGTATTAAAATTGTCAAAATCCAAAAACACTGACAACACTCAATGCTGGCGAGGATGTGGAACTATATAGGAGCTCTACTTCTTTGCTGGTGGGAATGCAAAATGATAGTACAGCCACTCTGGAAGACAATTTGGCAATTTCTTACAAAACTAGACATATTCTTACTATATGATCCAACAATTGTACTCCTTGGTATTTACCCAAATGAGCTAAAACACATATCTACACAAAAACCTGCAGATTAGAAGCTTTCTTTGTAACTGCCAAAACTTAGAAGCAACCAAGATGTTGCTTGAAAGTGAACAATAATGGATAAAGTGTGGTACAGACAATGGAATATTCAGCACTAAAAAGAAATGAACTCGCAAGCCATTAAAAAATGAAGGAAACTTACATGCATATTACTAAATGAAAGAAGCCAATCTGAAAAGCTTACACACGGGGCGCCTGGGTGGCTCAGTTGTTAAGCGTCTGCCTTTGGCTCAGGTCATGATCCCAGGGTCCTGGGATCGAGCCCCGCATCGGGCTCCCTGCTCAGCGGGAAGCCTGCTTCTCCCTCTCCCACTCCCCCTGCTTGTGTTCCCTCTCTCGCTGTGTCTCTCTCTGTCAAATAAATAAAATCAATCTTAAAAAATAAATAAAAGGCTTACACACTGTATGATTCCAACCATATGACATTCTGGAAAAGGCAAAACTAGGGAGACAGTAAAAAGATCAGTGGTTTCCAGGGGTTGGAGGAGGAAGGGGTGAAGAGGCAGAACACAGAGGATTTTTAGCTATGTATATTTCACAATAACAAAAGAATCTCTGGGGCACCTGGGCGGCTCAGTTAAGCAGGGGAGCATGGAGCCTGCTTAAGATTCTCTCTCTCCCCCTCTCCCCTCTGCCCCCCACCCCACTCATATGCGCTTACGCGCGCATGCTCTCTAAAGAAGAAAAACAACTCCAAAAGGTTAAAACAATACAGAAAACATTAATAAGCTAGCATTATAAAAACTAGCTGACATCTAAAATTAGAAAGATCAAAGTCACACAGAAGGGATCATGAAGTAAGCAGCATTTCCTGGTTGTAGCTCTTTCTGCTAGCCTCTCCCCAACCCACTGCGAGGCCTTCCACTGCTCTTCCAGTGTTCCAGGCTCCTCCCACTGTGGGGTCTCTGCACATGCTCCTCCCTCAATGTGCAGTGCAGGCCCCCGCTAATAGCTCTCTGGAGTGGGGACTTGATGGATAGACTTCTTTCTTTTTTTTTTAATGGTATGCTACATGAATTTGTATGTCATCCTTATGCAAGGATCATCGAATCTTCTTCTCATTAAGGTTATCATTCTGGTAATATGTGCTTGCCCAAGAGAGGACAAGATTTCTTTTTTTATTTTAAATGGACTCATGATTTTACTCCCGGTGCCTAGCATTGTGCCTGACACAGCTGACACTCAAATATTTGTTGCAGAAAGCAATAAATGAACTCAGAAGACACAAGGAAAACTATAATATTCAAATATGACTTTAAAAAAATGTTAAACATATTCATGTCTTAATAGCAAACAACACTGAGGTGGTTAAAAAAGACTCAAGTGCTTCTTTTTATATATATATATATTTTTTTTTTCTTTTTAAGATTTTATTTATTTGACAGAGAGACACAGCGAGAGAAGGAACACAAGCAGAGCGAGTGGGAGAGGGAGAATCTCAAGCAGACTTCCCACTGAGCGTGGAGCCCTCTTGACTGTGACAGTTTCTCAGACTTTCTTGTTTTAATAACTTTGACAGTTTGAGATATTTTGTAGATTTTGCTTCAGTTGGGGTTTGCCTCATATTTTTCTTTTCTTTTCTTTTTTTTTTTTAGATTTTATTTATTTGACAGAGAGAGACACAGCGAGAGAGGGAACACAAGCAGGGGGAGTGGGAGAGGGAGAAGCAGGCTTCCCGCAGAGTGGGGACCCCGATGTGGGGCTCGATTCCAGGACCTTGGGATCATGACCTGAGCCAAAGGCAGACGCTTAACAAATGAGCCACCCAGGCACCCCAAAAGACTAAAGTGTTTCTACATACAATGACATAGTTAAGTCAGAAATGTGTTTCCTTTTTTGTACTGACCATAAAAATTCCAGAACATTTTTTTATAGAAATAAAATCAATTTCATATAGCAAAAGGAAGAGGAGGGACTTCAACAAACAGAAAGTAGTTCTCCCCAAGTTTTCAATTACAGACATAGAATGGCTACATATTAGTGACAATAACAGACCAAATGATCTCAGAAAAGAAACTAAAACCCAGAAATAAACATAAAAAACACTGAAGTATTTAAAGGATTAATCTTTTAACATTTCACTGTGGAAATTTCTAACATACACAAAAGTGGAGAAGTGTCATTTCACCAAAGAGGAGATATGGCTGGCAAGTAAGCACATGAAAAAAATATTCCTACTCATCCACCACTAGGGAAATGCAAATTAAAACCACGATCAGCTCCACACACCCATCAGAGAACTGCCAAAATAAAAAATAGTGACACTGCCAAATGTTGTGGAGGATGCAGAAAAACTGGATCACTCATACACCGGCACGTGGGAATTTAAAATGTACCGCCACTCTGGACAACAGTTCCTTATATACAAACATAAAACCCAGCAATTGTTCTATTGGGCTTCTAGCTCGGAGGAAAGATTTATGTTCTTGCAAAAACCTGTATACTTTTAGAGCAGCTTTACTCAAAATATCTGATAACTGGAAACAACCCAGAAGTCCTTCAGCAGGTGAATGGTTAAACTGCGGTACGGCCATACCATGGAACACTACTCAGCAATAAAAAAGGAATGAACTACTGATACAGGCAAACCCTGAGTTAATTTCCAGAGAATTACACTAAGTGGGAAAAAAAAATCAATCCCAAGAGGTTACATACTGTCTGATTCCATTTCTATAACATTCCTGAAATGATAAAATTATGAAATGGAGAACAGATTAGTGGTTGCCAGAGATGGGCTGGGAGGGAGATGCCAGAGATTAGGTGGGTAGGTGTGGTTATAAAAGGACAACATGAGGGATCCTATCCTTGTAGAAATGGAAACTGAAAACATTCTGCAGCTTGACTATATCAATGCCAATATCCTGGTTGGGATATTGTACTATAATTGGGGAAAATTGGCAAAGGGTACACAGATCTCTGTATATTACTTCTCATAACTGCATGTATGTGAATCTACAATTATCTCAAAATAAAAACCTTAATTAAAAACTCTCATGGGGCACCTGGGTGGCTCAGTCATTAAGCATCTACCTTCGGCTCAGGTCATGATCCCAGGGTCCTGGGACTGAGCCCTGCATTGGGCTCCCTGCTCAGTGGGGAGCCTGCTTCTCCCTCTCCCTCTGCCATTCCCCCTGCTTGTGCTCTCTGGCTCTCTCTCTCTGTCCAATAAATAAAATCTTAAAAAAAAAAAAACAAACCCTTGGAAAACAATATAGGTAGGGGGCGCCTGGGTGGCTCAGTCGGTTAAGCATCTGCCTTCAGCTCAGGTCATGATCCCAAGGTCCTGGGATCAAGCCCCTCGTTGGGCTCCCTGCTCAGTGGGGAGTCTACTTCTCCCTCTCCCTCTGCCCCTGTTCATGTTCTCTCCCTCTCTCACACGCTCTCTCTCTCAAATAAATAAAACATTAAAGAATATATAAAAATAAGGCAATAATATATTCCCATGCCTGCCTACTAAAAAAGATATACACAAAAAATACAAGTTCTGCTATGAATACTACTATAATAACCAAAGATGGAAACAAAAGTAGCTAAATACAGGCTTCACTTCATAATCAGCAATGCAAAAACTAATGTAGATATTCTGAAAAGAATTTGACACCAATAATAAAAGCAACAAAAGCACAAAACTCTACGTATCATAGGTTCTTGTGGAAATTACAGTTAAATTTAAAAAACAGAAAAGGAAATTAAAATAAATATAAAAAAATGGCATCAACACCAAAATTCTGCAGCTCCTTGATATCGAGGGCCCAGGGAAGCAAGACACTCACAAACTGGACTGACTGTGATTTTTAAAAGCCAATTCAAACATGGCAATCACAAACAGAACGAATACAATTTTGAGAAAATATGGAATCTTACAATATTTCACAATAACGACAAGTAAAAGCTCAGAGAAGTGACAAAAACATTCAAGCCTCAAAAATAAAAGTATCTTTGAAGAGAGTAAGATACTTCTTCCTTATAATAGGGTTCAGAAAAAGAGTTAAAAGATAAATGATTTATAAGAAACATCCGATACATAATAAGTAATAAAGAACAGAAAGATAAAAATTAAAAGGAAAAGGAGATAGTACACATTCTGTAACATGGGAAACTCAACCAAAGGCCATGAAAGAGAATTACAGTCATTAAAAATGATTGGCACCATGCACCTTTGGGAAACTTTTAAAATTTAAAATCAAGTTTATTTATAATTTATATGCTACCACTTGAAAAAATAATTTGAAACGGTTTATTACAAAGACATTGCATTAGCAGGTATGAGAAAATAAATAGAGAAGCAGGACTCCTGGGTGGCTCAGTCGGTTAAGCGTCTGCCTTCGGCTCAGGTCATGGTCCCAGGGTCCTGGGGTGGAGCCCCGCATCCATCGGGCTCCCTGCTCAGCGGGAAGCCGCTTCTCCCTCTCCTCCCTGCTTGTGCTCTCTCTCACTATCCCTGTTGCTATCCCTGTCTCTCTCTCTCAAATAAATAAATCTTAAAAAAAAAACGTAAATAGAAAAGCTAAAAAGGGTGAGTTGACTCCACAAACGTAGGCCTAAGTTTCTCAACAGTGGCACTGCTGAATGGTTTGGGCTGGACAATTCTGCTGTAGGTGGCTGTTTTATGCATTCTAAGTGTTTAGCAGCATCCCTGGCTTCCACCCACCACATGCCAGTAGCATTTCCCCCATCCTCCAGTTGTGACAACCAAAAATGTCTCCAAACACTGCCAAATGTCCCCTGAAGGGCAAAACTGCCCTCTGTTGGGGATCAGTAACCTAGGCTGGCAGAGCTACTACAACTGAGAATAAATTTAGCTTTAGCAACAGCTAAACAGCTGGGGCACAAAGGCTAACCGTGTTCTGAGCCTTGGTAAGGAGGCTGGTAGAAGCATACTGTCTCGCTGGGAAAGATCATTTTTTTCCAGCACTGGGTTCTAACAGAATTTTCATACCCCAAGCTTTACTGACTATACCAGTAATTGTATAGAAGTTATAGAAATAGTCTTCATATAGCTGTCTCTTTTCCATCAAAAAAACAAGCAAAGGAATACTGTGCAAATATAGCTCAGGAAAGGCATTTCTGTGGGAAGCAAAGCTAAGAGGGATGAAAATGTGGCTTTCTGATGATCCAGCTTGCTACAGACAGGACCTTGAAAATTCTAGAACTACTATGTCATGTCATTCACTTAATGTCAATTATATATTCTTGTACACTCACAGCTCCGTAAAAGAAATATTCATATCAACAATAACTAAAATTAAAAAGGAAACAAACAGAAGCAATCAATTTGTTAGGGAGGTATGCTTTTACCCTTTTAAAAATTTCTATTACTGTATTTTGTTTGTGCAAAGGAAAAATATTTCATCTGAAAAAGACAATTTGCTCTATAGATTTTGAATTTGTGCAAGTTTTGAAGGAAAACATTTAAAACCACTGAATAAACACATGGACAATACATAACACAGATACATATTTTAGATTATTATTGTTCAGCAAATCTTACAGAAATTGAATTTTTATCTTGTATATGCTAGATCACATTTTAAATGCCAAATAAAGGGAAAAATCTGTTCCTATGTGTTTATTTATGGGCTTGGACTTGGAGACCTGGGTAAGAAATATGTATGTATGCATATCTATTACTGTATTGCCCATTGTATGTAATATGTGTAATTATATGTTTATGTAAGAACAGTATGTCATTATATATACATGTCATTTATATATAAAATGACACACTATTAGAGTAAACAAAGCAAACTGCCCGCCACTCCAGATGGCGCTGTAACAGTAGTTATTGGTGGAGAGAGCTGAGGCCAAAACAAGGGAATTGGTGAACACTTACTTTTTATTTTATACATTTATGCAGTATTTTTTTTTTTACAGTAAGCATGAGTAACTTTTAAAAATTTTTGATTCAACATCAGTTTAAATTTCACAAACGTTATGTTTCACTTCAAAGATCTATACTTTGCAAACTCACTTTCAAGTGCTCCTATCAAAGCAAGGAAAACAAACAAAGAGGCCACAGAAGGAGATCGGAACAGGTCCCTAAGTAGAGAGGCTGCCCTAGCCTGACCCTCTCTTTTCATTGCCTTTCTTGCTCCTCTGGCCACTCTGCCTCAACTACCCACGGGCTCAGAGCTCCCTTTCAGTCCCTGCCTCCAGGACTCCACGATGGTTCAGCATCCAGGCCTGGCCCACCTTTATTTTTACTGTGACAAAATATGCATAACATAAAATTTACTGTTTTAACCATTTTTAAGTATCATATTCACACTGTTGTGCAATTGTCACCACCGTCTCTAGAACTTTTTTCATCTTCCCAAACTGAAATTCTATCTCCATTAAACGCTCAATGTCCCATCTCCCCTCCTTCCAACTCCGGGCAACCACCACTGTACTGTCTCTACGCATCTGACTGTTCTAGGTACCCCACCCAGGTGACATCATATAGTTGTTACCTGTCCTTTTGTGACAGGCCTATTACACTTAGCATGACGCCTTCAGGGTTCATCCACATTTGTAACAACGTGTCAGCATTTCCTTCCTTTTTAAGTTAAGGCTGAATAATATTCCATTGCGTGTACGCACATTTTGTTTATCCATTCATCCTTCAATGGACACTTGGGTTAACCTTTACCTTTTGCCTACTGTCAGTAATGTGACAATGAACGTGGATGTACAAATATCTGTTTGAGTCCCTGCTTTCGATTCTTTTAGGTATACACCCAGAGACGGAATTTCTGGATCGCACGGCAATTCTATTTCCTGCCCCACCTTTGAACCTCTCTCTTAATTTACTCCAATTAAAGCATACTCATCATCTGTCTTATTCTGCAAGAAGATGCTGTCAGAAAGCGATCACTTGGAAAGCATCTAACCATGACAATGTATTAATAGCTGACAAGGTTTAACATATTACCCTTCCCAAGGACATCTGCATTTTAACTGAAGAAACATCTTAAGGAAAATGACTTCATCAAATGGTGGCTTTTCCAAGCAGCAGCAGGCTGGGGGCGGAAGGGGGGGCGGACATCGAGGGCAAGACCCTAATCTCTCAGGAACTCTCAGTACAGTATTCCTAATTTCCTCTTTTCTATTCCAAAATGTAGACTTCTCCCTCCTGCCCTGTCCTTGATGCCACCTTCAGTTACCTTCTCCGCTGTATTTATTAATTTGCCAACAGGAACATCCTACTATAGACCCTCTCAACAACCCTCCCTGGGGGTTCCTCCTACCAGGCACTGTGCTTAGGTGCTAGGGAAGCAGGGCGATCCTGCTGGAGTCAATCTGGTCAGCCCCAAACAGAATCTCCGTTCTCTCTTCAAAGCCTCCTCCTTCGCCTGGGTTTCCAGTGTCTTTTAATGGCCCTGCATTCTTCAGGCTCAAGGGCTTAGAGCATTTCCAGCTTATTTATACCTTCACTACGTCCATTTAGTCTGCATCCAGACTGGGTCTTCCTAGCGTCCTCTCCTCCACTGCATCCCGTCGGACTGAGCTACTCAGGCCCTGCCTGCCGTGGGGGCTCAGGTCCCCCTGCCCACCATCCCGCTGTGCCAGGCCCTCACGCACTGCAGTCTGGGCTCGCAGGCGGCCGCGGCGCTCCACTGCCTACAAGATGAATGACAGCTCCTCAGTTTAACTTATCAAACTGACTCCAAATTACCCTTGGAGCTTTACCTCCCACTGCCCCCCTTAATGTGCTCTTGTCAAACGGAATCAAGTGCTGTCTGCTGAACACAGCCTGAAAGATTTCACCTGTGCCTTTGTACATCCTAACCAATCAACTGAGAGGACTCCGATTCTCCCCAAAATACTTTTCCTCTGAACTCCCCTTGCATATTATCTCGCCATCACTACCGCCTGTCTCAACCGGAACTTGTCTCTGAAAACCCTTGCTCTCCTAACAGCTGTAAAAACCGTCTTCTTCACCCTCCTGCTCAGCCTCTCTGGCCATCCCTCCCCCTTGCTCTCAGGCACCCCAACCGCCCAGAACTTCCTTCAGTGCTTTAAGTGCACAGTTCTTTTTGGCCCCAGGGCTTTCCGGCAGTCTGGCTGGCCCCGCCCCCATCCGCCACCACCCACGTCCTCCAGCAGGTACCATCAGTCCCTGAAAGGAGCCATCGCTGACTGCAGTTCCCTTGATCACATGAACAGTCCCCTGGTGCTTATTGCAAATTTGCAGGGCATCCACTCTTAAATTAAATTCATTATTTATTAGGTATTTTTATTTTTGTTAAATTTATCTGATTATTTGCTTTCCACCCCATACTCTAGAGGGCAATGACTGTGCCTGTAATGTTGATTATTTCATCCCCTGTGCCCAGCAATATATCCGGCACATAACAGGGGCTAAAAAAAAATGCATTTATTAAATGCATTATCATTTCGCTCTTTGTAGCTTCTATCTGCCTGAGAAGACTGGGGAAGGTCCTGACGCAGCCTACACTTAATCCAGCCTCCCCACCCTCTTCTCCCTCTCCCTTTCTTCCTTAAAAAAAGAGGAGACAGAGGGAAGAAAGGGGTGGAGAGAAGGAGCTCTGAGAAACAGTTCAAGGAACACTAGAACATTTCAGAAAGAAGACTGTCGATATGAGGAAAAAACTGTGTTCACGAAATAAGAACAGGATGATTTAAAAAAAAGATCAGAGAGGGGCACCTGGGTGGCTCAGTGGTTAAGAGTCTGCCTTCGGCTCAGGTCATGATCCCAGGGTCCTGGGATTGAGCCCCGCATGGGGCTCCCTACTCTGCGGGAAGGCTGCTTCTCCCTCTCCCACTCCCCCTGCTTGTGTTCCCTCTCTCACTGTGTCTCTGTCAAATAAATAAATAAAATCTTAAAAAAAAAAAAAAGATCAGAGAACCCTTTTCTGTAAATAAAATTAAGACAGCCAAAATAAAGCATTCAAGAAAAGAAACAGAAGGGCGCCTGGGTGGCTCAGTTGGTTAAGTGACTGCCTTCGGCTCAGGTCATGATCCTGGAGTCCGGGATCAAGTCCCACATCAGGCTCCCTGCTCGGTGGGGGTTCTGCTTCTCCCTCTGCCCTCTTCCCTCTCATGCTCTCTGTCTCTCATTCTCTCTCTCTCAAATAAATAAAAATAAAATCTTTAAAAAAAGAAAAGAAACAGAAAATAGAGGAAATTTCTCAGAAAGGAAAACGCAGTGACAAAATCAATGACAGTGATATTCTGAACCCACATATAAAGCACTCACCACGTGCCAGGCGGTGAACAAGCCTCACACCTCCCCTATGAGGAAGGTGCTATTATGATTTTCAAAATGGAAAACAAGAAAGGTAAGAAAATTCAAGGATCAGTCTGGGAAATCTGACAACTAAAATCTTTTGCTTCCAGAAAGAAACAGAAAACAAAATGACAAGGAAGTGATCACATGAACACATCCAAGAACTAAGAGAGCAGGGAATAGAAGGGACAGAACCCCTGTCTTTTAGGAATCCATGTGGAATTATTCACAGATGAAAGCGTGTGAGGTCTTGGGCTCCCAGGGGAAGATGCAGGCAGGAAGTGCGCGTACAGCTGAGGTCCGACCCGCCAAGATTTCTGTGCAGGTGCGGCAACTGTGCCATGCCCACTAAGAGGGGGAGATGCCACCCATACACGAGGTGACAAAAGTTGGGCTTGCACATAAAAATGTGGAAAGCAACATTTGGAGGAACAAGGTTAGGTGAGGTCACCTGGGGGACAGAGAACATGGAAAACAGCAGGGGATCTAGAACAGAGCTTTGGAGCACTTTGACATTTAAAGACCAAACAGCAGATATTTTACTTTTCCGTTGTGATAAAACCACAAACAATATATATTTGAAACCAATGATAAGATATATTATTATGGGTGGATAAAGGATAACAAGCTTCTGACTTCTCTACAGTACATACGAGAGCTTTTGTTACCTTTACTACTGAAAGAACATGCTACAGAAGAAGAGATTTTTCAGGCATATTGCTTGTGAGCTGTAACTGAAAAGGTTTTTAGGAATCAGTATACAGAAAGAAAAGGTGAACAGAAGACCCTGATCAAGTACACTAGTTCCCTGAGAAATGTTATCTGCTATTAACAAGGTAACATTTCTCAAAAGTTACAAAGTCTGACAAAGGTTGGTGAAGAGGTATGGAAAAAAGAACTCTCATCTGCTGCTGGTGGGAATGTAAATTAGTAAAGCCTCTTTGGATAGCAATTTTGCAATTCTACCAAAATTTAAACACAGTTATTTTTAACCCAACAATTCCACTTCTGAGTATATAACTGTCCTAAAGAAACCTTAATGCACGGGCGAAAGTGAAAAGACGTTCACGGCTGCACTGTAATAGCAAAAAATTAAAAACAGCCTAAATGTGCATTAATGGGAGAAGGAAAAAAATGTGACACATCAGTCGGATGGAACACCATCCAGTAGTTTAAAAATATATCATTATCGGTATACTTCAAAAACACAATGATAAATGGAAAAAAACAATGCAGAATTGTATATATAGTATAAAAACATTTCTACACATTTTAAGATTCATGACAGCGGTTACCCATGGGGAGGTTGAGAGAGAAGGGACTGGAACTGAGAAGGCATATTAAAGGAGCTTCAACTTTAGTAATACGGCTTCTTCTATAATATAAAACTGAAGCAAATATAATAAGATGTCAAATTTTATTGATTCTGGGTGACAGGTACCTAAGCATCTACTATATTATCCGGTGTACTTTTATCTTTGCAACTGGGGAAATGAAAGAGGCTGTGCATACGGTGCTTTATTCATGGGAGAAGTGGGGGAGCAGAGTAAGCTAGATGTTTTCTAATGTTGATTCAGTAAAGGAAATACTGAAAAATTTTAAAGTAAGTTCACCGTGGTCAACTGAACGTGTATCTTACCCTTACAGCATGTTGCAGAAAGAATAAGAAGTAAATATAAAACCTTCCTTGCTGGCTATGAAAGGCAAGAGTATACTTAAGCTTTCAAACTGACAGGTTAAGATTAGATTATTTCTTCCCGGTACTCTATGGTACTCTGGCTTCTTCAAAGGCATGTATCTAGATTACATAGCCAGTATTTAAATTTAAAGTGTGTGTATATATGTGTGTGTGTGTGTGTGTGTACTTACTTAGAGCTGAAGTAACAGATTTTAAAAGTTAAGATGATGTGGTATGGTTGGGTTTTTTGGGGTTTTTTTTGGTCCTTCCCAATCCATTATTAGTGTCTTCAGTATCTGGAGAAAGAAACTGATGATATATTCATTACTAGGCATTTTTAACAACTACATCTAAATGTTAACATTGAACACAAAGGAATACCTTCAGAGCCAAACACAACCAAATAATGGATTAGGTACTCATTTGGCACCAGCCTCTAAACTGAAATATTCAAGCCTCCTCGCTTCTGAGTGTGATATATCATCAGTGTCGTATCTGACAGAGAGCTGAAAACATTCCTTAGTGAAAAATTTCACTGTAATTCCTGAGTCAGTACTCAAGCCTAAATATCTGACAGTCACTTGCTGCCATTCTCAAGGAATGATACTTCTGAGTTAGGACTTCTTAATTTAAAACCAGAAACCAACTGGTTGTAAAATTTAACCTATGACTCAAGCTGCCACTGACCTGAAGACTGATTCATGTAAAAGATCACAGGAATATTATACTGGACAATAAAAGAAAACTTAATTATGTTTATTTTAAATATTATAAAAATTTTTAGAAATTAAACTGATAATTCACATGTGTGCTGAATACCCATTACATAGTCTACAGATTCCTAAGATGTAAGGAAGCATTAGGTAGGCAGCCAGAGATAAGGCAGAAAAGGAGGTGGTGTGAAAGCCAAAGACAAACGTGGACTATTTTAAAATTCTGCCTAGGGTGGTCTGTACCCAGGTGGGGTGAACACTCTTCCTCCTCCTCTAACGCACTTCTTAACTCCCAGGATTCAACGCTCAGGTCACTTTACAACACTGTTCACACGAGGGAAAATATTCTAAGTAAAGGAGATTAATATGCATATTTTGCCATTATTATAACAACTCTGGCAAAAGAAAATGAATCCTAATATGATAGTGATAATTATATTTTGCATTTGTGTAACACCCCAACCAAGACAATATAAAGAACAAAAACCAGAGCTGAGACTGTTTCTCCTACTCGAGGAAACCAGCCAGTACTGATAACAAGAGCAAGAGCATCAGCATTAATGAGGAAGCTATAAGGTAACTGCTCTCTTACCCAGCTGGTTCTTCATCCCCATGAGCACAGAGTTCATGTGAGCTTTGGAAGCATAGAGCTTGCTCACAGCCTTCCTTGACCTGATCATCTCCTTGGCTAGAACCACACAGACGTCCTTCTGACCCTTCTTGGCAGCATCTTTCACTGACCGTTTCACTTTTTCTTCTTCTCTTTGGATATCTAAATTTAGATCATAACACAAAACACCAAAAATTAAAGGTAAACCAGGAAATGTATTGGCACTCAAATCTGTTCTTATGGTGACCTAACTGTGTCTATTAAAAGGAAAACAGGGGCAGCTGGCTGGCTCAGTCAGTGGAGCGTGCAACTTTGGATCTCAGGTTTGTGAGTTTGAGCCCCATGTTAGGTGTAGAGAGTTCTTAAAAATAAAATCTTTAAAAAAATTAAAAATACAAGGAAAACAGAGAGGAACATATAAACAAAATTAAAATAATGTAATAGGTTTTCATTTTTTCCAGAAACAACATTAAAGTAACTTAAAAGTAAATCCTACTATAGCAAAATTTCAAAACTGCTTTGGTAAGGGCATCTGTTGGTACTGGTACTAAGGAACTTTAAAAATACTGTAAATGAATATATTCCAGAGCTTGCTCTAATAATCAATAGTGTTCCCACGATTATGGGAGTATAATCTCTACATTCGTTAATGATTTATAAAATCCTGCAACTTAAGGAAAACCCAAACATATTAAAAGTATCAAAACATCATCAACTAGAGGTAAGATAGGTCTAATTATGTGTTTGATGAACAGTAGAGAGATTTTTATTGTGGTAAACACACATAACATAAATTTTCCATCTTAACCATTTTTAAGTGCACAGCTCAGTGGTATTAAGTACATTCATATTATTGTGAACCATCACCACCATCGCTCTCCAGAACTCTTTATAACCTTCCAAACGGAAACTCAGGCAATGTGCCCAGGGTGGCGGGGATCTGTCTCTTGCTCCAACAGTGTGCGGACAGAATAGCCTCCAACCACCTTTCTAGTTGCAATCTTTGGAATCGTCTCTCAGCCATCCTCCACCTAGGGGACCAGCCAACATCATTATTTCGATCTTAGCTCTTTACTGCCATCAACCGTGAGTGCCTAGATTGGTCAGAATTATTCCACTGAGGGTCTGTGATTCATAAGAATTATTCCGCCGTCAACCTCCTGGTCAACATTCACCTGCAGGCCTCCCATACCTACCTCTCTCCTCAGCTTCTATTTCAACCACTATGATGTGGCTCAGCAGGGAGGGGGCCACTTCCTCCACAAGTGGGCACCAAGCATCTCTTGAAGATGCAGAACCAGTGCCCTCTTCCAGGAGGTGCAGAAGCCACCCCAAGATGAGTGGGGCAAAGTCTTGGATACCACAGAAAACACCATGCCCCTGGAGAAAAACCCGAACCACGCCCTTTGGCATCTGCAAGCCCCGGCTTCTGCCCATGCAGACCTCCACTCCTGGGAGAACCACTTCCTAGATAAGGAGGTGACACTCGTCAAGAAGATGGCGACCACCTGACTCACCTCCGCAGGCTGGCCAGCCACCAGGCTGGGTGAGGATCTCTCATGTAAGACTAAGAGCCTGCAGAGCCTAGCAGCCTTTGAGGGGCCCTTCTTGCCCCCTCTGGTGTCTGGGGTTCTGCCTGAGGCTCTCCCTACAGGCACCTGGAGCCCTTGCCCAAGCCCTGGACCATCTGGAAACACTTTTTGTGGCAAAAACAAGACACCTGAAACTCACACCCATTAAACAATAACACGCCATTCCCTCCTCTCACCAGCCCCTGTAACCGTCATTCTACTTTCTGCCTTTATGAATGACTACTCTAGGTACCTTATATAAATAGAATCATAGACTATTTGTCTTTTTGTGACTAGCTTATTTCACTTAGCAGAACATCCTTAAGGTTCATCCATATTGTTGCATGTATCAGAATTTCTTTTCTTTCTAAAACTGAATAATACTCCATTGCGTGTATATACCAAATACCAAATTTTGTTTATCCATTCATCCAACAACAGACATTTGGGTTGCTTGAACTCTGAGCTATTGTGAATAATGATGCTATGAACATAAGTGTACAAATATCTCTTGGAAGCCCTTTCAAATCTTTTGTGTACATACCTATATTACCATAGACTGGGTGCCTTAAACAACATAAATTTATTTCTGACAGTTCTGGAGGCTGGAAGGTCTAAGATCAAGGTGCCAACAACCAATCTGGTTCCTGCTGAGAGCCTGTTTCCTGGTATGCAGATGGATACCTTCTTGCTGTATCCTCACATGGCCAAGAGATACTAACATTCAGTCCATAGCATTCTGCCTCCACCCAAATTTATGTCCTTCTAAATGCAAAATGTATTCATTCCATCCCAACCACCTCAAAAGTGTTAACTCGTTCCAGCATCAACTTGAACTTCTAAAGTCCGAAGTCTCATCTAAATATCATCTAAACCTTACACCTGAAACTAATGTAACATTGTGTCAACTATACTAGAAAAATAATCAATCAATAAACATCTAAATCAGGTATGGGTGAGACTCAAGGTATGATTGATCCTGAGGCAAAATTCCTCTCCAGCTATGAACACATGACTGGCGTAAGATAGACATTTTCATTCCAAAAGGGAGAAAAAGGAAAGAAGGAAGAGGTGACAGTCCCAAGCAATTCCAAAACCTAGCAAGGCAAACGCCACAAGATCTTAAGATTTAAGAATAATCCTCTTTGACTCAATGCTCTGACTTCCAGACCCACTGAGGTGGCAATATCACCCCCATGTTTTGGTGGGGCACCACAATGCTGTGGCTTTCTGTGGAGGCCCCACCTAACCTGAGGGTCTACCAGGCAGGGGGTCACACCCCCAGGGCCCTGCCAGCAGTCCTTCTCTATGGCTTTGACTGGAGGCAGTCTGGATTACTAGAACCAAGATGGCAGCCCTGATGATCTCTGAATCAGCTTTTGGAACATTCTTTCCTTTCCTTGAAAATAGTGCAGGTTTAAAGGCTAATCGTTTGTTTATCGTCCTGTCCTGTAGAATCTAAGTCTGACAGCCTTCCTTCATTCCGACCTGTATCCATTTCCTTCAGTTCAAATTGGCAGTGATCTTGCTGGGGTCACTGAAGAAGTCCACGGTTAACACATGTTCTAATCTCCTTACCAAACAGTTGGTCATCCATACCCTTGTTGTCTTCTTCCAAACATGCTTTCTCATTTTCTGCAATATGTGCAGATTGAGGCTATGCCAAATCTTTAAGTTCTGGTTCCTTTTTGCTTAACAATTCCTTCTTTGAAATAATAAATGAATTCAGTAACATTGCAGGATATAGTACGCAGAAATTGGCTGCATTTCTATACATTAATAATAAAATAACAGAAAGAGAAAGTAAGAAAACAATTCCATTTACACTTGCACCAGAAAAAATAAATACCTAGGAATAAACTTAACCAAGGAGGTGAAAGACCTGTATTCTGAAAACTATAAAACACTGATGAAATCAATGAAGATGACACAAACAAATGAAAAGATATCCCATGCTCATGGACTGGAAGAATTAATATTGCTAAAATGTCTATACTACTCAAAGCAATCTACAGATTCATTGCAATCCTTATCAAAGTACCAAAAGCATTTTTCACAGAACTAGAACAAATAGTACTAAAACTTCTATGCAACCACAAAAGACCCTGAATAGCCAAAGCAACTTTGAGAAAGAACAAAGCTGGAAGTATCATAATCCCAGATTTCAAGATCTATTACAAAGCTATAGTAATCAAAAGACTATGGTACTGGCCACACACAAAAAAGACATATAGATCAACAGAACAGAATACAGAGCCCAGAAATAAACCCATACTTACATAGTCAATCTATGACAAAGGAGACAAGAATATACAATGCAGAAAAGACCGATTTTCAGTAAATGGTGCTGGAAAGTTGGACAGCTACTTGCAAAATATGAGGCTACACCACTTATACCATACACAAAAATAAACTAAAAATGGATTAAAGACCTAAATGTTAAGACCTGAAACCATAAAACTCCTAGAAGAAAACACAGGCAGTAATGTCTTGGACATTGGCCTTAGCAAGATTTTTCTAGATAGGACTCCTCAGGCAAGGGAAACAAAAGTAAAAATAAATTATTAAGACTACACCAAAATGAAAGCTTCTGCAAAGTGAAGGAAACCATCAATAAAACAAAAAGGCAACCTACTGAATGGGAGAAGATATCTGCAAATAATATATCCAAATAGGGGTTAATATCCAAAATATAGAAAGAACTTATATAACTCAATGCCAAAAAACCCCAAGCAAACACAAACAAAAAACCACCCCAAACAATGATTTAAAAATGGGCAAAGGATCTGAATAGATATTTCTCCAAATACATACAGATGGCCAACAGATCCATGAAAAGATGCTCAACATTACTAATCATCAGGGAAATGTAAATTAAAACCACAATGGGGTATCACCTTACACCTGTCAGAATGGCTAGAATAAAAAAGACAAGAAATGACAATTGTTGGCAAAGATGTGGAGAAAAGGAAACTCTCATGTACTCTTGGTGGGAATGTAAATTGGTGAAAATGGAGAAAAATAGTATGGTCCCTCAAAAACTTAAAAATAGAAATACTATATGATCCAGTAATTCCACTACTATTTACCCAAAGAATACAGAAAGACTAATTCGAGGAGACATATGCACCCCTATGTTTATTGCAGCATTCTTTACCATAGCCAAGATTTGGAAGCAGCCCAAGTATCCATTGATACATGAATGGATAAAGATGGGGTATAGACACACAATGGAATATTACTCAGCCATAAAAAGGAATGAAATCTTGTCATTTGTGACAACGTGGATGAACCTAAAGGTTATTATGTTAAGTGAATTAAGTCAGACAGAGAAAGACAAATACTGTATTATTTCACTTATATCTGGAATCTAAAAAGTAAAACAAATGAACAAACAAAAAGAAACAGATCCATAGAGAACAAACTTATGGTTGTCAGAGGGGTGGGGGGGAGGTTGGAGGGTGGGCAAAAATGGGTGAAGGGGAGTGGTAGATACAGGCTTCCAGTTATGGAATGAATAAGTCACTGGGATAAAAGGTACAGTGTAGAGTATTTTAA
Organism: Leptonychotes weddellii; assembly: GCF_054177405.1. Classification (NCBI taxonomy): domain Eukaryota; kingdom Metazoa; phylum Chordata; class Mammalia; order Carnivora; family Phocidae; genus Leptonychotes; species Leptonychotes weddellii. The sequence goes on from NC_138378.1 coordinate 87,917,506, forward strand.
TAGTGTTGTATGGTAACAGATGGTAGTTACACTCAAGGTGAGCATAGCATAATGCATAGAGACGCTGAATCACTTAAGTTGTAAACCTGAAACTAATGTAACATCATGTGTCAACTACACTTCAATAAAAGAAAGAAAAACAATTAATTCTTCAGTTCCTTTCTTTCTCCTTGCATTTTACTATAAACAGGAAGAACCAAGCCTCCCCTCCAATACTTTGCTTAGAAATCACTTGAGCTAAATATACAATTTCATTGCTTGCAAGTTCTAACTTCCACAAAACACTAGACCCCAAACACAGTTCAGCCAAATTCTTTGCCATTTTATAAACAAATGCCTTTTCTCCATTTCCAGTAACATATTCCCCATTTCCAGCTGAATGGCCTTTAACATCCGTATCTTTACCAATATTATGTACACAGTTATTTAAGTGTTCTCTAACAAGATGGAGGCTTTCTCTCCAGCTTTTTTTTTTTTTCCCTAAGCCCTCCCCGGAATTGCCGTTGAAGTTCCGTTCCTGGCAAAGTAGGCTTTTCTTAGCTTGCAACTCAACACTCTTCTAGCCTCTACCCATTCTGGACCCCGTTCCAAAGCTGCTTCCACATTTTTACATGTTTGGTACAGCAGCACCCCACTTCGTGGTATGAATATCTTATTAGGTCAGGCTGCTATAACAAATACCATAGATTTGGTGAATTAAACAACAGAACTCATTTCAAACCCTTCTGGGGACTGGGAAGTCCGAGATGAATGTGCTGGCTAATTCAATTCCTGATGAGAGCCCTCTTTCTAGTTTGCAGATAGACACCTTCTTGCTGTATCCTCACATCATGGACAGAGATTATCTTTCTTGTGTCTCTTCTGAAAAGGGCACTAATCCCAACCATAAGGGCTCCGCCTTCATGATCTAATTATTCCCAAACCCCCCCACCTCCATATTATCACCCTGGGGATTAGGACTTCAACATATGAATTTTGGGGGCAAAACAAACATTCAGTCCATAGTAATACTCAAAAGTGTAACTGTGGAATCACATGGCAATTCTATTTTTAACTTTTTGAGGAACAGCCATACTGTTTTCCACAGCTGCTGTCCTCATTTTACATTCCCACCAACAGTGATCACTGGTTCCAGTTTCTCTATATCCTTGCCAACACTTATTTTGTTTTGTTTTGATTAATAGCAGCCATCCTAATGGGTGTGAGGTGTTCTCTCATTGTGGTTTTGATGTGCATTTCCCTAATGATTAGTAATTCTGAACATCTTTTCATGTGCTTATTGACCACTTGTATATCTTCTTTGGAGAAATATTCTAAAAGGCTTGAAAGTCTATTTGAGCCCTTTGTCCATTTTTGAATAGGACTGTTTTTACAGTTGAGTCCTAAGAATTTTATATATATATTCTGGATATTAATCCCTTATCAGATATATGATTTACAAATATTTTCTTCCATTTGGTGGGTTATCTTTTTATTCTATTTATTTTTTTTACTATGTTTTGCGATTCATAAAGCTTTTTAATTTTCATGAAGTCCAATTTGTTCTATTTTTGTAACAACAAACAAAACCTGTGGCTTTGAGGTCATATCCAAGAAATCACTTCCAAATCCAATGTCATGATGCTTTTGCCCTATGTTTTCTTCTAGGAGTTTTACAGTTTTAGCTTTTACATTTAGGTCTTTGATCCGTTTTGACTTAATTTTTATATACGGTGTTAGGTAAGAGTCCAACCTCATTCTTTTGCTTGTGGATATCCAGTTCTCTCAGCACCATCTGTTGAAAAGACTCTTTTCCCCATCTTGGCACCCTTGTCAAAAATCATTTGGCCATATATGTAAGGGTTTATTTCTAGGCTCTCTACTCTATTTCATTGGTCTTTATGACTGTCTTCATGCAGGTAGTACACTGGTTTTATTTCTTTCTTTTTTTTTTTTTTAAAGATTTTATTTATTTATTCATGAGAGACAGAGAGAGAGGCAGAGGGAGAAGCAGGCTCCCAAGGAGCAGAGAGCCCGATGCGGGACTCGATCCCAGGACCCTGGGATCATGACCTGAGCCGAAGGCAGACGCTTAACCATCTGAGCCACCCAGGTGCCCCACTGGTTTTATTTCTATAGCTTTATAGTAAGTTTTGAAGTAAGAGGGTGTGAATCCTTTTTTTTTTTTCAAAACTGTTTTAGCTCTTCCTTGAGATTCTATACGAATTTTTAAATGGATTTTTCTATTTCTAAAAAAAAGTCATTGGGATTTTGATAGGGATTGCATTGAATATGCAGATCAGATTGGGTGCTATTGATATCTTAACAATATTAATTATTCCAATCCATAGACACAGAATGTATTTCCATTTATTTATACCTTTAATTTCTTTCAGTAATGTTTTTATACTTTTCACTGTACAAGTCTTTCACCTCCTTGGCTAAGTAAATTTCTAAGGATTTCATTCTTTTTGTTGCTACTATAAATAGGATTATCTTCATATTTCCTTTTCAGATTGTTCACTGTTAGTGTACAGAAATGCAACTGACTTTTGTGTGTTTTGTATCCTGCTAATTTGCCGAATTCATTTATTAGTTCTAACAGTTTTGTTAGAACTAATAGATTTGTTTGGAATCTTTAGGGTTTATACACATAAGATCATCATATTATCTACAAAGAGGTAATTTTACTTCTTCCTTTCCAATTTGGATGCCTTTTATTTTTTACTTAATTGCTTTGGTTAGATCGTCCAGTACTCTGTTGGGGAGAAGTAGCCAAAGGCAGACATTCCTGCATTGTTCCTGACCATAGAGAAAAACCTTTCTATCTTTCACCACTGAGTGTAATGTTTGCTGTGGATTTTTCACATATGGCTTTTATTACATTGAGGCAACTTCCTTCTATTCCTAGTTTGTTGAATGTTACCATAAAAGGGTGTCAAATTCTGTCTGCATCAATTGAGATGATCATGTTTTTTTTCCTTTATTTTGTTGATATACTATATTACATTGGTTGATTTACATATATTGAACTATCCTTGCATTCCAGGAATCCCACTTCGTCATGGAGTATAATCCTTTTGAATTGTCTGCATTTTTTTTAAATTTATGCATCAGCATTCATAGGGGATATTGGTCTATGGTTCTCTATTCCATTTTTTTTTTAAGATTTTATTTATTTGACAGAGAGAGACACAGTGAGAGAGGGGACACAAGCAGGGGGAGTGGGAGAGGGAGAAGCAGGCTTCCCACAGAGCAGGGAGTCCGACGTGGGGCTTGATCCCAGGACTCTGGGATCATGACCTGAGCCAAAGGCAGACACTTAATGATTGAGCCACCCAGGCATCCTGGTTCTTTATTCCTGTAGTGTATCAAGGTAATGATGGCTTTATAAAACAACTAAGGAAGTGTTTTTTCCTCAATTTTTTGGAAAAGTTTGAGAAGAACTGGGGTTAGTTCTTTAAATATTTGGTAGAGGGCGCCTGGGTGGCTCAGTTGGTTAAGCGACTGCCTTCGGCTCAGGTCATGGTCCTGGAGTCCCGGGATCGAGTCCCGCATCGGGCTCCCTGCTCGGCAGGGAGTCTGCTTCTCCCTCTGACCCTCCTCCCTCTCATGCTGTCTCTCATTCTCTCTGTCTCAAATAAATAAAATCTAAAAAAAATAAATAAATAAATAAATAAATATTTGGTAGAAATCACCAGTGAATACATAAGGTCAAGGACTTTTCTTTGTCAGGAAATTTTTTATTACTGATCCAATCAAGTCTGTTCAGATTTGCTCTTTATTTCAGTCTTGGTAGGTTTTGTGATTCTAGGAATTTGTCCATTTCAAAATGTGTTATCCAATTCATTGGTACACAACTGTTCATAGTACCCTTATATATATTTTTTAATTTCCGTAGAATCATAGTAACGCTCCCACTTTCACTTCAGATTTTAGGGACTTGAGTCCCCTCTCTCTCTGTCCTCCCACTTTTAGTCAATCCAGCCAAAGACTGGTTAATTTTCAAAGAAAATTAATTTTCAAAGAACTCACTTTTGGTTTCTTGTTCTCTACTGTTTTTCTATTCTCTATTTTATTTACCTCTGCTCTAATCCTTATTATTTCATTCTGCTAGTTTAGGTAAGTTTCTTGTTCTTCCAAATCTGTGAGATGTGAAGTTAGAGGTGGTTGATTTGAGATCTTTCTTCTTTTTTAATGTTAGCATTTTTATAGCTATAACTTCCCTCTGAGCACTGCTTTTGCTACATACCACAAGTTGTTTTTGTTTTTGTTTTTTTAAGATTTTATTTATTTATTTGAGAGAGAGAGAATGAGAGAGAGGGCACATGAGAGGGGGGAGGGTCAGAGGGAGAAGCAGACTCCCTGCCAAGCAGGGAGCCCGATGCAGGACTTGATCCAGGGACTCCAGGATCATGACCTGAGCCGAAGGCAGTCACTTAACCAACTGAGCCACCCAGGTGCCCCATACCACAAGTTTTGATATATTGTGTTGTGGTTTTCACTCATCTCTAAATACTTTGTAGTTTCCCTTGTGAATTTTTTTGACAAATCTGTTGTTTTAAGAATGTGTTATTTTCCCAATATTTGTGAATTTTCCAGTGCTCCTTCTACTGATTTCTAGTCAACCCTTGTAGTCAGAGAAGATACTTTATATATTTTTTAAATTGATCGAGACTTGCTTTTTGAGTCAACATATGGTCCATTCTGAAGAATGTCCCATGATCACTTGAGAAAAATGTGTATTCTGTTGTTGGGTATTCTATAGTGGTCTATTAGATCTAGTTGATTTATTGTGTTGTTCAAGTACTCTTATTTCCTTATTTATCTTCTGTCTGGTTGTTATATTCACATTTTTAAAAAGACTTATTTATTTAGAGACTGTGCACATGAGCAGGGGGGAGGGGTAGAGGGAGAGGGAGAAAGAGAATCTCAAGCAGACTCCACACTGAGTGTGGAGACCCACTCAGGGCTTGATCTCACAACCCTGAATCATGACCTGAGCCAAAATCGAGGCTTAACCAACTGAGCCACTCAGGTGCCCCTGGCTTTATACTCACCTTTGAGAGTAGGTTATTAAAATCTCCAACTATTATTGTAGAATTATTTCCCCCTTTAATTTTGTCAGTTTTTACTTCACATATTTTGACAATCTTTTTAGATGCATAGATGTGTATAATTAATTATTATAACCTCTTATTCTACTGAAACCATTAGTAATATAGCATGTCTTTTTGACTTGTAATCTTTTTGATTTAAAGTTTGTTTTATATTAGTATAGCAACTTCCACTCTCTTTCGGTTACCATTTCCACGGGACATCTTTTTCTGTCCTTTCACCCTCAACCAATTTCTACTTTTGGATCTAAAGTGAGTGACTTACAGATAGCACAGAGTAGGATCATTTTTAAAAATCAATTTTTCCAAGCTCTGTCTTTCAACTGAAGAGTTTAATCCATTTACATTTAATTACTGACAAAGAGGTGCCTACTTCTGCCATTTTGCCAATTTTTCTGTAAGCCTTACAGCTTTTTTGTCTTTCATTTCCTTCATTAATATCTTCTTTTCTGTTTACTTTTCTTCATAGTGAAACTTTTCAAATCCTATTTCATTGGCTTTTTTGTATAATCTATAGCTATTTTCTTTGTGGTTACCATAGGGATTACAGTTAATACACTAAAGTTATAACACTAATTTGAATTTATATGAGCTTAACTTGAATAGCATATAAAAACTTTATTTCTATATAGCTCTGTCCCTACCCCCATTCAGTTACTGATGTCACAAAAATACATCTTTCTGTAGTGTGAGTTCAAAAACATAGCCTAATGTATTTCTTCAAATGCCCAAGTCTCCTAAATCATGTAGAAAACAAAAAAAGGAGTTACAAACTGAAGTTACAAAAATACTAGCTTTTATAATTGCCCATGTATTTACCTTTAACAGAGATATTTATTTTTTCATATGGCTTCAAGTTACTATCATACTTTAATTTCAACCAGGACACCCTACAGGGGTGACACCCTGACTTCCTGCCAGGCTGGTCTAGTGGTAACAAACTCCCTCAGCTTTTGTTTATCTAGGAATGCCTTGATTTCTCCCTTGTTTTGCTGAATATAAGATTCTTGGTTGATAGTTCTTCTTTCAGCATTTGAATATATCAACCCACTGCCTTCTGGCCCTCAACACTTCTGGTGAGGAACCTGCTGAAAATCTTACTGAGGTTCCTTATATATGGTAAGTCCTTACTCACTGCTTTAAACATTATCTATCTAAAGTTTGACATTATAATGGGGCATTATAATGTGCATTGGCATGGGTCTCTTTGAGTGTACACTATTTGGAGTATGTGGAACTTCTTGGATGATTATATTCATGTCTTTCATAAAATTTGAGTTGTTTACAAAGTATATGTTGAATAAAATTGATCATCTCAAATGATCAAAATGATCTAAAAGTCACTAGTCTTTTAAATCATCTCCCTGCCCCTTTCTCTATTTTCCTTCTGGGACTCCCACAAAGTGTACGCTGGTCCACTTCACGATGTCCTACAGATCCATTAGGCTCAATTTACTTCAATTTTTTCCCCTTCTCTTCAGACTTGATAATTCCAACTATACTATTTTCAAGTTCACGGACTCTTCTGCCCGCTCAAATCTGCTTCCAAGTAACTCTAATGAATTTTTCGTCTCATTTATTGTACTCTTCAGCAGCAGAATTTCTTTTTGGTTTCTTTTCGTATTTTCTCTTTTTATTGATATTTCCACTTTATTCATGTTTAATTTTCTTGCCTTTGTCCACATTTTACTTTGGCTCTTTGTGCATCTTTAAAACAGTTGTTTACAAAGTATCTGTTGAGTAAAATAGTCATCTGGTCTTTCTCAGGGACATTTTCTGTTCATTTGTTTTCCTTTGGATGGGCCATATCTTCCTGTTTGTACATCTTGTGATTTTGTTGTTGTTGAAAATGAGACCTTTGAATCTTACAACTCTGAAGTCAGATTCTCCCACTTCACCAGGGTTTGCTATTTTTTTGTTTTTATTGCTGCAGGGTATCTCTGTGTTGGGGATCAATCTACATTGTAAACTTAAAGTCTTCTCAGGTCTTTGCAGAGCAGTAGCTTGCCCTGGGTGTGCACAGTGACCTTTTCTATTCCACCATATATGTGGTTGCTTTTGAATGTCTTTTGATATTAGGAATGTAAGATGGTACAGTGTGCTATGGAAAGCACTATGGTGTTTCCTCAAAAATTAAATATAGAATTACCATTTGACCCAGCAATTCCACTACAGAGTATATGGTACCAAAAAAAAAAAAAAAGATGAGAGCAGGGATTCAAACAGATACTTGTACACTCATGTTAATAACAGGATTATTCACAATAACCCAAATGTAGAACAACCCAAATGTCCGTATAAAGATGAATAAACAATGAAGCATGCATACAATGAAGTACTGTTCAATCTTAAAAAGGAAGTTAACTCTGATTCATGCTATATAACATGGATGAATGTTGAAAACATTATGGTAAGTAAAATAAGCCAGGCACAACGGGACAAATATTCTTGATTCCACTTATATGAGGTACTCAGAATAGTGAAATTATACACAGAGACAGAAAACAGAATAGTGGTTACCAGGGGACTTGGGCGTTGGTTGCAGGGGTGGGGTGGTGGGGGCAGACAGAGAGTCATTATTTAATGGGTACAGAGTTTCAGTATGGGATGAAGGAAAAGTTTGGAGATGGACAGTGGTAATGGTTGCACAGCAATGTGAATGTACTTAATGTCACTGTATACTTAAAACTGGTTAGTTTTAGGTTATGTATACTTTACTATAATAAGAAATAAATCAATGTGGGGCACCTGGTTGGCTTAGTCAGTTAAGTGTCTGCCTTCAGCTCAGGTCATGATCCCAGGGTCCTGGGATCGAGCCCCACGTCGGGCTCCCTGCTTAGTGGTGAGCCTGCTTCTCCCTCTCCCCACTGCTTGTGCTCTCTCTCACTCACTCTCTTTCTCAAATAAATAAATAATCTTAAAAAAAAAGAAGAAATCAATGAAACAGCAACTAGAGAAGTATGAGCCATTCATAAGTAAGTGTGTGTGTGTAAATATAAGTACAGACAGACCTATCTGAAGGGATGATTACCAAAATATTTATGGTATTATCTTTGAGTGGTAGAATTTCAGGGTGATTTTAACTTTCTTATTTATACTCTCCTGCATCGATATGTATATTATTACCTTTATACTCATGAGGGAGGGATGTAGAAATGAAGCTATTGTTATCTGAAGAGAGGGGCAATATAAATGATCAAAATCCATACTAATATTGCCCATCATGAGTGCTCTAAATGTGTTTCACATCTAACTGAAAGCTAAAAATGTGGAATATCTTGAGTCCTTCATGAGAAGATGAGAACTACCTGTAGTTATACTTTGGTTTATTGAAGTTACTATTTTCTCTTTAAACTTTTTATTTAAGTATAGCATACACACAGAAAAGTATACTGTAGAGTTAAATGAATTTTCACAAAGTAAACACACCCATGTAACCAGGAACCAGATCAAGAAACAAAGTATCACAAAGTATCTCTTTATGTCCACCTTAATTCACCATGCCCCAAAGGGTAACCAATATCCAGACTTAAAGATCATAGGTTAATTTTGCAGGTTCTAGTTTTTACACTGGTATTTCTTTAAAAAAATCTATTCACCTTGACTGCTAATATAAAACCAAATGAAAGACAATAAAAGTTTCTATGATAAATCTTCAAATGGAAGTAATATTTAAAGCAATCACATTACTTCAAAGTCAGACTTTGTCTAAAGCAACCCCCTCCCCCCCCTTTTTTTTTTGGTATCACCATCAGTGTAGTAAACCCTACTTTATGCCAGGTACTGGCATAAACACTTTACATACATTTGCAAATTTAAATGTCATAACAATTCTATGAGATTCAAAGAATTTTAATAGGGATAGATGGCTAATTGACAGCAAACACGGGGTTTAAATTTGGTAGTGCTGACTCCAAAACCCATGATCTTTTTCTGATACCATGTTAGAGTTAGTTAACTAATGAACTGCTACAAATGAAAAATAATAGGAAATATCATGAAAGAGATAGGGCTTAAAGATAATTTCATAAATAAGAATGTATAAAATGAGCAAATAATAAAGTAAAATAAAATCAGCAAAGCACAAAACAGGAATGAACAAGGCTTGTGAGACACTACCTGCATTTACAAGGTTTCTAAAGATGACACTGCAATTGTTTGTTCTACTATACGTTTTATTTCTACCTGTTCCAAGCCTCACATTATTTTTACTTAAAACAGTAAATAATGTTTAAAGGAAACTTTAAAAAGAAAAAAAATAATATATTTACTTACATACCTAATATTTCCAGCATGCTTCATGCCTCTGGGTAGATCCCAGTTTGTATTGGTTATAATTTTCTTTCAGCTTACAACTTCCTTTACCATTTCTTGTACTGCAGATTTCCTGGCAGCAAATTCTCTTGGCTTTTGTTTAAAAATCTTTATTTCAGGGCGCCTGGGTGGCTCAGTCGTTAAGCATCTGCCTTCGGCTCAGGTCATGATCCCAGGGTCCTGGGATCGAGTCCCACATTGGGCTCCCTGCTCGGCAGGAAGCCTGCTTCTCCCTCTCCCACTCCCCCTGCTTGTGTTCCTGCTCTCGCTATCTCTCTCTCTGTCAAATAAATAAATAAAAATCTTAAAAAAAAAAAAAATCTTTATTTCACCTTCACCTTTGAATGCTATTTTCATTGGATATAGAATTCTAGGATAATATTGAGTTCTTTTCTTTCATCATATTAAAGATGTTTTGGTTTACCCTGCTTCTGAAAGAAATTTTTCATCATCCTTACCATTTTCTGTATTTAATGTGTCTTTTTTTCTCAGACTGTTTTCTCTCTTCTTAACTTTCAGTAATTTGAATATGATATGCCTTGGTATGCTTTTGTTTGTGTTATCCTCTTTGAAGCTCACTGAGTTCTTGGGTCCGTGGGTTTACAGTTTTCATCAGCTACTATTTCATGTGGTCTTTTCCAGACTCCTCTCCTTCAGAGAGACTCAAATGAATGAGATGATTTGATATTGTTCTGCAGGTCACTGATGCTGTATTCATATCCATTTTTTTCCCCTCTGTATTACAGTTTAGATAGTTTGTACTACTCAATTTCACTGACCTTATTTTTTATACTGTCTTATCTGCTTGTTAAACTCATTCAGTGAAGTGTTCATTTTATTTCATTTTATTTGGTTTATTTCATTTTATTTCTAAATTCTTTAAGTTTCATGTTATTCTTTTCTACATCCTCTATTTATCTCATTATGTTCACGTTTTCCTTTAACTTCTTCAACACATTGATAATAGCTGTTTAAATCCTGTCTGCTTATTCAATCATCTCTGTTTTTTCTGGGTCTAATTTATATTGCCTAATTCTTCTCCTGATTTTGGGTCAGACTTTCTTGCTTCTTTCTAGTTACTTTTCACTGGATGTTGGACACTCTGAATGTTCCATTTTTGAGTGTCTGAATTTTTAGGTCTTCCTTTTTTTTTTTTTTTTTTTACTTGCAGTGTATTTTATTTTTTTAAGTTCAATTTAGCCAACATATAGTACATCATTTGTTTTTGATGTAGTGTTCAATGATTCATCAGTTGCATGTAACACCCAGTGCTCATCAGATCACATGCCCTCCTTAATACCCATCACCCAGTTACCCCATCCCCCCACCACCCTCCCTTCTGCAACCCTCAATTTGTTTCCCAGAGTCTCTCATGGTTTGTCTCCCTCTCTGATTTCTTCCCATTCAGGTTTCCCTCCTTTCCCTCCCTCCTATTGTTCTCTGCCCTATTCCTTATATTCCACATATTAGTGAAACCATATGATAACTGTCTTTCCATGCTTGACTTATTTCACTTAGCATAATACCCTCCAGCTCCATCCATGTCAATGCAAATGGTAGGTATCCATCCTTTCTGATGGCTGAGTAATATTCCATTGTATATATGAACCACATCTTCTTTATCCATTCATCTGTTGAAGAACATCTCGGCTCCTTCCACAGTTTGGCTATTGTGGACACTGCTGTTATGAACATTGGGGCGCACATGCCCCTTCTTTTCACTATGTCTGTATCTTTGGGGTAAATACCCAGTAGTGCAATTGCTGGGTCATAGGGTAGCTCTATTTTCAACTTTTTGAGGAACTTCCATACTGTTTTCCAGAGTGGCTGTACCAGCTTGCATTCCCAACAACAGTGTAAGAGGGCTCCCTTTTCTCCACATCCTTGCCAACATTTGTTGTTCCCTGTCTTATTAATTTTGGCCATTATAACTGGTTTAAGGTGGTATCTCATTGTGGTTTTGATTTGCACTTCCCTGATGGCAAGTGATGTGGAGCATTTTTTCATGTGTCTGTTAGCTATTTGTATATCTTCTTTGAAGAAGTGTCTGTTCATGTCTTCTCCCCATTTCTTGACTGGAGTATTTGTTTTTTGGGTGTTGAGTTTGAGAAGTTCTTTATAGATCTTAGATATTAGTCCTTTATCTGTTATGTCATTTGCAACTACCTTCTCCCATTCCGTAGACTGTCTTTTAGTTTTGTTGACTGTTTCCTTTGCTGTGCAGATTTTTACCTTGATGAAGTCCCAAGAGTTCATTTTTGGTTTCCCTTGCCTTTAGAGACATGTCTTGCAAGAAGTTCCTGTGGCCAAGGTTGAAGAGGTTACTGCCTGTGTTTTCCTCTAGGATTTTGATGGATTCCTGTCTCACATTTAGGTCTTTATCCATTTTGAGTCTATCTTTGTGTATGGTGTGAGAGAATGGTCCAGTTTCATTCTTCTGCATGTGGCTGTCCAATTTTCCCAGCACCATTTGTTGAAGAGACTGTCTTTTTTCCACTGGACATTCTTTCCTGCTTTGTCGAAGATTCGTTGACCATAGAGTTGAGGGTCCATTTCTGGGCTCTCTGTTCTGTTCCATTGATCTATGTGTCTGTTTTGTGCCAGTACCATACTGTCTTGATGATCACTGCTTTCTAATTTAGCTTGAAATCGGGCAACGTGATGCCCCCAGCTTTGTTTTTCTTTTTCAACATTCCCCTGGTGATTCAGGGTCTTTTCTTGGGTCTTCCTTTTTTAAAGAGGGTCAGCTTTATTTTGACAGGCAGTTAAGCTGTCTGCAGATCAGTGTTCAAGAACTATTTTTAAGCTTTGTTGGTGAGGGTTTAGGCAGCCTAGGCCTACCTTAGCCTTAATAGTAAAGGCATGATCTTTCTGGGTTCTCTAATGTCCAAAATGTTCAACAATGTCTCTTTCCTGTGTCTGATCAGAACTCTACCATCTCTCAATTCTTTGTTAGCTCTAAGAATTGTTCAGTTTATAGTGTCCTGGTATTTGTTCTGTCCCCAGTAATCATTCTTTGCCTAACCTCTTGAAATCTCATTCTAAGTTTGCACAGCTTAGTATTCAGCTAAGAGTCAATGGTACACTATGTAGACATTTAGAGCTCTTTCTCTGGGTACTGCCCTTCTCTCTGTTGTTATGCCCCACAAATTCCAGTGACTATAGCCTTCCTGAACCCTGATCTCTGTCTCCTCAACACCATGCTCTGCTTAGAACCTCCTTCCATGTGCTATGATCCAGAAAGTTTCTCCAGGCTGAAAATCAGGACCATATTAAGACTCTGTTTCCCTCTTCCTTCAGTCAGTTGTCCAAGGTTTGAAAGCCAATGTTTCACAGATTTTGTCCAGTTTTTTATTTATGATGGGAGTGCAAGTACAAGTTCAAAAACATTATTCCATCATGGCTAGGAATAGAATTGCCCTCTCCAATTCCTTTCTTAAGGTAGTGATGCTGAAAAATCCTTATGGTATTAATTTTTCTCTGATCATTAAAGTGTTAAAAATCATAAAAGTTTTAAACATTACTATCTCTGTGCAAGTCACCTTAATTTTAAATTGTACTTCCTAATAATCAACTCTATTTAGAAATGTATTTTCTTCAATTTATAGCCATGCTAAGATAAACAGAGTCGTGAAAATGGAATTGCATTCCTTATGTACACTTAGTTTAATCTGAATTTCATAAAACATTTCTTCTAAGTAGGAAGAGGTTTCTTTAGTTCTTTTTTTTACAGTGGCTTACAACACAACTGATTCTTTTACAATTCTGATGGTCAGAAGTCTAAAATCAAGGTGTTGCAAGGGCTGTTTTTTAGAGTCTTCAGGAAGGAATCAATTTGTTGCCTTCTCTAGGTTCTAGAGGACAACTGCATTCCTTGACTCATGGCCTCTTCCTCCATCTTCAAAGGACATTTCCCTAACATCTGGTTCCATGGTCACATCTCCTTTTCTCTCACTTTTTCTCAACATATTATTTCCTTCTTGTAAAGACCCTTGTGATTACATTGGGCCCACCCAGACAACCTAGCATAGTCTCCCCACCTGAAGATCCCTAATTTAATCACATCTGCAAAGTCCCTTTTGCCACATAAGGTAACATATTCACAGATTCTTGAGATTAGAATGGGGACATCTTTGGAAGGCCACTATTCTGCCTATCACAGTATGTGAGCACCTGCTTTGTTTCCAACACTAACCTGATCTCTAGGAAATCAGAGATAAAAAAACATGGCCCCTCCCCCTTGCAGAGCTGAATTGCAAGCCAGAGGAAAGACTTAGTTCTTACAAAATGTAAAGCTTTTTCTTAAAATGATTAAAAAGCAAAATAATCAGGACAACTATAAATAATTAATGTAAGAATAAACTATGTCTTACAATGGGTAGATGCAGTTTATTTTTATGAACTAATATAAAATTATCAAGAGGGTAAGGAATAGGAGACATAAAATTATAATTTACCTCTTATTTGCCTGTCAACAACTCTCATTTCCTTTCTTATCTTCAATGACCATTCATTGACCTGGGAAAAATTTTAGAAAATAATTATAAGAAAAGCCAACACTCCTAATGCACCAAATGTTAAAGTATTTTGTATTAATTCTACATTTATTCCAGATAAAAAATAAATAAATCCATTTTCAAACAAAAGCTTTAAGGCCAAATTCTTTTTTTTTTCTTTTCATCTTTTTATTCACAGTACAGCAGTCCCAATCTATTTTAACTTTTTTTTTTTTTTAAAGATTTTATTTATTTATTTGAGAGAGAGAGAATGAGAGAGAGCACATGAGAGGGGAGGGCCAGAGGGAGAAGCAGACTCCCTGCCGAGCAGGGAGCCCAATGCGGGACTCGATCCAGGGACTCCAGGATCATGACCTGAGCCGAAGGCAGTCGCTTAACCAACTGAGCCACCCAGGCACCCAGTCCCAATCTATTTTAAAATTCTTATCTGAAGGCAGGCCATAAGAAGTACTTTATACAAGACCTCAGAGAGAGTTCAGGACCCTGCAGGTACGTAAACATTTTTCCAGAGGTGCACGGGCATAGTAGAAAATTATGTTTAAAAGCCAAAAATCAGGGCTCTTGGGTGGCTCAGTCGTTAAGTGTCTGCCTCCGGCTCAGGTCATGATCCCAGGGTCCTGAGATCGAGCCCTGCATCGGGCTCCCTGTTCTGTGGGAAGCCTGCTTCTCCCTCTCCCACTCCCTCTGCTTGTGTTCCCTCTCTCCCTGTGTCTCTGTCAAATAAACAAATAAAATCTTTAAAAAAGTAAATAAATAAAAGTTGAAAATCTTGGGGCGCCTGGGTGGCTCAGATGGTTAAGCGTCTGCCTTCGGCTTGGTCATGATCTCAGGGTTCTGGAATGAAGCCCTGCGTCAGGCTCCCTGCTCAGCGGAAAGCCTGCTTCTCCTTCTCCCTCTACTGCTCCCCCTGCTTGTACTCTCTCACTCTCTCTGTCGAATAAATAAAATCTTTAAAAAAAAAAAAAAAGTTGAAAATCTTTTGAAACCTATTTCAAAACCTATTCTGCCTGTGTCAAGAGTTCACCTTTTCCTTCCCCTTTTTACACAATAATGCTTTTTCATTTTACAAGGGACTGAAATTCTTCTGACCTATGTCTATTACCATGATATATTTCCCTCAGAGGCAAAAACCCCTAAAGCACTAAACATAGGGCCAAATGGAAATACCAGTGTAGGTGTTGAGAAAGCACTGAACTACTCTAATGACTATCAAATTCGTATGCAACTAAAGTGTTTTCTAATTCTTCAGTTTCAAAAGAAATTGAAGGAAAATCTGAGTTGTCAGCTGATAATCATTAAAACTAAATTTACATTAAATAACTATATGCTCTTTGCCATATGACACAGAATTACAAAGAACTGAGTGACAATGACATAATAAAACTTCCATTACCTTCTATTTATTTATATTAATGTTTCTCAGCACTGGAGTCTAATAAAACATAAAACAGGGCTTTCTTCCAGTTGTAGCACCTTGTGATGAGGGTCTCTTGTGTGTGCCCACAGCCATGCAGTCCACAGACTCTGCAGTTGGTGCAGGTCTTTGGAGGCAGGAAGATGGTCACAGCTGTGGCACACTGCAAATGGGGCAACAGCCTCATGAGGTGAATGGGTGATCCCTGGAGATGATCCAACTATGCATGCTGCAATACAAGCTACTGAAACCTGTTCTGCTTCTGGGCAAGGAGTGATTAGCTGGCACGGAACCCTCAGTCTGTATGAAGGGTGGTGATCATAAGGCACAGATTCACACATTCAGTCTACCTCCAAGCCATGGTGGCCTGTTACCAGAAATAGGTGGTTAGGCTTCCAAGAAGATTAAAGACATCTTCATCTGGTATGACTAGACGATGCTGGTAGCTGACTCCCATCACTGCAAATCCCAAAAGTTTGCCTGTGATCACTACCAGAAATCCAACCAATAAGCCCATCCTGAGGATCAGGATTCACCTTTATAAGAAACAATGATTGCGGGATTTAAAATTAAAAATAATAAAACAGGAATAGAATTGATGCTGAACCTTGTAGAATTCATCCATGGGCACATGAACTAAATAGCATTAAAAAATCTATACAACTGGGACACCTGGGTAGCTCAGTAGGTTAAGCATCTGCCTTTGGCTCAGGTCACGATCCCAGGGTCCTAGGATCAAGTCCCACATCGGGCTCCATGCTCAGTGAGGAGTCTGCTTCTTCCTCTGCTTGACACTCACCCCGCTTGTGCATGTGCACGCACTCTCTCTCTCTGACAGATAAATAAAATCTTAAAAAAAAACTATATAATTAAGAGAAAGTATACTTCCAATAAATTTCACTTCTTAATGATTTCATTAAAATCCTTATTTAACAAAACCTATAAAAAACTTATTTTGCAACAGCTGTAATAACTCCAACCAGAAGAAATATTAAGGTACTTAAAATCATATGGATATACAATTTTAAAAATTTTAACATTAGATTTATATATTTTAATGTAAAATTCACATAACATAAAAATAGCCATTTTGAAATATACAATTCAATGGCATTTAATGCCTTCACAATGTTGTGCAATCGTCAACTCTCTTTAGTCTCAAAATCTTACTAACATGTCAGAAGAACACACTATACTCTTTAAATAATCTCTCCTGATTTCCCCTCCCCATTCCCTGGCAACCACTAATTTATCTCTTTTGATCTGCTTATTTTTACTATTTCATATAAAAGGGATCATACAATATGTGGTCTTTTGTGTTTATTTAGTATAGTGTTTTGGGGGTTCATCCATGTTGTAGCATATATCAATACGTCAGTCCTTTTCGTGGCTGAATAATATTTGTTGTATGCATACAACACAACTTGTTCATTCATACATCCTTTGATGGACTTCTGGGTTGTTTCCATCTTTCAATTACTGTGAATAGTGCTGCTATAAACATTTGTATACAAGAATTTATTTGAATTCCTATTTTTAATTCTTTGGAATATGTATCTAGTAGGAGTAGAACTGCTGGGTCATATGACAATTCTGTTTATCTTTTCAAGGAACTCCAGAACTATTTTACAAAGAAGTCTCACCATTTTACATTCCCTCCAGGAATGTTCAAGGGTTCTTATTTCTCCACATCTTTGCCAATACTTGTTATCCTCCAATTTTTTAATAATTGTTAATCTGTTGGACCAACTGAAGCAGTATTTCATTATGGTTTTGATTTGCATTTCCTTAAAGACCAATAAAGTTAAATATCTTTTCATGTGCTTGTTGGCCACTGGAAAATAATTTTTGGAGAAATGTCTATTCATGTCTATTTTTAATTGTCTTTTTGTTGCTGGCTGTATGAGTTCTTTATACATTCTGATAGTAGAACCTTATTAGATACATCATTTACAAATAAATCCTCTGATTCTATGTTATCTTTTCACTTTCTTGATCACGTTCTTGATGCACAAAAGCTTTAATTTTGATAATTTTCCATTTGCCTATTTTTTCTTTTGGTGCTTGTGCTTCTGGTGTCA
Organism: Leptonychotes weddellii; assembly: GCF_054177405.1. Taxonomy (NCBI): domain Eukaryota; kingdom Metazoa; phylum Chordata; class Mammalia; order Carnivora; family Phocidae; genus Leptonychotes; species Leptonychotes weddellii. The sequence goes on from NC_138378.1 coordinate 87,934,928, forward strand.
TAGTTAAGAATCCATTGCCAGATAGGAGGTCATGAAGATTTACCCCTATGTTTTTATCCGAGAGTTTTATGGTTTAATAAGAGTTTTAATTTCTGTACATGGAATGATGTAGGGGTCCAGCTTCACTCCTCTACATGTGAATACCCACTTGTCCCAGCACTATTTGTTGAAAAGACTATCCTTCCACTATTAAATGATCTTAGCACCCTTGCAGAAAATCAACTGGCCATACATATATGGGTTTACTTCTGAACACAATTCTATTCCACTGGTCTATATATCCTTACGCCAATACCACACTGTTAACATTACCATAGCTTCACAGTAACTTTTGAAATCAGGAACTGTGAGTCCTCCAAATTTGTTTTTCTTTTTCAGGATTGTTTTGGCTATTCAGGGCCAGTTGTATTCCATATGAATTTGAAGGTCAACTACTTCTTTTGGAATTTTGATAGGCATTGTACCGAATCTGCAGACTGCTTTGGGTGGTACTGCCATCATAACAGCATTAAGTTTCACAATCCATGAATTTGAAATTTCTTCCAGCAATATTTTGTAATTTTCAGTGTACAAGTGATTTGCTTCCTTGGTTAAATTCTTTCCTCAGTATTTTGTTCTTTTAGATACCTTTGTAAATGATTTTCTTAATTTCCCTTTTAGATTTTTCATTGCAGGTATAAAAAACACAACTAATTATTTTATGCTTGTCTTAAAACCTGTCAATTTGCTGAATTCATTTAGAAGTATTTTGCACATGAGGATTCTTTGTGGAGTTTTCTATATATGGAATCATGCCATCTGCAAAGAGACAGTTTTACTTTTTCCTTTTCAATGTGGGTATCTTTTATTTCTTTTTCTTGCCCAAGTGCTCTGGCTAGAACTTCTAGCACAATGTTGAATAGCAGTGGCAAAAGCAGGTATCTTTGTCTTGTTCCTGATCTTAGAAAAAAAGCCTTAGTCTTTCACAATTTATTATAAAACTAGCTGTAGTTTTTCATTAAATGCCCTTTATCATGTTAAGAAAGTTCCCTTCTATCCCTAGTTTGCTGAGTGTTCTAATCACAAAAGGTATGTACATATTTTGTTCCAAGTATAATAGGATGATTATTAAATTATTTAAAGCATAAAAGTGCTACATTAGGAGAAAGCCATATGGTGAAAATAGAATGGAAGTAAATGGCATTTCTCCTTTCAAGAAGAAAGAGAATAATTAAAAATGTCTGACTATAAATAAGAATGTGTGCATGTATGTTTTAAATGAATACTGATGGGGATCAAATTGCTGTGATACTTTTAAAAGAGTGATGTAACCATTTTACAATATTTACATTATGTCAAAAATTACATCCTGTGCAATTGTACTTAAAATTATGATAAAAAATATTAAATGTTGATTTATAACTGTTCAAAAGGGTACACGAGTAGTCAAAATTATTTCAGGAGATATATGAAAAAATTTGAAGACACTGTTATAATCTAACCAGAACTTTCAGAACCAGCAGGAAAGGAAATTCAAGACTCATACAATTCAAATATTTACTGAGCATCTGCTCAATGTGCTAGTGATGCAGCAGGAAACAAAGACTCCACCTTATGAACTTACATTCTAATGAAACAAAGTAAGTAAATAAACAAGTAAATACTCTGTCACAAAATGAGTGCTAGGGAGAAAATGAAGCAAGGAAAATAGGATGAGGGCAGGCGGTGGGGGGGGGAGGTTTGCTATTTCATACAGGGTTGTGGAAGAAAGCTTAACTGCTAAGGTGACTTTTGAGCAGACTTCAAAAAGTCTGCAAGGTGGGGCACCTGGGTGGCTCAGTCGTTAAGCGTCTGCTTTCGGCTCAGGTCATGATCCCAGGGTCCTGGGATCAAGCCCCACATCGGGCTCCCTGCTTGGCGGGAAGCCTGCTTCTCCCTCTCCCACTCCCCCTGCTTGTGTTCCCTCTCTCGTTGTGTCTCTGTCAAATAAATAAATAAAATCTTCAAAAAACAAAATAGACAAAAAGTCTGCAAGGGAACCATGTGACTATCCACTACGGTGGGTGGTGGCAGGGAAGAGGGGACTGTAACATTTTAATCAGAGTGAAAACAAACACCACTAAGGGACCTAAACAAAGAGTGTCCTTCCCTATATACAGACCAAAGGGGTGCACAAATGGGGTACAAAAACGAATTTGGTTAAATAATTTCTGTTTGAACTAGCAACATTGATGGGTAAAGCTATTTGATTCAGGTTTATAGAAAAAATACTGGATGACTCAGTCAGTTAAGCATCTGACTCTTGATTTCAGCTCAGGTCATGATCTCAGGGTTGTAAGACTCAGCCCAATTGTCAATACAAGTGTTGCTTCCAGTTTAGAGCTCCAGTAGCATCTGCTTCAGGTACGCAGTGTTTTGCTTGTATGGGCCTCCTGACATGGTCACTTGCTTCTTCAAAGACATCAAGGGACATAATCTTCTTAAAGGACAGATGTAACACACCTATGTAATGTAATCGTGTGAGTGACATCCTATCACTTGCCATAATCCATTGGTTAAAAATGGGTCACAGGTCTTGCTCACACTCAAGTAATGGCATGAATTCCAAGACAGAGATTGTGGGGATCATCCCAGTCTGTCCACAAGGAATTATCCTTTTATGTAATGCTTATAGTGATGGGCTGTATCTGCTTGAGCCACACGATGAGAGAAAAATTGCTAAAGGTGAGCCTCATTGAGAAGCGAGATGTTTCTTACACTCACTTTGTGCCAAACTGTCATCCAAAGTGGCAGTACTGTTCTGTGTTTATACCAACAATGAATGAGAGCTCTTGTGCTCCACATCACCAGTAATTGGTATTGTCAATACCAATTGACTGAGACTGAGCCCTGTGTCCAGCTCCACACTGAGCATGGAACCTGTTTAATATTCTCTCTCTCCCTCTCCCGCTCCCCCTCCCCCAACGTGCACTCTCTCTAAAAGAAAGCAAAAAAAGAAAAAATATTTATCATCTTTTATATCATACCAATGAGTCTTATAAGGCAACAAGTTACTCCTAATCCTGTTTATAATAAAGCTAAAAATAAATTTTAGATTTTTATTCTCATGGGTCAAAATACTGATTAGCTCCTATTATTTTTAATGCTTTCAACTGCTAATCCCTGAGGATAGCCAATCAGCTGGAAGCAATGCACCCATGAGGAGTACAAACCTGTAGCAGTCACTAGAATTCCAGGAACCACATGTAAGATAAGTTTCACAATTCAAATTCAAACCTTAAAGCGAGGCAGAATGAAACAGTGCAGTGATTTTTAAACTTGTTTTTAGTGACAGAATCTTTCAAATAAATCTAACATGGAACTCCACAAATACAAGGAGTATTATGCCAACACACACGTAGAATCAGATTGAAAATTTTTACTATTATAAAGTAAATAAATGATAATAGCTAATCTGTCTTGATGAAAGGTAAAATTTTAAATGAGTTGTTACAGTGTTATACCCACCTTAGCATCCAATTTATTTCCATATTTTGTTTACATGTCCAGTATTGAGAAAATTGTAGTTCAAAAAGATAAAAAGCTATCTATTTATTATTACAGCTATTTAACAGTTTGTCTTTCAACTTAAGGTTATCCATTGTTTAAATAAATCCAGAAGCTCGAAATAAAAGTCATTAAAAACTGGTTGTTTCAGGGCACCTACGTGGCATAGTTGGTTAAACATCTGACTCTTGGTTTCTGCTCAGGTCGTGATCTTAGGGTCATGAGATCAAGCCCCACGATGGATTCTAAGCTCAGCGCAAAGTCCGCCTGCGTTTCTCTCTCCTTTTCCCTCTGCCCTTCCCCCCAACATGTGTGCACACTCTTTCTCTCTAAAATAAATAAATCTTTTTTTAAAAAACCTGGTTGTTTCAGAGTTTCTCATCACAGTGCTTAACTGCTCATATTCCCTTTTTTTTTTAATTTTTAAAAGATTTTATTTATTTATTTGACACAGAGAGAGCACAGCAGGGGGAGCAGCAGGCAGAGGGAGAGGGAGAAGCAGGTGGCTCCCCACTGAGCAGAGAGTCCGACAACATGAGGCTCAATCCCAGGACCCTGGGATCATGACCCGAGCCGAAAGCAGACACTTAACCAACTGAGCCGCCCAGGCGCCCCAACTGCTCATATTTCTTAAGAGATGAGTACGCAATCTAATACCTTAGATGGCAATGGTGAAATGATTTTTGTAAAAATGCATTGTTGCACTGTTTGTAGTAGCAAAAGACTACAAAATAACCTGGCATATATCAATAGAACACTAAACAAATAAGAGAATTTCCATAAAACTGACATTATACTCTAACTAAAAAGAAAAAAGCAATGCAGTGAGGACTACCCATGGAATTAATTCCCAAAATATAAATGAAAATGGCAATGTAAAGGACATTTACAGTATGACATATATGTTAGAGAAAGAAGGATAGAGAGGAGAAAGAGAAGGAAGGAACAGAGAGGAAAGGAAAAGAAAGGTGGAAAAAGGGAAAGACAGAGATATTTATATGTTCATATGTTCTAGAATATCAATGGGAGAACCCATAAGAAATTAGGCTGCTTTCAAGGATGGAAATTGAATAATTCGTGAACAAGAGTGAAAGATTTAGTTTTTAGTATACATAAAGATACACTTTGCTGCCTTTTGAATTTTATAATATACGAAAATATAATCTATTTCAAGAAATATTTTTTAAAAAGACATAAGATAAAAAAGAATAAGGAAAAATATCGGGTTCTGGATTGGAAGAATACTGTTAAAATGACCATACTACCCAAAGTAATCTACAAATTCAATGCAATCCCTATCAAAATACCAACATCCATTTTTCACAGAACAAGAACTAATACTAAAATTTGTATGCAACCACAAAAGACCCTGAATAGCCAAAGCAAACTCAAGAAAGAAGAAAGCTCAAGGTATCATAATCCCATATTTAAAAATATACCACAAAGCTATAGTAACAAAACAATATGGCACTGGTAGAAAAATAGACACATAGATCAGTGGAACAGAAGTGAGAGGTCAAAAATAAACCCAAGCATATATGGTCAGTTAATCTTGACAAAGGAGGTAAGAATATACAATGCAGAAAAGACAATCTCTTCAATAAATGTTGCTGGGAAAACTGGACAGTTACATGCCAAAGAATGAAACTGGACTACTTCTTTACACCATACACAAAAATAAACCCAAAATGGATTAAAGACCTAAATGTGAGACCTGAAACCATGGAACTCCTAAAAGAAAATTTTAGGCAGTAGTCTCTTGGACACCAACTACAGCAACATTTTTCTCAGGCAAGGGAAACAAAAGCAAAAATAAATAATTAGGATGATATTGAACTAGAAACCTTTTGCACAATGAAGAAAACCATCAGTAAGTTGGAAAGGCAACCAACTGAGTGGGAGAAAATATTTGCAAATGATATATCCAATAAGGGTTAATATTCAAAATATATAAGGAACTCCTATAACTCAACACCAGATACACAAATAATCTGATTAACAAATGGGCAGGAGATTTAAATAGAATTTTTCCAAAGAAGACATACAGATGGCCAAAAAACCCATGAAAAGATGCTCAATATGACTAATCATTAGGGAAACGCAAATCGAAACCACGATGAGATATTATCTCACACTAGTCAGAATGGATTACATCAAAAAGACAAGAAACAAGTATTGGAGAGGATGTGGAGAAAAGGAAGTCCTCAAGCATTCTGGTGGGAATGTAAACTGGTGCAACTGCTATGGAAAACAGTGTGGAGGTTCCTCAAAAAATTAAAAATAGATCTACCATACAACCCAGTAATTCTACTTCTGGGTATTTACACAAAGGAAATGAAAACCCTAATTCAGAAAGATATATACACCCCATGTTTATTGCAGCATTCTTTACAATAGTGAAGATACAGAAGCAACCTAAGTGTCCATCTATAAATAAATGAATAAAGATTACACACACACACACACACACAAACACACACAGAATATTACTCAGCTGTAAAGAGGAATGAAATCTTGTCATTCGTGACAACATGGATAGACCTAGAGAGTATTCTGCTAAATGAAATAAGCTGAAGAAAAACAAGTATCACATGATTTCACTTATATATGGGATCAAAAAAACAGAACAAATAACAAAAGAGAGAGAAACAGACTCATAAATATAGAGTACTGGTAGTTGCCAAAGGGAAGAGGAGTGGGTGGATGGGCAAAATGGGTGAAGGGGATTAAGAGGTACAAACTTCCAATTATAAAATAAATAAGTCATGGGAATGAAAAGTTCAACAGAGAATTCAGTCAATAATATTGTAAAACATTTATCATGGATATTCATAATGTTGTATATGATCACTGGATCTCTATGTTGTATACCTAAAACTAATTTAATATTGTATATCAACTATATTTCAGTTAAAATTTTAAAATGTAAGACTTACGGATTTTTTTAAAAACCCAGTTTATAAATGCTTTAAATCATTTTTGTTTGGAAGAAATACTTTAAAATTCTATCTCATAATATTAGGAAGACTCACTGAATCTCTTTTTTAAAAAATTGTTTTAGGGGCGTCTGGGTGGCTCAGCTGGTTAAGTGACTGCCTTCGGCTCGGGTCATGATCCTGGAGTCCCGGGATCGAGCCCCGCATCAGGCTCCCTGCTCAGCAGGGAGTCTGCTTCTCCCTCTGACCCTCCTCCCTCTCATGTTCTATCTCATTCTCTCTCTCAAATAAATAAATAAAATCTTTAAAAAAAATTGTTTTAGATACCACACTCCCTTCTGTTATACAATCACCCAAAACTTCAAAATAGTTAAACCCAAATTTTCAGTTTCATAACTGACATTTAATCAGCTTCTTCTAAAATAAAAAGTTGAAAAAAGTAAAATGCATGACAAATGATAACTGAAGATTAAAGTCAATCTGTCTTCATTACAGGGAAAAATAACAGTTGATGGATTACCTACACTTATTTCCAAACCAGAGCAAAATAAAGTCACAAGTTTTTTGACTTAGTGAAAAACAGATTTTCATCTCTAAAAAAGACCTCAGTGTTGGGGCACCTGGGTGTCTCAGTCGTTAAGCGTCTGCCTTCGGCTCAGGTCATGATCCCAGGGTGCTGGGATCGAGCCCCACATCAGGCTCCCTGCTCAGCTGGAAGCCTGCTTCTCTCCCTCTCCCTCTGTCTCTGCTTGTGTTCCCTCTCTCGCTGTCTCTCTCTGTGTCAAATAAATAAATAAAATATATATAACAAAAAAAGAAAAGACCTCAATGTCATAAGGACCAATATATAGGGTAGCAATAGGAAAACAATACCAAGAAAGAAAATTGCGCAAATGACTGCAAAATGGAGAAAGATATAATATACACTTGTTGAAAAAATAAAAAACTTAAAGACACTTAAGAAACAGGTCTAGGGTGCTTTTGGGTGACTCAGTCAGTTAAGTGTCCAACTCTTGATTTTGGATAAGCTCATGATCTCAGGGTCATGAGATTGAGCCCCACATCAGGCTCTACACTGAGCATGGAGCCTGCTTAAGATTCTCTTTCCCTCTCTCTCTGCCCTCTCCCCTTGCTAGTGCATGCTCTCTATAAATAAATAAATAAATAAATAAATAAATAAATAAAATTTTTAGAAAATAAATAGGTCTAATTTAATGAGGGAAATTTTCAAAAAGAATTTGAGAATTCCATCTCTGCCTAGATATAGAAAGCTGGGAAGACTCAATAAGACAAGCTGGAAGAACTAAAAAATAACTTCTCCTAAACCTGTCAAAAACCGGTCACAAAGCAACAAAGTAGAATGAAATAAAAACAAAGACTCACTTCCAAGAAGAGAGGGAACAACGAACGTAAATTATCTGTGGCCCTACATGGGATGGCAGGCACCTTGGAAGCAATTAAGGAAAATTCAGTTAAAATTTTTAATAAATTGATGAAGTCCGAGTATGGACAGCACAGAACCTCAGAAGCCACGGGCACAATGGGAGTTCACATCCACTTTCAGTCTTAACTGAAAATGGTAGAAAAAATTTTAAACACATACAAAGAATGTCTTCATTGGCATATCAAACACAGCTGAGGAAAGAATCAACAAACCTGAAGTCAATAAAGGCTACCCAAACTAAAAAATAAAGAATAAAATAAAACAATGTATGCAAGAGCTATAAGTGATAACAAATGGTCTAACATATGTGTAATTGGTACTCCAGCAGGAGATGAGAGAGAAAACAGAAGTACTTATGGAGAGAATGGCTGAAAAATTTCCAAAAATAATGAAACATATCAAACCACAGATCCAAGAAGGTTAAGAGAATCCACAGCAAGGAAAATATAAAAAACAAACAGAATGTAACACAACACCACACACCTAAACACATTATATTTTAAATGCTGAAAATCAGGGGTGCCTGAGTGGCTCAGTCGGTTAAGCCTCCAGTTCTTGGTTTCAGGTCAGGTCGTGAGATCGAGCCCCATGTCAGGCTCCACACTCAGTGGGCAGTCTGCGTGAGATTCTCTCTCTCCTTCTGCCTCCTCCCCTCCCTTCCCTGCTCACACATGCTCTCTCCCACTCTCTAAAATAAATAAATCTTTTAAAAAATAAAATGTTGGGGCGCCTGGGTGGCTCAGTCGGTTAAGCGGCTGCCTTCGCTCAGGTCATGATCCCAGGGTCCTGGGATCAAGTCCCATGTCCGGCTCCCCGCTGAGCGGGGAGCCTTCTTCTCCCTCTCCCTCTGCCTGCCACTCTGTCTACTTGTGCTTTCTCTCTATCTCTCTGTCAAATAAATAAATTAAATCTTAGAAAAAAAACCTTTAAAAAATAAAATGTTGAAAATCAGACATAAAATTTTCAACCAGCTAGAGAGAAAAAATACACACTAATTACAAAGGAACAAAAATAAGAATTACATCAGACTTCTCAAAAGAAACTACGCAAATTATAAGACAATTGAGTGTCTTTAAAATACTGCAGAAAAAATTCTCTTAATCCCAAATTTTATACCAGTGAAAATATTATTCAAAAATGAAGACAAATTTCAGATTCAGCTCTGACATATACAGAGCTCAGAAGCCATCATTCCTGTCCTATGACCAAAAAAAAATTAAAAAAAAAATCATCAATTTTCTTGGACTCATCAGAAAACCAAGGTTACAGGGCAAACTACTATCCTGAAATGTGGAGAGGTGAATACAGAGAATCACAGTTGAGATATGCTTACCTGGAACACTGGAAGGAATATTTAAGTGGTAATTTTGACTAGTTGCTACAGGAGGAGTATAGATCACCATGAGAATGAAACTCCTAGAGGACACCACAACTTCATGGGTTTTACCTCCAAGAATTCCAGAAGTTTTTCATGTTGAAAAGGAAAGAAAGATCCCCCCACCCTTGTGTTTCTGATAGAAGGAGGGGGAAAGTAACCATTCTGAAATATGCACCGACTGGTCTCCATAACAAAGGTCTATTCTTCAGTGAAATAAACCCTACTAGAGCCTTGTCCCACTTTGGGAAAGGGCATTTACCAGACTCTGCTCCTTTTTTAGTCTTCTTGCGTCACCAGAAGTGGCCAAGAAATTAAGAAATACTTGGGGATGTCACAGTCCAGGGACACACGCCACTAAAACACAGACTTAATAAGACTGTAGAATGCTTCCAGTCCCCCACATCTTCCTTCCCACCACACCAATAGGGCTCCAGTATAACAATGAATTAGAGCTAAAAGAGATGCGAAGTGGGTTTTATCTACCTAAAAAGGAGTTTTTATGGGTATCCAAGATAACAAAGGAGATAAAAACAAGGACACTAGAATAACCTTAAGCCTATGGCACCTATAGCTACAGCAAACAGTAACAAAGCCAAACTCCTAGCCTGATTAACATAAAACCTCATACTGAAGACCAGTTTACCTCAGTTCCTATTAACCTATATATCATGTTCGGTCTTCAACATAAAATTTCAAAGCATTCTAAAAGGCAAGAAAAAGCACAGTCTGAAGAGACAAAGAAAGCATCAGAACCAGGATTAGATGTGACATAAAGTCTGACATTTTGTGGCTCTTGTGAAAAAAAGTAGGTATTATCCAAGAAGAGATGGATAATGAAGGCAAGCACAGGGATGGAAACACTAAGAATCAAAAGGAAATGCTAGAAATTTAAGACAAAACATCATAACAGAAATGAAGAATACCTTTGATAGGTTCATTAGTAGACAGGACATAGCCAAGAAATGAATCAATAAATTTAAAGCCACTGAAATTTAAAAAAGAAAAAGATGAAAACGAAAAGAAAAGAATGTCTAAGAATATATAATTGGAATACCTGAAGTTATGAGATAAAAGAGGAAACGGAACAGAAAAAATACTTGAAATAATGATGGTTGAGAACCATCCAAAATTAATGACAGACACCAAACCAAAGATCCAGGAAGCGGAGAGAACACAAACTAGAATAACAGTGCAAAAAATGACAACTAGTGATATCATATTTAAACTGTAGAACACCAAAGCAGAGAGATAATCCTGGAGGAAGACAGAGCAAAAAAGCACTTTACCTATAGGAGAACAAGGTTAAGAATTAAAAAGGACTTCTTGTTAGAGACTGTGCAAGCACAAAGAGGATGGCGATATTTAAAGTGTTGAAAAAAAATCACCAACCTAGAATTCTGTGTCCAACAAAATGACCTTTCAAAAGAGAAGGAGAAATAAAGACTCTCAAACAAATAAAAATTGAGGGAATTCCTCAAAGCAGATCTGGTTTACCAGAAATGTTTAAACACAGTTCTTCAGGGAGAAGAAAAATTATATAGTTAGAAACTTGCATCTACATAAAGAAAGAGTATCAGAAAAATAAATGAAGGCAAAATTTTTACTTTTCTTATTCTTAAGTGATTTAAAGATAACTGTTAAATAACAATAAACGTGTATTGGATGAAGACAGCATACAGGTAAGTGAAATGAATGAGAACAAGGTCATACTGGACAGGAGGGAGGATTGGGAGTACAATGTTAGAAGGTACCTGCATTTCATGTGAAACATGAAACAGTATAATGTTATTAGAAGTTAAGTTAGTTAATTGCAAACATGTATTTCAAAATCTGGGATAATCACTAAAATCTTCTTAAAGATGTATAATTGATATGCAAAAATATGAGATAAAATGAACTATATAAAATGCTCAATTAAAACCACATAAGGCAAAAAAAAATTTTTTTAAGATGGGAAAAAGTAACAAAGAAGTATAATAGACACCAGTTACAACACTGTAGATGACGATGCAGCTGTATCAATAGTAGTTTTAAATGTGAACGGTCTAAATAAACCAACTAGAAGTGTGTCAGAGTGGGGGAGAGGGGAATAAAAAGCAAGACCTAACTATATGTTGCCTACCAAAAACCCACTTAAATATAAAGACTAAGATTAAAGGTTCAGGCATACAGAAATATACCATGCAAACACTAAACAAAAGCAAGCTGTGGGTGCCTGGGTGGCTCAGTCGGTTAACTGTCTGCCTTCGACTCAGGTCATAATCTCAGGGTCCTGAGATTGAGCCCCATGTCAGGCTCCCTGCTCAGCGGGGAGTCTACTTCTCCCTCTCCCTCTGCCCCTCCCCCCTCATTCTGTCTCAAACAAATAAAATCTTAAAAAAAAAAAAAAAAAAGCAAGCTGTACTCCTACCTCCAATATATAAAAATTAAGATGAGTCAAAGACCTAGCTATGGAAGCTAAATCTATAAAACTCTCAAAGTATCAAATTTAGCAATGGATAATTAGAAATGTCCCAAAAGCATGAACAAGAACAGAAAAAATACACAAACTGAACCTCATTAAAATGAAAAAACAACTGGGGCACCTGGGTGGCTCAGTTGGTTAAGCCTCCACTCTTGGTTTAGGCTCAGGTCATGATCTCAGGGTCCTGGGATTGAGCTGTGATAGGCTCTGTGCTCAGTGGGAAGTTTGCTTCTCTGCCTCTCTCTCTCCCTCTACCCCTCCCCATGCTCATGCTCTTTCTCTCAAATAAATAAATCTATTAAAAACAATTGTGTAAAGAATATTATCAAGAAAGTAAAAAGATAACCTATAAAATGGGAGAAAATATTTGCAAATCATGTATCTGATAAAAGCTTACTATAAGTATGTAATGAAGTCCGACAATTCAACAACAAAGTCAGCCCAATTAAAAATTGTACAAAGGACATAAATAGACATTTCTCCAAAAAAGATATACAAATGGCCAACAAGCACATGAAAAGGTATTCTACTTCATTGGTCACTAAAAAAATGCAAATCAAAACCATGAGATACCGCTTCACCCCCAGCAGATGGCTATCAAAAAAAAACCCAAAACCAAAAAACCACCCAAAAACAAAAACAAAAAACATTGTTGGCAAGGATGTAGAGACAAACAGACACATAGATCAATGGAACAGAATAGAGGCCTAGAATTTGACCCACACAAATATACTCAACTATATACATGAAAGTAAATACTTTTTTATAATTAACTGAAGCAAACTCATTTTTAAGCGGTCTAAATTCAAATCTTCCAGATAATGTTGATTAAGCTCAATTTTCATTTTATTAACATCTTAATATGATAAATTATACCTTCTATTTATACTTGAAGTATTTCGACGACTAGAAGCACTGAGGCATGAATTGGAGCAATTTAATAACTATGTTGAAGGTGGCAACTACGGACGCCTGGGTGGTGCAGTCAGTTAAGTGTATGCCTTCAGCTCAGGTCATGATCCCAGGGTCCTGGGATCCAGTCCCACACTGGGCTCCTTGCTCAGCGGGGAGCCTGCTTCTCCCTCTGCCTGCTGCTTCCCCTGCTTGTGCTCTCTGACAAAGATCATCTTAAAAAAAAAAAAAAAAAAAGAAGGTGGCAACTAGCTGATAGAACAATTTCATATGACCAGCAGGAAATATTTCTTTCACCAAATGTCAGCAGTAGTCAGAAAAAATAGTTAAAGAACATGTTTTCTGAACGTGTTCTTCAAGTCTCAGCTTAAATGATACTTTGAGGAGGCCTTCCTTGATCTCTAGGATGGGTTAAACCCCTTGCAATATAATTACACACAATGCTCTACCTCCCCTCTTTTATAAACCATATTATACTTATAAATTACTTATAGACTGTCCACTCCAGAGGTCAAAGATCTTTTCTTATTCACTTAGCCTTTGCACAATGTCTGGCACAAAGCAGATGCTCAATAACATGTTGAATTCAACTGCATGGAATATGCGTTGTGAAGGGGCATAAAATTTGAGCCATTAGTAACAATGAAAAATCTAAAGAACTTTCTATATTTGTTTTTAAATGTCAAAGAGAAAGTTTCATAAAATGTTGTCAAAAAGAAAAAAAATTAACTTCAAAAATCAAAAGAGATTTTGCAAAAGAAAAACATACCTAGGAGAAATGGGAACAACCAAAATTATCCAGCCATGTCCCAGGTTCTCAACCTGACTGTACATAGAATTCATCTCTGTACATAGAAGTCTCCCCCTGCTTGTGCTTGCTCTCTCACGCATGCTCTCTCTCTGACAAATAATCTTTTAAAAAGACAAAAATCGAGGGGCGCCTGGGTGGCTCAGATGGTTAAGCGTCTGCCTTCGGCTCAGGTCATGATCCCAGCGTCCTGGGATCGAGCCCCGCATCAGGCTTCCTGCTCAGCGGGGAGCCTGCTTCTCCCTCTCCCTCTGCCTCTCTCCCTGCTCATGCTCTCTCTCTCTCTCTCTCTCTGTATCTCAAATGAATAAAAAAAAAAAAAAAATCTTTAAAAAAAAAAAAAGACAAAAATCGAGAGCATAAAGGAAAAAACTGATATTTTTAACTACACTGAAATTAAGAATTTCTATTCATCGTAAGACACCATTTAAAGAAAGGGGAAAGGCCACAAATTTGGAGATCTTGAGATCTAAAGATATAAATGGTAACAAATAAAAAGCACTTATAAAGAGTTGGTATCCAGAATACATAAAGACATATTCAGAACAGAGATTTCCTAGGAGTCAATTTTTTTTCCCTGAATTCTGAATACTGTATATGAAAAATCCACAGGATAATTTGTCTCTGGATAATGTTATCTCCTTCCAGAGAAGACTCACATTTGCTTTTGGCAAACACCTAGCCTAAGGGCACTGTCGATTGGTTTTTAATTAAGCTTAATAAATGCAATCAGGGATCTGAAACTGGACTTCAATATTTGTGAAAGCCAGTTTACTCCCAGATCACTGCCACTGCTGAAGCGTATCCTTTCAGAGTTGAACCAAGAGCCTTGGAAATTTACCTGAATCCCTTACCATTGGTATGCCCTGAACTCTAATCTCTGAACTATCTAACCATAGGGTCTGTGAAGAACTCCACTCAAATTCTCAGTTTCTTAACCACTGCATTAGGAATTAGAGGATCTCTTTAGTGGGAAAGTGGTCCCAAATGACTGGGCTCATGTAACTGAACTTCCCTTTTCTCTGGGATTTTGATTTTGCAATTCTTTACTGCCTAGATAGTTTAAGTGATTACATATAGTTATGCTTTTTATCTAGCTCTTCTAGTTATTTTTGGCAGAAGGGCTGGTTCAAAGCAACCTAGTCTCTAATCACCTCATGATTTTTTTAAAGAATGATTTCTTAGTTCTGTCCAATTAAAAGGCCTAGAAGGAAGAACACTCCAGTAGCAATAAGCACCATGAGCACCTAAATTTTGGTTTCTAAATACCAATCCCACTAAAAGAAACCAGTGCTCCTTAGAGAAATGGCTGATTCCAGGTCCCACGCTGGGAGATTCTAATCACACTGCTATAGACAGAATGTATATGTCCCCCCAAAATTCCTATGTTAAAACCTAATCCCCAATGTATAGTATTTGGATGTGGGGCGTTAGGGAAGTGACTGGGGCATGACTACAGAGCCCTCATGAATGAGTTTAGTGACCTTACAAAAGAGACCCCAGAAAACTGGATTCCTCCTTCTACCATGTGAGGACACAGTGTAAAGCCAGCCATCTATAATTAGGAATCACGTCCTCACCAGACACTCAATCTGTAGGTACCTTGATCTTATACTTCTGAATCTCCAGAACTGTGAGAAATAAATTTCTATTGGGTGTAAGCTACCTAATCTATAGTATTTTGTTATAGCAGCCTGAGCAAACTACAACAGGCATATACATAGTGAAAACTAAGTTCCCCTTCCACTTTTGACTCTCAGCTACCTAGCATCTCTCCCTAAAGGCAATCTCTGTAAACTGGGATTTTGTGTATCCTTCAAGATTTAAAACATACATAAAACTAGTAATTCAGCAAAAGGAACAAATAACTGAAATAAGGTCAAAATGTGCCTATTATGATCACAGTCAGATGGATATACAAAAGAGGGACAAGTAGGCTATACTTCAAATATGTAACTGTTCTCTCACTACCTCTACTTTTGTTCATCAAGCAAATATCTGATAGGCACCTTATTCTTACTAAGGGAGTTCAACACTATGCTGACTCAATGAATGATAAAGAAAAACATTATCCTTGCTCTCAAGAAGCTTACAATTTTGCTGAGTGGACAAAGTAGAAAAATATTCTCCCAGGATAACCTTTTCTCTAATGTTTTCCTTGGTCTCCTGAATTCTGTCCAAAACTGAACTCTGTGGTTCCTTCCCCTCCACCATCAGTATCCCATCAAACCTGCTAGTGTCCTGAATTCTCTCATTTTCAGTTCATGGTACCAAACTGAGGGGAATGATAGGTTTCTGTTTAACCTCACCTCCAGTCAACCCTAAGAATCAGCTTTACACTCTTATTCCACACCCAGATCAGCAAATTCCGACTATATCTCCTAAATATTTCAAAAATTCATCCTATCCTCTCTATTCCCATATTTCCACAATTAAGACCAGCATCATCTCTCACCTGGGCCACGAACTGGCTCCCATACCTAATTCTCTTCCCTTCAATTCTTGCTCCAAACCACTATTCTGAATGCTCTCATCCTTAGCGGGCATGACACACTGGGCTTTGCTAATCTACCCTCTATCTACCTCTGCAATTTTATATCTGATATTGCCATCACTTCCGCCTGCATCCCACTCAGATTTCACAGTATTTCATCCTCTAACCATGTTTGAGTTTTTTCTGGTCCCTCCAATCTATGCTCCACACTTCCACACCTTGCACATACAGTTTACTGTGCTTGGGATGCCCCCTCTTTCCTAATCCTATACCACATCATCCATCTGACTAATGCCCCTTGTGATAAGATCTAGATACCCTACCTGATCAGGTCTTCTTCGCCACTCTGAACAGTTAACCACTCCTTCCACTGTGACATCACAGATCTTGTATATACTTACATCACTGCCCTTATTTACTCTAATATGAGTATTTTTTCACGTGCCAGAGTCCCCCAGTAAACTTGGTATTCTTTGATGTTGTCATCCAGTGTCTTATTTTTTGAAAACCTGGTGTCCAACCCAATACACACTAAAATATCTCAGTAAATGTTCATTGTATGAACTAAGTAAATGAAACTTTTTCTTTTTCTCCATCTCCTTGTCTCATTTTCTTTTTTTCTTATAGCAACCCACAACCATGAGACATGACTTAGTTTAAGGATATAAGTTAGTTGTATGATTTAGGAATTCTGATGCCATGATTGTACTACCCTATCCAAAGGCTCAATCAGCGAAATCCCTATGTAAGGACAGCACAATTTTCTAGCAGTACCTCAATCCAACAGAAGAATCTCTTTCCAACACATCCCATGTCCTCTTGATTCCCATCACAACACAGTCACAGGGTTCTAAGTAAATTACAAAGCTTCTTCATCCTTAGCAGGCCCCATCTACTCTTCACGTGGGCACTTTAAGGTAGAACAAGTTTCACCACTAAAACGTCTCCGTCAATGCATCAGAGATGCCTGGGGGCAATAGCTTTAGTCTGTAAGGCCCCTTAAGTAGCTATAACGTTTCCCTGGAGTATCCTCTGAAACACTGTTCATCTTAGGACTACTTGGCTTCAGGAATATTTGACTTTATTCGGACCATTACTCATTCATACTCAACATTTATTTAGCACCTACTCTGTGCTGCATACTGTACCAAAGCTGTGGGAACACCACCCCTCATGTATTTTACTTGCCTGAACTGACTTGTGACGATGGCCTAAATGACAACCAGGATGGTGTGGCGCAGCTGCGCCTGCTTTTGCACCTATGCTGGGACCATGACCTACATGCCCTCATCTTCCAGCCCCCAGTGGAAGGCATACTATGAATTTATCCTAACTCAACAGTTGCCCAGCTGAGACTCGGGCATTTTGTCAATTCTCTCCTCTCTTCTTCCTTGCCAACGTTACCTTTTGTTTTAATTTCCTTTACTTAACTTCTTTTATAAAGTTAAACACTTAATTTTTCTCCTCCTCTCTCTTAAAAAAATGCCAAACTAAGACTAAAATACCTGACATTACATGTCTTATTCAGATATGTTTCCCAATACTTTATCTGTGTGTCAGCAGCTCCACAGAGAAAAAATGGTATTTCTCATTCCTGCTTTATTGGCACTTTCTGGAATTACAAACTCAATACTAAATAATTGTGGAAGGTGACAAAACACTTTCCTTGGTCATAAATCACAAGTTATAAAGGGAACTTGGTAGAAGCTGAATCCAAAGCAAACAGAAACACTGTCTGACAAATTAGAACGAGATATAATCAGAACTCAAAGGTTACCCTGATGTACTATGAAAGGGAACTTAAAGAAAATCTTGAGCAGGGTATCTCCAGCACCAATTAAAATAAATATACTAAAAATCCCACTAAACAGTCAAGAACCAATTCACAGGAAGGAGATGTGTGGAAAACATGACAGTAAAGGGCCAAATCATTTCTTTTTTTTTTTTTTTAAAGATTTTATTGATTTATTTGACAGAGAGAGACACAGCGAGAGAGGGAACACAAGCAGGGGGAGTGGGAGAGGGAGGAGAAGCAGGCTTCCCGCCGAACAGGGAGCCCGATGCGGGGCTCGATCCCAGGACCCTGGGATCATGACCTGAGCCGAAGGCAGACGCTTAACGACTGAGCCACCCAGGCGCCCCAGGGCCAAATCATTTCTGATCACCCCAGCCTGGGGGTGATCACTCCAACCTCTGAGCTCCTGTAACTTTATATAGTACCCAATCCAGACTTGTTCTTGAAATGCTTATTTTACTTGCTAGATGATACATTCCTTGGCTGTTTATTTCATCACTATGATATCCCACTGGCAGGCATACATATACATATATATGTTTTTTTTTTGTTTTTTGGTTTTTTTTGACAGAGAGAGATACAGCAAGAGAGGGAACACAAGCAGGGGGAATGGGAGAGGGAGAAGCTGGCTTCCCGCGGAGCAGGGAGCCCGACGTGGGGCTCGATCCCAGGATGCTGGGATCATGACCTGAGCTGAAGGCAGACGCTTAATGACTGAGCCACCCAGGTGCCCCAGGCATATATATTTTTTAAAGATGTATTTATTTATGAGAGAGAGAGTAGAGGGAGAGAGAAACCCAAGCACAGAAACCCAAGGCGACCGCACTGAGAGCAGAGTCCCGCATGAGGCTTGATTTCATGATCCACGAGATCATGACCTGAGCCGAAACCAAGAGCTGGATGGCAAACGGACTGTGCCAACCACGCACCCCCTGGCAGGCATATTTTAAAAACCAATCTCATGCATTAACCCTAAAATTTTCTGGTGTTGATTCACTTTCCTAGGTAGGTTACCCTACTGGAAGAATATTCTGACATCATGTTCTTAGCAATTATATTTATCATTTAAAACTACTCTAAGTGTTACGCAAGTAACACATATACAAGAGATCAGTTTAAATAGTAATAAGACTGTTTTCCCAGAACCTTATCTCATTTTATGAATGGCAAAGCTAAGGTCAAACACTGAAGGAAAATAATCTTTTCCTAACATCAAAAATACACTTCTACAGTAACAAGCATCTTTGAATACATACACACCACAAAATGTGCATCTATATAATGCTCTACAGCTTACAAAGTAATGTCACACGGTCTTACCTCATTTAAGCTCCACAATTTTTATTCTACCAGGGAGTAAAACTAAGTAAGTTGCCTACAGAAACTAATATTTATAGAGGATGTAGTGTTCTAGGACCTATGGTTAACAAATATAACCAACATTAACACACACATTATGTGTCAGCAACTTCATAATGTAGAACATTGGTTTTTAAAAACATGCCTGCAAAAGCTGAACAGGTGAGATCATTTATTAAATGAAGGATTTCAGGGTGGGTTTTTTATCATTATGGGTAAATTTGTACTGGGTGTTGTAAAGCAATGCTTCTCAAACTTTAATGTTCACACAAATCACTGAAGATCTTGTTAGAATTCAAATTACGATTAAAAAGGTCTTGGGTAGGGCCTCAGATTTCGAAGTAGCTACCAGGTGATGCCGACGAGGCTGGTCTGCACTTGGGTGGCCAGGTTGTAGAATATATAAAGAATTAACCCTAACTAGCATTACTAAAAAACTTAACAGTCTTTCATCTTCCATGACTCTGAAGTGAAACTACTATCATTCCTACCTGACAAGACTAAGGCACAGAGAAATGAACTTTCTTAGATCACAATGTTTGGTCTATGGGGAACCAGGATTCAAACTTAGGAAGACTGACTCTGCAGGGCACTCAAACGCTACACATTATCCCATTATCTCTGTTTACAGGTAGATCCAGATGATTCGAAGCCAGGTCCTGAGTTCTCCTCAGTACCATTCCCAAGAGTCGGGTCCCTTCTATAATTGACGTGTCTGCAGTCAACATAATGTTGTAGGACAGGGAAAGAGGAAACAGACCCTCCCACTTACTACAGCGGGTTAGGTGGAAGGAGCGGCGGTGGCGGGGCTTCCAGTGCACCACTCTCGGGGTAGGGGCAGGTCCACCAATTGTCCGGAGGCGGGCGTTAGGCGCGGGGCGTCGGCCAGGGAAAGGTTCCAGGCGGGACGCACCAACGCGCGCAGGGAAGAGGCTTTCCAGAGGCCCAGAGCGCCTTGCTACCTCGGCGCCCAGTGCCTGGGCTGAGAAACTTTATCTGGCCCTCGGCCCCCTTACGGAGTTCTGACGTAGCAGGGCTCTCTTTAGCCACAGCCACCTCCTTAGAGATTCTTCCTCTGGCCCCTCGGTCGAGTGGAAGACCCCGGAAATGGGGGCCGACGGCACCTGGCCGGCCGGGAGGGACAGTGACCAGTCGCTTACGAACTCCACTACGCCCCACGCAAATCCCCCGACTCTTTTGCCATCACCGTAGCCCTTACCAGCTCTTTGGGCGGCTTCTCCTGGGTTTTCCCAAACAGCCCCATGGCGAATGAACTCGTCTTGCCCCTTCCGGCTTTCCGTTCCCTGCGCCCAGGCAGGTCACGGGCAGCCGCCTGGGCGGGGCAGGCGATAGGAAAGGAGCCCAGACTCCCAGAGAAGGGAGCGGCCGCAGTGAAGGTGGTGCGCATGCGTCCGGCGCATGCGCAAAATTGGGCGGGGCGGAGTTTCGTCGGAAACAGTGTTGCAATTGCGCACCTTCTGGGAGGGCATTTGTAGATCCTTTGGACGAATTAGGCTTGTTTCAGTTAGGCGTGGAAGTGATTCCTTTGGAAGTTAGGAATTTACTAACTGCACGTGGTGATTACAGCTGCTCCTGATACTTCCACTAAACCTGTATGTTTTTGCACGGAAATCTTTATCTCCACCTAGACGAAGTCCATTTACAACCACTTTCTGAATAGCGTGTATCGCCTAGGCACGTCGCATGCAGCAAAGCCAGAAATGACCCCTTCTTCCTCCCTCTAGACCCACTCCTCCCTTGTCTTGTCGCCACCATCACCTAATCATTCTAACCTGGGCATCATCTTCTCTCCCCCTCTTACCAAGTCCCAACAATGGTAACTTTTCAATGTGTTTGAACTCCAGCCCTCTTCTTTCCGCCCAAGTGTCACAGTGTTCATCGTCATTTCCAACGTGGATGATTCCTACCTGGCATTTGTATGTGTGTCGTCCTATACGCCACATGGACCATGACCTTAATCAAATTCTCAACGGCATCTGTGATTAAAAAGGACTAGACGCATTTTAGCCTGGCAATCTGATTAAACCTACGCAGTGAGCTGATGGTCGCTGTCATTACCAAACGTCTTGGTGAAGAGACCACTCATTTAGTGCCACAACCCCATGCTCCATCTCTTGTGGGAATGTAAAATGATACAACCACTTTGAAAATGTTTTGGTAATTTCTTAAAATGCTAAACATACACCTAACTTATGCCATTCCACTGCTAGCTAGTGGAGATTAAAGCATATGTCTTTACAAACACTTGTAAATGGATGTTCATAGCACCCTTATTTGTAATAGCCAAAAACTGGAACTAGTCCAAAGGCCCATCAAAAGATGAATGGATAAATCAATTGTATAGATCCTTGCAACAGAATACTACTCAGCAATAAAAATGAACAAACTATTGATACATGCAACAACATGGATGAATCTTAAACTAATTATGCTGAAAGAAGCCAGAAGAAAAAGGAGTATGTACTGTATGATTACATATATATAGCATTCTAAAAAATGCAAACTAGTCTATAGTGACAGAAAGTAGCTCAGTGGTTGCTAGGGGACGGGTTAGTTTAGGAAGAGGCAGGAAGGAGAGACTACAGAGACACATGAGTAAGCTTTTGGAGGTGATGGATAGTCTCTTGATTGTGGTGATGGTTTCACAGATGTATACAATGTCAAAACAAATGGATACTTTAAATATGTGCACTATATGTCAATCATACTTCAATAAAGTTCTTTTAAAAATAGCAGTACAGGTTCATTGTAAAAATTAAAATCCCATTCTTAGTTCCTCAGGGGAAAAGATCTCAAAGGACCTTGTAATTAAATTATTATAATTATAAGAGCATCTGGGTGGCTCAGTGGATTAAATGTCTGCCTTCGGCTCAGGTCATGATCCCTGGGTCCTGGGATCAAGCCTGGCGTTGGGCTCCCCACTCAGTGGGGAGTCTGCTTCTCTCTATGCCCTTCCCCTGCTCATGTCCTCTCGCTCACTCTCTCTCAAATAAATAAATAAAATCTTTTAAAAATTATTATAATTATACATAGTGTGAATCGTTTGAGATCTTTTCCTTTGGAGAATATGCTTTTATATATTTTTACTTAGTTGGGATCATATTATACATATTGTTTTGCAATCTCCTTTTTAAAAAAATTTTACATAGATTTTCATTGATGTTAATATTTATAGCTAAGGGATTCTGTGGCAGGAATGCACTAAATTTTTTTAGCCATTTCCCTATTGTGTGAGGTCAAATGGTTTCCAATTTTTCCTATTAAATAATAAATATAGACAGTTTTAATTTTAAAAATACTACCAATGTTCTTCATACAGATTGCACTAGTTTTGAACAACCAACAGTGTATGAGAGCATCCTATTCCCTAAGTCCTTGCTAGCAATGAATGTTATCAAAACTTTGCAATTTTACCAATCTGAGGGTATAAAATATTGTTTTTAATTTCCGTTTCTAGGATTACTAGTCTAGATGAGCATCTTTTTGTATATTTATTGGCTATTTGAATTTCTTCTGTGAATTACTTCTTTTATCCTTTGCCCATTTTCCACTGAATTGTTTTCCTTCTTTCCTTTCTTCCTTTCTTTAATGTGAAGGAACTTTGAAAACGAGAAATCTGTGGAAATGTTTTTAAGGTTTTCTTCACCATATCCCTATATGGGGATGCCTTATATGAACTATAAGGCAGCACTTTTTCATATAGGAAGACACTGAACTTACAATTAGTCAACAATATTTCTCAAATGCCTACTATGGGTCAGGCATTCTATAGGGTCTAGGAAAACTATAGTGAACAAAAAAGAACCTCATACAATCTGGTGAGGACAGGTATTAAACAATGGTGATCCATAAAGTTAAGTGAATTACTACAAATGTGCAAAATTCTGACCATAAGAAGAACATGGTGATTAGTGAATCCTCCCTGAAGGTGATATATAAGTGAGCCTTGAAGGGTGAGCCAGCAGAGATATGAGGAGTATCCCATACAAAAGAAACAGCATGTGCCTAAGACCCTTCCCAGTTTCTGGGTGTGGGTTTTGGGCCACAGGCACTTCAATTCCTAAAGCTGCACTTGTTTTAAAGCTGGTTATCAGGGGCAGAGAGGCCAAAGAGAGTGTGAAGGAAGGTTGGATTGGGCATCCACTGGCATCTAACTGAAATACAGAGCCCATAGCTACTGACAGAGCCCTATAAACACATCAGTGCAGTTTTCCTCGGTGACTAAAAGGGCACTGTGCATCCTCCACACATTCTCCAGGCTTCACCCCCAGAGCAACATATCCTCTGTTTATGTCCTGATACTGGTTTGGCACTAGACAAAACTGTGGCTGCAGCTATAGTTTGTCCTTCATCCATGGACCTCAGGAAGCATGCACCAGAGCCTCCCACTTGCTAAGACTCACATCTGAGGGGGTGGGAAGAACTAAGTGAGCAGGCATTCTAGCTCTTTGCTCCTGCCAAACACAGCAAGTGTTTAACAGGATCACACTCCCTTGCCATATGTTCACAAAGACGTTTATTCACACACAATTTCAAAGGTTTTATGTGTGTTCTCCTGATCCCTGAAAAATATTATAAATAGATGCATGTCCTTCACTTGAAAGGTATTACAATGCCCAATGCTTTAAATATTTCCCTGAATTTGAAGTGAAAAATAGAAAGGACTCTTTTTCCTCCATTCCCCAGTTTGTCCTTGCTCATTTCTGTAATATTTCCCATCTTAGGGAGCATTGTAGCTCACAACTGCTCCCCATTCACCAGGTAGACTGTTAAATGAAATGCTTTGGGAAAGAAAAAATCACAACCCAATTCCTAGCAGGAATTTTGGCCTAATAAAACCAAGATACACTTTGTTTTATACAAAAGATGAACTCTGAAAATGTTAGATATAAACTGACCTTTGGAAAATTGAATTCCCTCCCATGCCTTATATAATAATTTGGGGATGGATTTATCTGCATTCCTGACTAACCTTCAGACCTCAGGGGCTTCTAGCCACCGCTTATGACTTGAGAGAAGGCAGAGAAAGACCTTGAGTCATCTGCCCATTTCCAGCATTCCTCCACCAACCTTACCATTACCCTGTACTAGTTTCCGAGGGCTGCTGTAACTAAGTACAACAAAACAGGTGGTTTAAAACAACAGAAATTTATTCTCCCACTGTCCTAGAGACTAGAATTCCAAAATCAAGGTGTCAGCAGAGCCACGCTTCCTCTGAGACTGTGGGTAGAATCCTTCTGTTCCTTTCCCTAGGTTCTGCTGATGGCTGTCAATCATTGGCATTTCTAGGCTGGCAGCTGCATTACTCCAATATCTGCTTCTGTCATTACGTGGTGTTTGTACGAGTCAGCTTGTGCTGCCATAACAAGATACCAAAAATTGGCTTAAACAACAGAAATTTATTTTCTCACAGTTCTGGAGGCTGGAAGTCCGAGATAAGTGCCAGCAAGGTCAGGCTCTAGAGAGAGTTTTCCTCCTGGTTTGGATTTCTTGCTGCATCCTCACGTGGTAGAGAGAGCAAGCTGTGGTGTCTTTTTCTCTTATAAGGGTACTAAGCCCATCATGAGGTCCCTACCCTCATAACCTCATCTAAACCTAATTATCTCCCACAGGTTCCCTCTCCAAATACCAACACATTGGGGGTTAGGGCTTCCACATATGCATTTTGGGGGTGACACAATTCAGTCAATAACAATGTTCCCTCTGTGTCTTTCTTCCTCTTCTTATAAGCACACCAGTCACATTAAGGGCCCACCCTAATCCACCATGACCTTGTCCTAACTAATTATATCTACAATGATCCTATTTCCAAATAAGATCACATTCTGAGGTAACGGGGGTTAGGACTTCAACATATCTTTTGAAAGGGTACAATTTAAACTACAATTCTCATTTATACATGAGTCCTCCACTTTAAAGAAGAGAGAAGGTGATAGAGGATGGAGGGAGACTGGTTAGCTGAATCGTTTCAAAATAAACAGACTTCTATCCTCCATGAGCGGCCCCAAAGTAGGGACAGTTTCCACTTGGAAGGGGTAAGTAGATATCCGAGGCCTGACTCTAGCTTGAAGGATGACCTTTCCCTGGGAAATCACAGTAATCACTACAGCCCTCACATATTGCCCTCTAAAGCACCATTTCCACCATTAAAACTCTGATGGGAGATTCACATCACTTTTCTTATTTCTGCACAGCATAGCAGAGACAAAGCCTGGACTTTGACAAATCCAGCTGGAACATGTAAGCAATACTTTACTAAAGTTGCCAAAAATAGTATCAGAATATCAGAATTGGAAGAGTAGCATGTGACTCACACATTCAACATGATGTTAGGCTGAATATTCTGAAAAAGTCACTACAAACACATAGAGAGTCTTGATAAAATATAACCAGAACTATTTTTTGTGCATGGTTGATCTCAAAAAATGTAAGAGAATTTAGTAATATCTGCCAATAACAGAAACTTAGAACTTTGTTGGGTTTTTTTTTTTAATTATATATAGCTTATAGATGGTAAAGTGCACAGGTCTTAAGTGTATGAGCTGATGAATTTTTACATATGTATATATCTGTAAAGCCACTTGTAGATCAACATTTAAAACATTTCCAAAATCGGGGCACCTGGGTGGCTCAGTCGTTAAGCGACTGCCTGCGGTTCAGGTCATGATCCCAGGGTCCTGGGATCCAGCCCCGCATCGGGCTCCCTGCTCCGAGGGAAACCTGCTTCTCCCTCTCCCACTCCCCCTGCTGGTGTTCGCTCTCTCGCTGTGTCTCTCTGTGTCAAATAAATAAAATCTTAAAAAAAAAAAAATTTCCAAAATCTTAGAAGGCTCTATGATGCCTATTTCCAGTCGATACCCACCAAACATAATCATTATTCTGACTTGTATCTCCATCTCTTCTTGAACGTCACACAAGTGAAATCACATAGTATGCTTGGTTTTAATGATTGGGCAGAAGAACAGGAGGCAAGGCTTTTAAAGGCCGGGAAAATGGTGAAGCAAAATTGAGACCCCCTGAATATAAGATCCTTGAAGACTTCACCCTCAGTGAAAGGACAGACTAGGGAGAGAAATCTATCTGTTAACAAAGAGGGCTAAGGAGAAAATGTTTGTTTCAGGCCACATATCTGGTGAAAAAATAAAATTAGAAGGCTTCCTTAAGAAACCATAATTATAAGGTTGCCTTTCTGTGGGTTTAAATTTATACTACTTCCTTTGTGTTGCAAATCCTAGGCCTAGATATTCAATTAAACTCTTCCTAATTTAAACTGTTGAGAACTTCATGGGGACCTGAGCAGGGTGGGGGAACCAAACTGTTAACTTGTAATTGTATACCCTGCTAAATTATCATTCCAAAAGGAGGGCAAAATAAAGACATCTTCAGGAGTGAAAATGACTAACAACAGACAAAAAAAAAAAAATCCACAAACTGATAGATTAACACTAAACAAAAGTCTAAAGAATGTGTTTTACAAATAATAGTGACAATCTTAAAAGGAAGGCCTTAGATATACAAAGAAATGATAACAAATAATTTAGTGAATACTGTGGTCAATCTGAAAAGAATTAATTGAATAAATGATAATAATATTGAATTTGGGGAGATTAAAAGGGTAAAACTAAGACATTCCACAACAGTAATATGAAAAAATGGGTGGGAAGTCATTGGAATTAAAATGATCACAGGGGAATCACACATCTTCCTTTATTTCCCCACAACAGTGAGATACTGAAAACAAGATATACTTTAATATTCTTTGGGAAGGAGTAAAGATATTGAATAATTTTAGATATTAAGTAAATTTGTTAGAATTTTAAGGATAATCACTAAAAAGCAGTACTTCCAGAATAGTAGAGGAAAAAATGGAATTAAGAATATTAATCTAGGGGTGCCTGGGTGGCTCAGTCAGTTAAGCGGCCTTTGGCTCAGGTCATGATCCCAGGGTTCTGGGATCAAGACCCATGGCAGGCTCCCTGCTCAGCAGGGAGTATGCTTCTCCTCTCCCCCTGCCTTTCCCCCCACTCGTGCTCTCTCTCTCTCTCAAATAAATAAAAAAATCTTTAAAAAAGAATATTAATCTAAATAAGGTAGAGGGGTGCCTGGGTGGCTCAGTCGGTTAAGTGTCTGACTTCAGCTCACGTCATGATCTCGGGGTCCTGGTATTGAGCTCTGCATCAGGCTCCCTTCTTCCTCTCCCTCTGCCCTTCCCCCCACTCGTGCTTTCTCAGTCTCTCTCTCAGATAAATAATTAAAATTATTTAAAATAAATAAGATAAAAAAAGAGACAGAATAGTCAGGAAAAGTAGGAGACACAAAAGACAATGATAGAAATAAAGATATATCAGTATTCATAATGAAATGCGCTAAACTCACCATTGAAAAGAGATTCCAGGCTAGGTTTTTTTACATTTAGTTTTAAGCTACTTAAAAGGGACACAACTACAACATAAAATACAAAAAAAAAAAAAAAAAATTGGAAGAAAGACCTGCACAAACATATTTACCAGGCAATTATTAACCAAAACAAAACTGTTATAGCTATATTATTATCAGACAAAATAGATTTTATGGCAAAATAGCTTTTTATGTATAAAGAAGTTTATTTATAATGTGCAAATTTCAATCTACCAGGAAGCTAATCATATAGTCTAAAAAAAAAAAAAAAAGAAGCAGCAAGAACTGACAATTTCTTTTTTTTTTTTTTTTAAGATTTTATTCATTTATTTGACAGAGAGAGAGCACAAGTGGTGGGGAGGGGTATAGGGAGAAGCAGACTCTCCACTGAGCAAGTAGCCCAACACAGAGCTCAATCCCAGGACCCTGGGATCATGACCCAAGCCAAAGGCAGACACCCAACCGACTGAGCCACACAGTCACTCCAAGAACTGAAAATTTCAAAGAGAAATACATAAACCCACTATCATAGGGGGAAATCTGAACTTTTCTTTCACTAATTGATAGATCAAGAAGACAAACATTTGATGAAGACAGAGAAGACATGAAGACAAGACATGAAAACATTTAATCTAATTGTCATATTTTGTGCACAACAGACAGAATAAGTTATTACATATCAAAGGTTTACCAAAATTGACTATGTACTAAAATATAAGGCAAGTGAAGAAACCATTTTGATACACATCCCACTAAATGAGACCACATTTCAACTGGGTTAAAAATCAATGACAGAAAAGAAAACTTAAATTATTTTTGAAATGTGAAAACATATTTCCAAGTAATTCATAAGTCAAATAATAAATCTTAATGGAAATTGGGGAGCCTGAACTCCCACCACACCTGGTAGTCACAAGGCAACCCTCCCTCTCCCCACTGGAGTGGTGTTAGAGGAGACCTAATGGAGACTCAGGACTTTCATCACCACCCAGTGATACTGAGACCACCCCCCCATAGTGTCAGTGGAGAACTGAAACTCTCATCCCTACCTAGCATTAAAGAGGAACTCCTCTCAGGTTCCTGGTTGGCTCAGATGGAAGAGTATGCAACTCTTGGTCTCAGGCTCATGAGTTCAAGCCCCATGTGGGGTGTAGAGATTCCTTAAATAAATAAAAACTTAAAAAAAAAAAAAGAACTTAAAAAAAGAGGAACTCCTCTCATGAGGAGTCTCACTGAATGAAGGTTAAGTAAGGAACTTGGACTCCTACGTTCACTTGTAAGTAATGAGGTGGTACCTCCACTTTTCCTACCAAAGAAGTGTCAGAAAAAAAAAAACAGCAGAAACAGGTTTAAATAAGATGCAGAATCTCAGAACATAATATGAAATGTCCAGGTTTCAAATGAAAATCACTCATCTTACCAAGAACCAGGAAGTTCTCAAACTAAATGAAAAAATATAATCAATATATGCTTTACTACGTTGAACAGGGTCTCCCAAAAATCCATGTCCACTGGAACCTTTGAATGTCACCTTATTTGAAAATAGGGTCTTTGCCCATAAATTAAATTGAGTAGAGATCATATGGGATTAAGGTTGGTCCTAAATCCAATAAAACTGGTGTCCTTTAAGAAGAGGGAAATTTGGACACAGACACATAATAGAGAAAACCATGTGGAGACAGAGGCAGAGATTGGAGTGTGTATCTGCAAGTCAAGAAACACCGAAGACTGAACTATCAAAAGCTAGAAGAGGCAAGGAAGGATTATTTCCTAGAGCCATCAGAGAAAGTATGGCTCTGCCAAAAACCTTGATTTCAGCCTTGATTTCACCTTAATTTCTAGCCTCAAGAACTGTGAGAGAATAAATGTCTGTGGTCTTAAGCCACCTAGTTTGTGGTCATTTGTTGTGGCAGCCCCAGTAAACTTAATATAGATGCTAAGAATGAGATAACAAAAATGTTAAAATTATCTAATAAAGATTTTTAATATCCATGATTTTTAATCTTTTTTTTTTTTAAGATTTTATTTATTTGACAGAGAGACACAGTGAGAGAGGGAACACAAGCAGGGGAAGTAGGAAAGGGAGAAGCAGGCTTCCCTGCGGAGCAGGGAGCCCGATGCGGGGCTTGATCCCAGGACGCTGGGATCTTGACCTGAGCCGAAGGCAGACGCTTAACGACTGAGCCACCCAGGCGCCCCTAAATTCCATGATTTTTAAAATGCTTCAATAAACGATTTGTAACATGATTGAAACAAATAAAAAAAATCTCAGGAAAAAGGAACATACAAAGAAGAACCAAAGGGAAATTTTAGAATCAAAAAACACAATAACCAAAATAAAAAGCTCACTGAATAGGCTCAACAATACAATGGAGAAGACAGAAGAAAGAATCAGTGAGATGGAAAATAGAACAATAAGACAGTACCCAATCTGAATGACAGAAAATAGACTGAAAAAGAATGAACAGAACCTCAGAAGACCTGTGGAACTTTAACAAAAGATGTAGCATTTGTGTCATCAGATTCATGGAAGAAGATAAATATAGCAGGACGGAAAAAGTACTTAAAGAAATAATGGCCAGAGGCGCCTGGGTGGCTGTCGGTTAAGTGTCTGCCTTTGGCTCAGGTCATGATCCCAGGGTCATGGGATCAAGTCCCACATCGGGCACCATGCTTAGCGGGAAGCCTGTTTCTCCCTCCCCTTCCCGCTCATGCTCTCTCACTATCTTTGTCTCTCTCAAATAAATAAATAAAATATTTTAAAAAAAGAAAGAATGGCCAAAGAAAAGCAAAGAAATAATGATTGAAAACTTCTCTAAATTGGCAAGGGACATAAACCTGCACATTCAAGAGACTGAGCAAACCCCAAAAAAGATACAGCCAAAGAAATACACCCCAAGATGCATGGTTAATTCAACTTTTGAAAACCAAAAACATCTCAAAAGCAGCCAGAGAAAAATGACATCTTATCTATTGGGGAAAAACAACTCAAATGGCAATGGATCTCTTATCAGAACCATGGGAGACAGAAGGAAATAGCACAATATTTTTCAAGTACTAGAAGAAAAGAACTGTCAACCCAGAATCTTATATGCCAAGATAATATTTTTCAGAATGAAGGGGAAATAAAGACATTTTCAGTTGAAGGAAAACTAAGAGAATGTGTCTCCAGAAAACTACCTTAAGAGAATAGTTTCTTTTTTAAGATCTTACTTATTTATTTGAGAGAGAGAGAGAGAGAAAGTGAGCACACGAGTGAGGAGTGGGGGGTAGAGAGGGAGGGAGAAGCAGGCTGGACGCGGGGCTGGACGCAGGGCTCCATCTCAGGACCCTGAGATCATGACCTGAGCTGAAGGCAGACGCTTAACTGACTGAGCCACCCAGGTGCCTCAAGAAAAGAGATTTTCTAAACAGGAAGTTCTCTAAACAGAAAGGAAACAATAAAAGAAGGAATCTAGGAATACTAGGGAGCAAAAAAAGAACAGACTAGGCAAAAGTATGGATTAAATGCAATGGGCTTTTACTCTCCTTTTGAGTTTTCTAAACTGTGTCCAACAGTTGAAGCAAAAATTATAATATTGCCTAATAAGATTCTAAATATAGATAGAGGAAATACTTAAGATAATTATATTATAAATGGGGGGAGGAAGCGACCTAAAGAGAAGTAAGGTTTCTATACTTCACTTGAACTGGTGAAATGATAACACTGGTAGACTGTGATAAGTTATGTACATATAATGTAATACTTAGAGCAACCACACGTACATATAATGTAATACTTAGAGCGACCACACGTACATATAATGTAATACTTAGAGCGACCACACGTACATATAATGTAATACTTAGAGCGACCACGTGTACCTGTAATGTAATACTTAGAGCGACCACGTGTACACGTAATGTAATACTTAGAGCGACCACGTGTACACGTAATGTAATACTTAGAGCGACCACGTGTACACGTACTGTAATACTTAGAGCGACCACGTGTACATGTACTGTAATACTTAGAGCAACCACTAAAAAACTATACAAAGAAGTACACTAAAAAATACCATAGAGATATTGGCCATCAGGGAAATGAAAATCAAAACCACAATGAGATGACTTCACACACACTCTGATGGCTATAATAAAAAAAAGACAGACAGTAAGTGTTCCTGAGGATACAAAGAACTGGAACTCTCATATCATACACTGACAGTGGGGATGTAAAATGATGCAGTAACTTTGGAAGGCAGCTGGGCAGTTCCTCAAGAAGTTAAATATGATACCATATGATTCAGCAATTCCACTCTAGAAACATACAAATCAAAATGAAAATATATGTCCACACAAGAACTTGTACACAGATATTCATAGCGGCATTATTCATAATAGTAAAAAAGTAGAATGAACCTAAATGTCCATCAACTGATAAATAGATACATAAAATATATTATCCATGTAATCAAATCTTATTTGGTCATGAAAAGGAATGAAATACTGATTCATGCTACAATGTGGATGAAAAATTGAAAACACTATGCCAAGGGAAAGAAACCAAATCCAAGGACACATAATTTTGTATAGAATCGGCAAATCCATAGTGAGAGAACATAGATTAGTGGTTTCCAGGAGATGGGAAAAATGCAGAATGGAATGTGATTGCTAATATGTATGGGCTTTCTTTTTGGGGTAATGAAAATGTTCTGAAATTATATAATGGTGATGGTTGCACAATTTGTGAATGTACTAAAAGTCATTGAATTGTACATATGGAGATGAGAAGTACAGCATAGGAAATATAGCAAATAATATTGTAATAAGTTGTATAGTGACAAATGGTAACTACACTTATTGTGGTGAGCAGTAAGTACTGTAAAAATTTTTAAGTGAATGAATCATATGTGAATTATATTTCAATAAAGCAGTTTTAAAAAACACTATAGATATGTAAAAATGGAATTCTAAAAAATGTTCAAGTAATCCATAGGAAGAAAGGAAAAGAAAATAGAGAGAACAAACAGAAAATAAAATATAAACATTCTATGTTCTCAGGCTCAGATGGTTAAACTGGAAAATTCTATCAAATGTTTAAAGAATAATTAATACAGAGATTGATGCATAAACACAGAGAGCAAACTGATAGTTGCCAAGGGGTGAAGGGGAATGGGAGGTTCAGGCTTCCAGTTGTAGAATGAATAATTCATGGGGATGAAAGGTACAGCATAGGGAATATAGTCAGTGGTACTGTAATAGTGATGTAAGGTGAGAGGTGGTAGCTACACTTGTGTTGAGCATAAGATAATCAATAGAGTTGTGGAATCACTATGTTGTATGCCTGAAACTAATGTAACATTGTGTGTCAACTATACTTCAATTTAAAAAAGGAAACAAGAAAGAAGAAAGAAGAAAGAAAGAAAGAAAGAAAGAAAGAAAGAAAGAAAGAAAGAGAAAGAAAGAAAGAAAGAACAATTAACACCAACTATACAAAATCTCTCCTAGAAAATAGAAGAGGGGCAAACTCTCCTAGAAAATAGCAAATCTCTCCTAGAAAATAAAAGAGGAGCAAATGCCCCAATTCACTTTATGCAGGTAATATTACCCTGATACCAAAACCAGACCAAAAAAAAAAGTATAAAATAAGAAAACTACGGACCAATATCCCTCATGAATATAGACACAAAAACTCTTAACAAAATATAGCAAAGAAAATTCAGTAATATGTGGGGCGCCTGGGTGGCTCAGTCATTAAACGTCTGCCTTCCACTCAGGTCATGGTCCCGGGGTCCTGGGATCAAGCCCCACATGGGGCTCTCTGCTCAGCGGAGCCTGCTTCTCCCTCTCCCACTGCCCCCTGCTTGTGTTCCCTCTCTTGCTGTATCTCTCTCTGTCAAATAAATAAAATCTTAAAAAAAAAAAAAAAAGAATTCAGTAATATGTAAGAGGAATTAAACACAATGACCATGACCAAGGGGTTTATTCCAAGGATGTGGGACTGGCTCAATATTTGAAAATTAATCAGTATAATCCAATGTAACAGACTAAAGAAGAAAAATCACATGACCATATCACTCAATGCAGAAAAAAATTTTGACAAAGTTCAATATCCATTTGTGATTAAATAAATAAATAAACTCTCAAAAAATAGTAACAAGGGAAGTTCCTCAACTTGATAAAAATCATCTACAAAAAACCCTGCAGCTAACATTAAATTTATTTTTTAAAAGATTTCATTTATTTATTTGAGAGAGAGAGCATGAGCAGGGGTAGGGGCAGAGGAAGAGGGACAAGCAGACTCCCGGCTGAGCATGGAGCTTGACATGGGGTTCGATCTGAGGACCCTGAGATCATGACCTGAGCTGAAGTGTATATATATACCACATCTTCTTTTTTCATTCATCTGTCGATGGACATCTTGGCTCTTTCCATAGTTTGGCTATTGTGGACATTGCTGCTATAATCATAGGGGTGCACGTACCCCTTCAGATCCCTACATTTGTATCTTTGGGGTAAATACCCAGTAGTGCAATTGCAGGGTCCTACGGTAGCTCTATTTTCAACTTTTTGAGGAACCTCCATACTGTTTTCCAGAGTGGCTG
>NC_138378.1:87969547-87984428 GCF_054177405.1 Leptonychotes weddellii
GAGGTTTTGATTTGGATTTCCCTGATGCCAAGCAATGTTGAGCACTTTTCATGTGTCTGTTGGCCATTTGGATGTCTTCTTTGGAAAAATGTCTGTTCATGTCTTCTGCCCATTTCTTGGTTGAATCATTTGTTCTTTGGGTGTTGAGTTTGGTAAGTTCTTTATAGATTTTGGATACTAGCCCTTTATCTGATATGTCATTTACAAATATCTTCTTCCATTCTGTTGGTTGTCTTTTGGTTTTGTTGACTTTTTTTGCTGTGCAAAAGCTTTTTATCTTGATGAAGTCCCAATAGTTCATTTTTGCCCTTTCTTCCCTTGCCTTTGGTGATGTTTCTAGGAAGAAGTTGTTGCAGCTGAGGTCGAAGAGGTTATACAAAGCTGTAATCATCAAGACAGTATGGTACTGGCACAAAAACAGACATAGATCAATGGAACAGAATAGAGAGCCCAGAAATGGACCCTCAACTCTATGGTCAACTCATCTTCGACAAAGTAGGAAAGAATGTCCAATGGAAAAAAGACAGTCTCTTCAACAAATGGTGTTGGGAAAATTGGACAGCCACATGCAGAAGAATGAAACTGGACCATTTCCTTACACCACACACAAAAATAGACTCAAAATGGTTGAAAGACCTAAATGTGAGACAGGAGTCCATCAAAATCCTAAAGGAGAACACAGGCAGCAACCTCTGTGATATCCACTTTCACCACTCTTACTCAACTTAGTGCTGAAAGTTTTACCCACTGCAATAAGATAAGAAAAGGAAATAAGAGACATACAAATCAGAAAGGAAGAAATTAAATTGTTATTTACAGATGACATAATTATCTATGTAGAAATTTTGAGAAATCTACCAAAAACCTCCTAGAACTGAAAGTGATTTCAGTAAGGTCACAGAATAAAAGACAAATGTACAAAAAATATTTTACATGATATTTCTATATATATAGCAATGAACATGTGGACACCAAAATTAAAAATACAATGCCCTTTACAACCACTCAAAAAATGAAATACTTAGGTATAAATCTAACAAAACATGTATAGGACTTGCATGCTGAAAATTACATAACACTGACAGAATCATGAAAGAATCAAAGATCTAAATAAAATGGAGACGCATACAATGTTCACAGATTGGAAACCCAACATAGTGAAGATATCAGTGTTCTGCATATACACATACAGGTTTAACACAATTCTTGCTTAAAAAAAGCTATCTACAAAAACACATTCTTTCTATATACAATCAACAACTAAAAAATAAAAGTTGTTGGCCATAGCAACTTCTTACTAGATATGTCTCCCGGAGCAAGGAAAACAAAAACAAAAATAAACTGTTGAGATTATATCAAAATAAAAAGCTTATGCACAGGGGCACCTGGGTGGCTCAGATGGTTAAGCATCTGTCTTCAGCTCAGGTCATGATCTCCAAGTCCTGGGATTGAGCTCCATGTTGTGCTCCCAGCTCAGCGGGGAGTCTGCTTCTCCCTCTCCCTCTGCCTCGCCCCCTGCTTGTAGTCTGTCTCTGTCTCTCTCTCTCTCAAATGAATAAATAAAATCTAAAAAAAAAAAAAAAAGCTTCTGCACAGCAAAGGAAAGAATCAACAAAACTAAAAGGCAACCTACAGAATGGGAGAAGATATTTTCAAATGATATATCTGATAAAGGGTTAGTATTCAAAATATATAAAGTCATAAAACTCAACACCTAAAAAGTAAATAATCCATTTAAAAAATGGGCAGAGGGCGCCTGGGTGGCTCAGTTGGTTAAGCGACTGCCTTTGGCTCAGGTCATGATCCTGGAGTGCCAGGATCGAGTCCCGCATCGGGCTCCCTGCTCAGCGGAGAGTCTGCTTCTCCCTCTGACCCTCCCCCCTCTCGTGCTCTCTCTCCCATTCTCTCTCTCAAATGAATAAATAAAATCTTTAAAAAATAAATAAATAAATAAATAAATAAATAAATAAATAAAAAATGGGCAGAAGACATGAATAAACATTTTTCCAAAGAAGACATACAGATGGTTAACAGACACATGAAAAGATGCTCAACATCACTCATCAGGAAAATACAAATCAAAACTACAATGAGATATCACCTCACACCTGTCAGAATGTCTAAAGTCAACAACACAAGAAGCAGCAGATGTTGGTGAGGATGTGGAGAAAGGAGAACCTTCCTGCACTGTTGGTGGGAATGCAAACTGGTGCAGCCATTCTGGAAAACAATGTGGAGTCTCCTTGAAAAGTTAAAAATAGAACTACCCTACAATCCAGTAATTGCACTACTAGGTATTTACCCAAAGAATACAGAAATACCAATTCAAAGGGATACATGCACTCCAATGTTTATAGCAGCGTTATCTACAATAGCCAAATTATGGAAAGAGCCTAAATGTCCATTGACTGATGAATGGATAAAGAAGATGTGGTATATAAATACAACGGAATATTACTTAACCATAAAAAAGAATGAAATCTTGCCATTCACAATGACGTGGATGGAGCAAGAGAGTATTATGCTAAATGAAGTAAGTCAGAAAAAGACAAATACCATATGACTTCATTCACATGTGGAATTTAAGAAAAACAAATGAGCATAGGGAAAAAAAATAGAGAGAGGCAAACCAACTCTTAACTATGGAGAGCACACTGATGGTTACCGGAGGGGAGGTCAGTGGGGGGTTGGGTTAAATAGGTGGTGGGGATTAAGGAGTGCACTTGTGATGAGCACCAGGTGTTGTATGTAAGTGTTGAATCACTAAATTATACACCTGAAGCTAATATACTGTATGTTAACTAACTGGAATTTAAATAAAAACTTAAAAATAAAATAAATAAAATGACACTATTATTGATAATGTCATAAAAGTCAATCAATTAGGAATAAATTGAATGAAAATATACAAAACTCCTTTATAGACAACTACAAAACACTGCTTATAGAAATTAAAGAATATCTAAATAAATGGAGAGATATACCATATTCATGAAATGGAACTCAGTACTGTAAAGACATCAATCACCACCAAAGTGACCTATAGATTTAATGCAATCCCAACACCTAGAAGGGTTTTCTGAGATGAATTTTGATAAGCTAATTTGAAAATTTTATTTGGAAATGCAAAATACTAACATTGGAAGATTTATGCTACCTGATATCAACAGTATTATAAAATTCTAATAACTAATGTTGTGTGGTGTTGGTGTGAAATTATTATAGAGACTAATGGAACAGAATAGAGAACCCAGTAGCAGAACCTGGTTTATAACAAATACCACCACAATTCAGTGGAGAAAATGATATTCTTTCCATTAAATTCCATAAGGTCAATTTAGATACCCATAAGAAAAAAAAAAAGAACTTTGATCCCTACCTCACACTAAATTCATCTGAGATGGAGCATAGACTAAAATATGATAGGTAGGGGCGCCTGGGTGGCTCAGCCGGTTAAGCGGCTGCCTTCGGCTATGGTCATGATCCTGGAGTCCCAGGATCGAGTCCCACATCGGGCTCCCTGCTCAGTGGGGAGTCTGCTTCTCCCTCTGACCCTCCCCTCTCTCATGCTCTCTGTCTCATTCTCTCTCTCAAATAAATAAATAAATAAATAAATCTTTAAAATATGATAGGTAAAAAAGCAAAGCTGCTAGAACAAAACATAGGAAAATATCTTCACGACTTTGGGGTAGGCAAAGATGACTTAAACAGAACACAAATTTTAAACAGCTATAAAACAATCATTAAATTGGATTTCTTT
Source organism: Leptonychotes weddellii (assembly GCF_054177405.1). Lineage (NCBI taxonomy): Eukaryota > Metazoa > Chordata > Mammalia > Carnivora > Phocidae > Leptonychotes > Leptonychotes weddellii. The sequence continues at coordinate 87,973,308 of NC_138378.1, forward strand.
AACATTAAGAACTTTTATTCATCAAAAGATGAGGGTGAAAAGGGAAACCAAAAACTGCTTTATATTTTCAAAATAAAAACACTCATATCTAGTATATATAAAGGACTTTTTCGTATTAATAACAATAGGCCCACCCCAATTTTTTAATGAGCAAAATACCTGAATAGACACTTCACAAGAGAGAACCTTCAAATTGCTATTGAGAATATGAAAAGATGATCCACTTCATGATTCATCGGAGAGATAAAAATTAAAACCATTAAGTAAATACTACTACATCCCCACAAGAATGGTTAATATTAAAAGCACTGACAATATCAAGTGCTGGAAAAAAATATGGGGACTCATATACTGCTGGTTAGAGTATACGTTGTTACAACTAGTTTGGAAAATTCTTCAGCAGTAGCTACTAAAGCTAACTATATGTGTTAACTTTATGATATAACAATTCCATCCTTTATTATATACTCAACATAAGTGTTTGTCCATTAAAAGACATGTATAATATTCAAAGCAGCTTTATTCATAATGGCAAAAACTGGAAACAAATGTCCATCAGCAATCAAATGAATATATACATTATGATATATTCATATAATAATATACCAATTAATACAGCACTACAAAAAATGAACTGTAAATACGTACAACATCATAGTTGAATCTCAGTGGAACTTCTCACTGTGCTTTGTTTGGACTTGAATTCTGTGTACTGCAGTCAAGAAATTGCCCTAGGCAGAGAGCTGAGTAATCATGGGGTTTTTCCCTATCAGTTTCCCTCCTCTCAGCAATCTCAGCCTTATATTGCCTGTTGTCCACTTCCTGAAAATAATTGCTCATGTATTTTTGTCTGGACTTATAGTTATGGCAAGAAGACCAGTCCAGTACCAGTTACTCCATCATGGTCAGAAGTAGAAATCCAGAGTTATTTTAAGAAGTAGTAGGAACTGCATTTAGGAAAACTGGTTGAGACAGGAACACTGACTAGGTAACTGCAGGAGCTTTTATTCATAATGGACCTATAGACATAGGATATTTAGGTGAAAGGATAATCAGCAAATTTTGGATATGATGTGATGGACATGTTGTCATAGTTAAAGGTTAATCTGCTATCATAGAGAGGCCTCAAAATGCAATGACTTAAATTAAATGGAAGTTTGTTTTGTGGAAGAGTCTAGTAATCTCCATAGCCAGGTAGCTCTGTTTGAGGTCATTCAGGGACCCAGGCTGGTAAGGCATTTCTGTGCACTTATTTCACCCAACTTCTAAGTTATCACCATTATCTGGCAGGTTGGAAGTAGAGAAGAGAAAGTGATAACACATATACCCAATGTTTTAAGTCAAGATCCCAAAGTGGCACGTATCACTTTTGCTTATATCGTACTGTCAAGATTTAGTCAATTGGTCACACCTAACTACAATGTGGGCTGAGAAATATGGTTGATAGTTGGGACTTTATTCAGCTAAAATTCTAGTGTAACAGAAGAATGGGAGAATAGATAACAGGGTAGGGGGAGAACAATAGTCAGCAAGTCTACCATGGATGCTTATGGGTCATCCAAGTGAAATGCCCAGCAGATAGCTCTATAAAGGGACCTGGTATTGAATAGAGTGTTCTGAACTGGAGATGTGGATTCAGAAGCCATCAGCATATAAGTAGGAGTCAAGGACATGAGTATTGATGAAATCACCCAAATGAATTGAGAACTGAAACAGAACTCTAGAGTAACAATAACTCTGAAAAAGCAAGGGAGGAAGATCCCAGGAAGGAAATTATTTTTTAAAAAGGATCAAAGAAGTAGGAGGAAAACCAGGTAGAGTAGTACCAAAGAACTACCTCAGTAGTTCCCAAACTGAGGGAAAGGAATTTCAAGGAGGGAGTGGTCAATAAAGTCACCATATGCAGAAAGCACAGGTACTATAAGCACAAAATGCATTCATTAATTATTAATTCAACTGGGGGTGTGTGGGTGGCTCAGACAGTTAAGTCCCGGACTCGTGATTTCTGCTCAGGTCATGATTTCGGAGTTGTGGGATCGAGCCCCTCGTGGGGCTCCATGCTCAGCGTGGAATTGGCTTGTCCCTCTCCCTTTGCTCCACCCTCCCACCGCCACCGTGCTTGCTCGTGCTCTCTCAAATAAATAAAATCTTTAAAAAAAATTCAACTGGAATTAATCCAAATATATGTGAATAATAAACAAATGAATGTTGAATAAAGAAATAAAGGCCTAAAAGGTTAATAATGAAACAAAAGGAGAGATTAGGGCAATGCAAGAGAGTGATTTTATTGGGGATAATAGCTGAAATTGATTGGCCAGGAGTTGAGACTTGTTGAAATTGGCTACATGGGAATTCATTGTATGAATTTATTGTATGAATCTCTCCACTTTTGCATGTGATTTAAAAAAAAATTTTTTTAGTAGGCTCCATGCCCCTCATGAAGCCCAACACGGGGCTTGAACTCACAAACCCAAGATCAAGACCTGAGCTGAGACCAAGAGTTGGATGTCTAACCGAGCCACACAGGCACCCCTGGGATTAAAATTTTCTGAGGAAAAAAATGGTTTATGGGCACCTGGGTAGCTCAGTTGGTTAAGCATCTGCCTTTGGCTCAGGTCATGATCTCAGGGTCCTGGGATCGAGCCCTGCAACCCTGCTTAGCAGGGAGCCTGCTTCTCCCTCTCCCTCTGCCCCTCCTCCCTGCTCATGCACTTGCTCTCTCTCAAATAAATAAATAAAGTCTTAAAAAAAAAAAAACACAACAGTTTAAAAAATCCCTCTCTTCTTCCCAAAAGGAAAGATCCAGACTGAGAGAAAATATCTGCAATACATATATTTGACAAAGGACTTATATCCAGAATATATGAGGAACTCCTATAATTCAACAAAAAAAGACAAACAGCAACCCAATAGAAAAATGGGCAAAAGATTTCACAAAAGAGGTAATTCAAATGGCCAGTAAACATAGGACAAGGGTCTCAGCCTCATTAGTTGTTGGAGAAAGGCAAATTAAAATCACAAAGAAATATCTCTATACACCCACCAGAATTTCAGAAATGAAAAAAATTATAACGTCAAATTTTAGCAAGAATGTAGAACAACTGGGACTCTCATATACTGCTGGGGAGGATACAAATTGATACAACTACTTTAGGAAACTGCCAGTGTCTACCAAAACTGAACATAGGCATACTAATTCAGAAATTCTACCCTCAACAAAAATGTGAACCGAAGTCACATACAAGAATGCTCATAGTGGTACTATTTGCAATGGTCAGAAACTGGAAATAAGCTAAATGTCTATTTTAGTATATGTGCTGCTGAAGCGAGCACAAACTAGATGTCTATTTTGATAGAATGGATAAACTGTGGTATGTTCAGATGATAGAACACTATGCAGTAATGAAAATGAACGAAGTACTGCTGTACATAAGAGATGACACTCACAAATACAATTTTAAATGAAAGAAGCTATACACAAAATACAACATACTACAGGATTCCATTCACATATCATTCAAAAATAAGCAAAACTACCCCAGGATTTAAGAAGTTGTCATAGAGATTAAATTTGGGAAGGATGGTGAAAGTCGTGACAAGGAGGAAACCAGGGGAGGTTTCTAGGATGTGACAGTTACTCTGTTTCTTGATATGGGTGATGGGTTATGTGAGCGTTGAGTTTATGAGAAATTAATAACCTACACATTTAATATTTATATACTTTTATGGAGATGTATTGCCTTTCAGTAAAAACTTTAACTAAATGGAGAAAAGAATGTATTTTCCCTGAATGACTGGAAGTGGTTAAAGAAGGAATAGATGGAGAAGGTACTGTCCATTTGTTCCATCCTTCTCTTGTCCTACTTCTCCCTTTTTTAGTTAATCAATAAAGTTATGAGGCATCAAAAGCCTTTTTTGATTTCTACCTATGGTTCACCATTTGGGAATATTATTTCAGAAACACTAGTCCGCACTCAAACTATGTACTAATTCTCAGATAAACAAGCATCTTATAGCTAACACCACATTCTCCTGGACCAAGAACTCCAAGCTGTTTGAATAAACTCTAGGTCTGGTTACCAGATTCTAAATAAAATGCATGTATTTTCCAGAATGGGTTAATTACATATATTCCTCCTTAGCATTAAAGGAATATAACTGAATTAATTCCTGTAGTCTTTTTTAGCTGTCAGAAAACTCTGAAATGACGGGTCCTTTCTCCAATTTCTATATAACCCAGTCTGGTGCATATTATGCCGTAAGCGGTCTTTTACCTCTCAACCATTCCCCAGTCATGAAAATACAGTAGTCTGTGTAGATCTGCCCTGATTCAGTAACAGCAGAGAATATGCTCAGTGGAAGTAGAAGAAAGCTGATCTCATGTCTCCCCTGTTCCCTGTTTTGGAGATAATTCAGGGTAACTGGATGAGTTGGTCGCTGAACTCATGAGGCTGGGCTTTAATACCTTACAGTTCACAGGTTTCTCTCTAAATAAAAATCGTGGTTAAATATGTGCCATTTTGATGAATAGTTGTAGATATCATATTATATTTCAGAGTGAGGTTATATTAGAACTAGCTTTTTTTTAACAGATGAACCCCTGATTTCATTCTCCTTCCCATGGTGACATGGGATGTATCCAAATCTGGGCATTCAGCACCTGTTATGGCTATATTGCCAGGTAACTGCATGATTTTCTGTGAATCCTGGCAGGTGGACTGTTTGTAGGTTTTTGCAAATGTAGCATGCCTTTTGTTAGATGATGAGTGTGCCAATTTATTCATGACAGGGACATCCACAACCTAAATTAAGGCAGAAGATTGGACAAAACACATTTGCTTCTGACACTCAGATTCTATTATTTTAAACAGGAAAACTGTTAAGAATGACACACTTCTTTCTTTTTTCCTTCTCATCAGACAAGATAAAGTGCTTTTAAAGCAAAGCAATATACATCAAGTTTGGTCACAGTCCACCATGTTGATACTAACAAATAATTTGAACAATACTGCTTTAAAAGCCCAAAATATTGCTGCGTTTGGCAAGAGGGGTCTCTTACCCAAGCCTCTGGCAACAAAGCTGGGAGTCAGCTTGAGGCATTTTGTTCCAGAAACCTACTGTTTTAGCCACTTGACTCAGGAATTAAGTAAAACTAAATGGGGGAGCATTTAAACAATAAAGACAAAAGCAGCCCTGAAAATACCAGAATTCTAACTTCTGTTTTGCTGGCCTGAAACCCAACTACTTTGTTTTTGTGAAAGGACTTCATAAAACCACAAATAAGTTACCCATGTGGAAATATATCACCAGACCCTGCTTTATCAACAAATATATGATGGTCTCAAAGTACATTCCCAAATGAGAAGAGCTCATAGAATTTTACCAACAGTAGTGAGGGTGACTAAATATACACTGTAAATGAACATCATCTTTCTATTCTACAACTGGCAGCATGTTATGGATAATTGGTGAGACTGCCAGGAGTTAACCTTTTATAAGGGAGGCAAGGAACAAGATTTCTGTCTTTCCCACCCCATCTCCCTAAATGGGTTTTCCAGGAAACAGAAACTTTTTACTTTGTTGAAACATTTTAAGGTTTCAGAACATTTTAAAATTTAATAGTTTTAAAACTATTTTGAATATAAAAAAATGAATTTTTCTGACTTCTTGTGCAAATGGCAGTGGTAAAATGTTTTTCTGGACGAACACAAAATCGTTTGGTAAGATAGTGATATTCTCTCAGGAGACACTGTACTTACTGGCCACAAACTACTGTTTTGTGTTTGGGTCTTTTTTTTTTTTCTTAATACCTTTTACCTCTAACTGTCAAACTACTGTAACTATGACTTCTTTGTCTGCCCTGCCTCTAATAGGGTCTACCTCTTACTTCAAACTCTCTGTGTAGTTTCTATTCTATAGATTGGGAAGCTAAATCACCAAGCTCATTCAAGTTCTTTGTAAAGTAAGAATAAATTCTGAGTAAGCATCTGTGTGATTCTTCATTCATTCAGTAGATGCTTATAAGAAAACACTAAGTGTCCATCAACAGATATATGGATAAAAATATGGTATATATTCCACTGTATTTGTACCACCACATTGTATATACCACATATATGCAATGGAATATTATTCAGCCACAAGAAACAAGGAAATCTTGCCATCATTGACAACATGGATGGGTCTGGAGGGCATTATGCTAAGTAAGTTAGACAAAGACAAAAACTATACGATATCACTTATATGTGGAATCTACAAAAAAAAAAAAAAAAAAAGAACAAAAAAGCCAAACTCATAGAAACAGAAAGTAGAATGGTGGTTGCCAGGGACTGGAGGGTGGGGGAAATGGGGAGATGTTTGTCAAAGAGTATAAACTTCCAGTGAGAAGATGAGTAAGTTTTGGGTATCTAATGCAGAGCATTGTGATTATAGTTAAAATATTGTATTTATTTACTTGAAAGTTGCTAAGAGAGTGGATCTTAAATGTTATTACAAATCATGTGATGTGATGGAGGTATTAGCTAATGCTACCACGGTCATCAAACTGCAATATATATCGACCAAGTCAACACATTGTATACCTTAAACTTACACAATATTATATGTCAATTTTATCTCAATAAAGTTGGAAAAAATAAATTAAAAAAGAAACAAACAAAAAAAGAAAACCCTCAGGTAGTACCTGACCTTTGACATCTGTTTGGATGCCTCTCTACTTTTAAGCTTATTTTTGTTCTTATTAGGTAAATATGTTATAAATTCAGTTAGGTATTGTCAATTCTAAGAGTGTGTTTTAAAACAGACTATAAATGAGAATATTCAAGCACCATTTGTTCAGCATATAAAATAAAGAACCTATCATTCCATCATCACATAAACTAAGAGAACTTGACAGTAACAAGTACACCATTTAGCATCAGCATAAAGGATAATGTAATTTTGACAAAAGACTATTCCTATTGTCTTTTCCACAAATGCACTTATTTCTAAGTGAAAATATGGTAGAGAGAGACTTGAACAAGATAGAATCTTATCCAGAGGTTTTAAAGAATCCACCACAGCTTTGACTTGCTGACGTCATCTTTTAAGAAAATATTTGGGTACGTTTAGGTGGAGCAAACACACTGTTACCCCCACCACTCCTCCTTAAGCCTGTTTTACTGGGCCCTGAAGACGTTCAGATTTGGAAGCTGTGTCCTAGTCATATCTTTAACTACCTTGGTTGTCCTGAATTTCGATCACCTATTAAGTGGGGATTCCTTCTTGTCCACCTGTTGCACAGGGATGATTTATTATATACGAATCAATAAAAACTTTGGGTGAGAAGATGGCACAAAAAATTAAGCAAAGAGCTTGCCTAAATTGAACATTAATCAGTATACTTAAATTTTGGCAACAAGAATAGAATGATTAAAAGATGATTCAAAATGTCATTTTAACAATTAAATTTCCATTCTTTCTTCTCTAAATTTTAATCAAATCCAATAGCAAAAAGGACCCAACACTTCTGCTACCTTTTGTCCCTTGGATAGTTTTTTTTTTTTTTTTTAAGATTTTATTTACTTATTTGACAGAGAGAGACACAGCGAGAGAGGGAACAGAAGCAGCGGGAGTAGGAGAGGGAGAAGCAGGCTTCCCGCTGAGCAGGGAGCCCGATGCGGGGCTTGATCTCAGGACTCTGGGATCATGACCTGAGCCGAAGGCAGATGCCTAATGACTGAGCCACCCAGGCGCCCCTGTCCCTTGAATAGTTTTAAGTAATAATAAAATGGTCAAGGGGAAAAACGTGGGAGCAAAGAGAAAGACTACATGAATAATCTTCCAGGCTCCCAAATAATCTGGAGATGAAAAGAGGTATGGGACTATACACACAAAAATAATAATAAAATAATAATAATAATAATATTTTTGTCTTGGAGCAGGCCATAAATACCGAGGTCTTTGTCAGTACTAATGGGTACTAAAAATATAATTTATCTTTTCTACCTACACTAGATGGGTGGTAAAAAGTTTGGTAAAGGGCAAAATTAAAATAGATTTTTAAAATTCAAGCCAATAATTACTTACTGAATGTTGACTCTGGGTCTAATATGTTAAGGATATAACAGTAGATTATAGCATTACTCCTGCCCTCAGGGATCTCTTATCCTTAAAGAAAGACTTACACAAAAACATGAGAGAAGACTGTAGAAAAACTTTTGAACAGAACACAATCATGTATCCTACTATTACAGTTAACCAGCGTTCAGTAACTACAAAGCCCACATACTTGGAAAATTTAGTCCATTAAATTCAATAGGTTGCTCTACGAATTCGAACTTTCTTTTTAAACACAGTTCAAGTTTAGAGTCTGTCAACCTTGAATATTTCCTTCAATTCTCCACCTCCAGGAAAATCTGACAAAAGCATTATTTGCTATGCTTAACAATTAAGGGATGAGTCAAGCTTCCCTGGAGACCTGACCCTCTGGCAATTATTTCCTCCCCAATTTCATTATATTATTATTATTTTTTTAAAGATTTTATTTATTTATTTATTAGAGAGCGAGTGAGAGAGAAACAGCATGAGAGGGGGGAGGGTCAGAGGGAGAAGCAGGCTCCCTGCCGAGCCGGGAGCCCGATGTGGGACTCGATTCCGGGACTCCAGGATCATGACCTGAGCGGAAGGCAGTTGCTCAACCGACTGAGCCACCCAGGTGCCCCTCATTGTATTATTTTTACTATGTGTCTAACATTCACAACGTGTATCTATTTTATGCCCTGCACTGTGGATATTTAGATTAGAGCACAGGTGCTCCCTTAAAGTAGTTCACCCAAAAGACACACATGCATGGTTTCAAGACAATGCAGTTAAGTATGACAGACGTGTGCAAGGTATCAGTGGGATGTAAGAAGGGCATGTACCAAGAAAGGGCAAGATACCACTAAGATTAGAAGAAGGGCACGTATCAATCTGCTCCATTGTTGGTGATACTAAGTTTGATCACTTGAGTAAGATGACAGCTGCCTGAGCTTTCAGTGTAGATATCTTTGTCTCTTTATAAGCCTGGTGGGGAAGGAAAAGATGGGTAGGAGGGTGTAGAATTTCTGGATGAGGTGGGATCTAGCCAGACAAACCAGAGAAGGGATGAGAACACTAGGTAGAGGTGAGAGCAAAGCACCAAACTGAGAAAAACCAGAGCATGGGCCTGGAGAGATAAGCAGTCCAGAGTGTGATGATGTCTCTAAGAAGTCAACCAGGAAGATTATGAAGGGCCTTGAAAGCTGGTTGTAAGGAGATTGTGGTTTATCTTCTAGGGTAGTAGTCTCCAATGTGTGACGTGTGTGCCCCAGGATGGAGAAATTTTAATTGTCTTTTAAAATGTCTATACTTTTGTGTACATTTCATAATGGGACAATATTATGGGTCTATGACCCATTGACTGAAATCAGGACCCTAAGAGGACTGGGGGTAGGGGAGAAAATGAAAAGCTGTTTTACTAAGTACTGAAATGCACCCAGGAGAAGCTGTTCAGCAGATGGCTGAATATAAAACTGGAGACGTGGGAAGGGGACTTTGGCCACGTAGACTGGGGACATCCACTGAAAACATGAAAGAGCAGTGAACCAACGGCAGAACTCTAGGACATGATTACCTTTTTTCAAAAGAAAATTAAAAGCACAAGGAGCAGTGTTTGCATTTTTATTTAAAAATTTAAAAGAGCTCCCAAATATTAATAGCTGGTCCTTAATATTTTCATTAATGTATGAAAATGAGGCTCCGTCTACCATGAAACAAACAAAAAAAGTTTCTGCTAGTAACCCAGCAGTAATTCAGGGTAAGAAAATTATATTTTCTTACCATTTTGGGGGGCAGTCAAGAAAAGATTTTAAAAGTGCACCATGAAACTCAGACCTGATCACAGTGCTGGGCCAGAGAAAATAAAGTGAGCTTGGGACACCTTGTGTCAAAAAGCAAGCACTTCAAGATTGAAAGGGATAGGGGCGCCTGGGTGGCTCAGTCGTTAAGCGTCTGCCTTCGGCTCAGGTCATGGTCCCAGGGTCCTGGGATGGAGCCCCGCATCGGGCTCCCTGCTCCGCGGGAAGCCTGCTTCTCCCTCTCCCACTCCCGCTGCTTGTGTTCCCTCTCTCGCTGTATCTCTGTCAAATAAATAAAATCTTTAAAAAAAAAAAAAAAAAGATTGAAAGGGATATATCAATAGCACAGAAGAGCCTAGAGGGGCTCCCACTTACCAAATTTGGGATTCAGAAATCAAAAAGAATAATGAATTTTAACACATTGAATATAAAAAGACAGTAAGTCCAATAATATTCAAAGTATGTGAGAAAGAAAAATGGAAAAATAGCTCTTCTTCACACACACACACACACACACACACACACACACAAATGCCAGCTAAAAAATGTAGAATGAAGGATGCAATTAGAGAATCCCCACGTTATAGGGCGCCTGGGTGGCTCAGTCGGTTGAGCATCTGACTCTTGATTTCAGCTCAGGTCATGATCTCAGAGTCGTGGGACTGAGCCCTGAGTCAGGCTCCACGCTCAGCAGGGAGTCTGCTTGAGATTCTCTCTCTCTCTCTCCCTCTGCCCCTACTGACCCCACCCCATCCCTGCCCCCACGCTCAGTCTCTAAATCAACCATTCTTAAAAAAAAAAAAGAAGAAAATCGCCATGGTACAACTCCTATTTAATAACTGATTTAGACTAATAATCATCAGTGGATGTTAAAACCATTGGGTTACTAACATAACATTGAATGTTAACTATACTGGAATAAAAATTTAAAAAAAAATTGGATATTCACATAGCCTCACAGGTTCCCTCTTAAGTGAAAAAGTATCTTACAATGGAAAGATATTACTTTAACCAAATTTAGCTTCACCGATGATGGGACAAACTGATACAAAATGTCTTCTGATGTCGGGCGCCTGGGTGGCTCAGTTGGTTAAGCGACTGCCTTCGGCTCAGGTCATGATCCTGGAGTCCCTGGATCGAGTCCCGCATCGGGCTCCCTGCTCGGCAGGGAGTCTGCTTCTCCCTCTCCCACTCCCTGTTTGTGTTCCCTCTCTCGCTGTGTCTTTCTCTGTCAAATAAATAAATAAAATCTTTAAAAAAAAAA
>NC_138378.1:87984528-88000526 GCF_054177405.1 Leptonychotes weddellii
GTCTTCTGATGTCATACAAATGGGAGGTAGATACCACCCAGGCAATATTAATTTAAATCTAATCATGAGGAAACAGACAAATCCAGAATGTAGAACATTCTATAAGTCAACTAGCCTGTACTCTTCAAAAATTTATCAGGAAAGACTTAAAAAAAAAAAAAAAAAAAAAGGCAGGGAACTGCTTTTAGAGAGAAGGATGAAAGGAAGAAGCCCAAACCCAATGCATGAACCTTGCCTGAGGTTCACAATAAAAATAAAATGAAAACATAAACATATAGAGGATATTTTGGAAGCAAGTGGGAAGTAGGGATTGGATATTAAATATTACTGAGTCAATGTTAATAAATTTCTTGGGTGTGATAATGGTATGGTGGTTATGTAAAAAGAAGTTCTTGTTCTTAGGAGATACATGGTGATATATTCAGTGGTAAAGAAGAATCAGGGTGACTAAAATTTATTTTCAAAGGGATCAGCAACAAACAAAAAACAAACCAGAGAAAAGAAAAAAGATAAATATACACATAGAGAAGATAGAGCAAAGGTAACAAAATATCAACACTTGGTGAATTAGAGAAATGGATGTTCACTGTACTGCTTCCAATTTTTCTGTAGTTTTTTAATTTTTCAAAATCAAAGTTAGGAAAAACGTAAGTAATCAACATGTGGCTAATATGGTATAGTTGATTTTACTTAGATTAATATACTACTCATAAACGACTTAATACTTAAAAAAAAGAGCCCACCATGAAATTCCTTCCCATCAACGCTAACCAAGCTAAGAGGCTGACTAATGTCACCTCTGGCCAGTATAAGCAACATACTTATACTTATAGTCAAGGATTCCATTTGACTTACCTGTGAAATTAACAAACCAGCAAAACACCTATAGCATTCAGTCACCTCATCAAAAACAATTTAACATTGGAAAAACTGTAATCTTCTGGTTTTAAAATAATTTATTTCATAGGTCTGTTTTAATTTCATGTCTCAGAGCATACATTATTTAACCAAGAGGTGCTGGACAGAGATTGTAAAAAGGGAGGAAACATTTAGGATAAGAAACTGCCTCAATTCCATTAGAATTTGATCCTACCTCGTAAAGTCTTGCTAGGATAAATTTCTATCATACTTCTTTTGTGCTTACAAAAAACATTAACTTCTGAATTTCCAATGTTGTAAATAAAAATTTTTACAATTAAGTATGCATTCAATTGACACACAAGGCAACCAAGTAATTATCAACATTAGCATAATGTGTATTTCCTGTCACTGCACTAACATTAAACTAAACTTCAAACCACAAAAACATTGTGACTAACATTAAAAAGGCAAGCTGTAAGATACTCAAAGCTTATAAAGGACAAATTGCACATGGTTAAGATGGGACATCATTTGACAAGGGCTGGTGTTGTGCATATGGCTGCTTTTTTTTATAAGAAGGCCACCGGCAAACAGGGCAACAGTGTCGGCCCCCAGCCAACCACATCACAATGCAATTCTGATGGAACACATGACCACAAGGCAACCCCATTAGCAAACATCCATTTTCAAAATTCTCTAGGCAAACAACACATTCAGTACAGTGCAGCATATCAGCAGGCCAAGCTAACCAATCAGGTTCCATATCTTCATTAGCATTATATGATCCATATGACCTCCCCTTCCTTTCATATGGGCTGGTCTGACAATATTTATTGGCACATGAACAAGCCTCAGCATCACAGTGACTTGCTCTTCCTGGAGAATTGTGAACTATGCTTTGTTTATCTTCAAATACTTCCTTTTCACTGCTGAAAGTGTCTGTGCTCTCACTGTCTGAGTCATTTTCAATATCTTGAGAACCCTCCGACATTTCCTCTTCAGACTGGACTCCAAGACATTTAAATCGCCACATTGGCAAATTTTTTATATAATCAGTTGGTATCAGAGGGTGAAGCCAAAGGTCAGGGAAAGCTAACCGCTCCAAGAATAAGTCAGGGTCTTCGTCCCAATCAGATTCTACAGGAAAGTTCTGAAAAGAAGCAATCGGGTGGAAGAGGTAGCTGGTGTACCAGTCCCACAGACTTGATAACCATTCTAAGTTATTGGCATTGACTTCATCATTGTTGTTGCGCCGTCTCTTCTTCTCAAAGTAATCGATTAGTAAACCATGTCCAAGGTACGTACTGAGAAACAGGGCCGGGTGTGAAGAATAGAACATCCAGTCTGCCCTTACCCATGAAGCCAGTGTGGTTGTATTGGAATATCGCAACAATTTTAAGCTATATTCATAAAAGCTATCTAAGTAAGGGAGCTGTAAAAAGCCCAACACAGGTAGCCAGGAAATAATTAATAGAGAATTATATGTCCCTAAAGTGCTTATGAGAACCACAAATCGCTTTATGGTTGCTCCTTGTGTGATAAATAAGTCCATCCAAGCCATAAGATTAACTAGAACCAAGCTCAAAACAAACAGATCATTTACTTCAGGTTGCAATGAGCGCAAAAATGAATCCATGGCCTGAAGGGATATAAATTCACCTGTGTGGTTTCCGTATCTGTAAATTCCTTCAGGAGTTCTAAGAATGTATGATGGCATGTTATACACACCAATATCTGTCATGTAACTCTTGTTGTCCCAATTTTCCACATTAACAAAAATAAACTCAACTCTTCCGGTAAACTTTATACTTAGTGCAGAGAAGAAAGCTGGGGGTTGGTCAAGGTTTGCAAATAGGTATATTTTTACCCAATACTGATCACTTTTATTCCATTCTTCTTTCAAATGTTCAGCATTATAAATGGTTTTGATCCGAGAAGCTGCATGAGCAGTTATCCACTTAAAAATGTGTTCTACTTCAATTTTGCGTCCACTATATTCTTTAAGCATGACTTTCCCTTTAGAAGTGCTTGTTTGTGGGACAGACATGATGAGTGTGGATCGTACCCAGCCTCTTCTCCTGCAGTATCTGTAAGAGAGTAAACTGTAAGTAAAAGGTAGGCTCATGGATGAGCTAGCTTGCTCATCTTCACTATTGCACAATTTGTTTCCCCCTAACAAATTTCTTTGGCACTGAAAGATACTCTCTCCTCAAAACCAAATAACCTCCAAATAATCAAAAGTAATACCAATACCTGGCAGTCGTACAAGAACAAAAGCAAGCTCTCTTTTTGTAGTTTTGTTTCATATCTGTCTTTTTTTTTTTTTTTTAAAGAAAAGGCTTTAGTCAAGGAAATCAGCAAATACTTCAGCATCTATTATGTACCTACTACTTCATTATGTGCTTATAAGATCCAAAAGAAAGAAAATAATTCCTGCTCACAAGGAATTTAAAATCCTATTAAGGAAACAAAACAGAAGTATAAAACCATATATATTAATTACTAAATAACAAAAAAGAAGTTCAAAAAAAAGGAGTATCACTGAGAGTTTGAGCTGGTGAAGATTTCCTGAAAGGTTTGGGAACTGAATGAGGTCTTGAAGGTGGTTAGATTCAAATGGGCAAAGAAGAGAGAATAGATTATCCTACATGCTGAGTCCCTGACTTGAATGCAAGTTCCTTGAGCGTAGGTGCCATGCTGTACCCATTTATTAACCCAAGCACCTACCCAATACCTGATGCACGCAGGCACGGTTACAAAGTAATCCATACAAAAGCTCACCTAAGAAAGAGCAAGTCCCATACTTTTTTGTATTCTTTCATCTCCTTAATGAAGATCATGAAGAAGAGTATTTAATACAGATGAAACAAAGTAAGTTTTCAGATTAAGAAGAGATTCAGTTAGAGGGTAGGTAAGTATAGAAGAATTTAACTAAAATTCAATCATTTGTTCAGACTTTTTTTTTTTTTTTTAAAGATTTTATTTATTTATTTGACAGAGAGAGACACAGTGAGAGAGGAACACAAGCAGGGGGAGTGGAAGAGGGAGAAGAAGGCTTCCCGCCGAGCAGGGAGCCCGATGCGGGGCTCGATCCCAGGACGTTGGGATCATGACCTGAGCCAAAGGCAGGCGCTTAACGACTGAGCCACCCAGGCGCCCCTGTTCAGACTTTTTTTAAAAAGATTTTATTTATTCACTTGAGAGAGAGCGAGAACGAGAGAGAGCATGAGCGGGGTGAGAGGCAGAGGGAAAAGCAGGCTCTCCACTGAGCAGGCAGCCTGATGCGGGGCTCGATCCCAGGACCCGGGATCATGAGCTGAAGGCAGACGCTTAACAGACTGAGCCACCCAGGCGCCCCCATTTATTTACATTTAACCAGTGTGATCATGACTCCAATCCTTTTGGAAATGGACAAGTTCTTGCTATATTATTTGTGACATCACTCTCCCCCTAAAAAACTAGATGAGAAATGAAATACTGAAAAATAAAAAGTTGTTGTATGACAGTGGAGAGATTGTAAGTGCAACATTTCCCTTTTTTTAAAAAAGTATTTTTTTTCCAAAAACCTACCATGTGGAGTTTTATGATATGTAAATTTACCTCAATAAAGATGGGAAAAAGAAAATCTACCATGCAGGTACATTTTGTTCGTTACAGATTTGTAAATGGATGGTAACAAATGTTCAATTTCTTATTTTGCTATTCAAAATATAAAAATCAAAAAATCATAAGTGTTATGCTTTACTTAGTAAACATGGATTGTGTGTGTGTGTGTGTGTGTGTGTATAAATATATATTTTAAGTTTTATTTATTTCAAATAATCTCTACACCCAATGTGGGGCTCAAATTCACAACCCTGAGATCAAGAGTCGCATGTTTCTCTGACTGAGCCAGCCAGGTGTCCCAGCATGGATTATATTTTATTTAAAATAAGCACATTACACATTTATATGATCAGACTAAAAGTCTCAACATAGGTCATATGGTTTTATAATGATAATACAATTAGTTGTATCTCAGGAATTTTGTGATATAACTTCAGATAAATCAAGATAGCATGTTATGTCATAAAGACAAAGTTAGTAACAACTCTTGAGAAACTATCTGGGCGACTCGGAATCACAGACCATGATTCAGCTTCTTGCTGAGTTGATTTGCTTCCTTAACAGCGTAGATTCCACTAATATCAATATTGCTTTAAGTGAAATGGTTTGAGAATTATGAATTCCTACAAAGACAGTATCTTTAAACCCTTAACACTGTATTTGTATAATGCAAAGTAATAACTCATTGACATGAATTCTATTTTTACCCTCCACCCCCAAAAGCAACAAGTCAAATAGATAATTGCCTTATTTACATCTTAAATTTCTTTAAGTAGCTTTAATTTTTAAACTTATTATGATACTTGTGATGACACATTTCTACTCTTGATCATTCTTTTATCTTTCTATAACTACCTCAGAGAATATTGGCTTCTGAGTTGTGCCATAAATTAAATGCCAATCTTTCTAACAGAAAACCTTATTGTGTAAAACAGGCAAAGAAGGTCTTAGTGCATACTTTTCTTCATGTAAGAAAACAAATGTATCATGCGCTTTCTTTTCAGTTTACAGTTAGGTGATAGCTTTAAGGTTTAACCTTCCACACTGATAATACCATGAAAATAACCTAAACCTTTTGAGATCTCAGAGAATTTGAAGACTAAAAATGATAGAAAACATGTTTAGTGAGTTTGTTACTCCAGTTTCTTGTGTGACATTCAGTACTTAAAAAGAAACCTTAGTACTTCTGTTTACGTAATGTGGTTTCTTCAGAGGTTATTGGCCTCGTTGGCCTTCCAGGCCTGCTCTCCAATCTCCCCTTCACTTTCCCTTTTCTGTTTATGCCACAGGCCCTCTACCCTTTTACTCTCACCATAAGCCCTCCTGACCCACTTGCCACTCAGCTCCTGCAATTACAATGTTTTCCATCTGCTCTTTACTATCCCCCACCTCTCTAATTCCTTAAAGACACACCCCATCATGTTTTCTACTTTCTCAAAGAAAAGAAAAGAGAATAGACATACCAGAGGGCTTTTTAGCCCTGTAAGCTATATTGCTTGGTTGGGGAATGAGAGAAATTGGGCCAGGCAAGCTGAGTATGCGGGGAAAGAAATTAAAACTGTTGCCCAACAGAGTCAGGTGCTGCCCAGAGGTGGTGGTCCTGAATATTCTTAGGGGAGCTAACCAAGTCAGGAAAGTACTGCTGTACAATGCGACCAGCACACCGGAGGAGGCTGCCCAGAGGCCACCCCAGAGAAGGAACTCCGGTAAAGAAAGCAATATAAACAGTGGAGTAGAGAGTTTGGTGTTTCTAAAAATGTGAAATCAAGATGATGACTCAATTATTCAACATACAATTAAAACACTTGCTGAAAAACACTATTCCCTGCCCAGTTACACCCTGCATTGACATTCCTTTTTTTTTTTTTTAAGTAGGCTCCATACCCAACATGGAGCCCAATGCAGGGCTTGAACTCACAACCCTGAGATCAAGACCTGAACTGAGATCAACAGTTGGACACTTAACCAACTGAGCCACCCAGGAGCCCCTGCATTGACACTCTGAACACACTTTTCTATATCTATTTTGTTCTTCTATATCTCCGAAATCCTCAAAAGAAGAAAAAAAATAATCCTGACTAAGCACAGCTGTTATGGCAAGAATAGTTCTTACTTTAGTTGTAAGACCTTCCCAATAAAAGGAAACATGAATATGATATTGAAACTGATATGAGTAACTATGCATCAAAATCTTCACCTTTGTGATGAAAATGAAGGTGAAGTAAAAGTGTTTTTTTAAAAAGATTTTATTTATTTACTAGAGAGAGAGAGACCATACATGCGTAAGCAGAGGGAGGAGAAGGAGGAGAGGGAGAGGCAGAGAATCCCAAGCAGGCTCTGCGTTTAGCACAGAGCCTAACACAGGGCTCGATCTCATGACCCATGAGATCATGACCTGAGCAGAAATCACAAGTCAGATGCTTAACGGACTGAGCCACCCAGGTGCCCCTAAAAGTGTTTTAGTAACAAAAAATAATAGATGCAATCAACAAAAAAAATCAAAATTGGCTAAAAAATGACCTGTTCCATCATAAATAAGAGGTGAGATTATTTGAAGATGAAGGATTTAGAGGAAAATAAATGGAAGTTGCTTATATGTATCTCTTTACCATTCTTCAGCTAGTATAGACTCAGAGTTTTTCCAAAGAAAAGCTAGAAAAATTTGCATTAAAATCTGCTAGACTCAATTATGATACTTCTGATGCATCTTGCTTTATAAGATTACATCAAAAAAAGTCAAACACTACTATTTCCTTTAGTTTTTCATGTTAATAGATTATCATTTTCTGTTTTGTTTAGTTTATTTTTGAATTCTTAATGTTATGTAACAATTTATATTAGACTGTAATATGTGTTTAACCTTTATATTTTGTAAATTTATTTTTACTTGATATTTTCTAATATATTTATAAGTTACAGTATTGAAATGTATTAATTAGTTCACAGATTTTTTACAAAATCAATTCTGAATATTTTTCAAAAAAATAGTGATACTGACTTTTGGCATTACCTGAAAAAAAAAAATCAAAATATTGGCATTATCATTTGTTCTGGTATTGCAATCACTAGTAAGGGAGAGAAAGATCTTTCACTCCGAGTCTATTTGGGAATGATGGGATCACACCAAATGCAATTGTCTTTGATAAACAAAGGACAAAAATAACGATTTCCTTTTCATTAGAACATTAACACTAAGGCTGTTTTGGACATTTCAACAAAAGGCATTAGAATATGATCAAGATTCTGTGGTGAAGAGAATGTGAATTTTGTGGGTAGATGAGGAGACTGTGAGTTAGTAGATACAAGAACTTTCCTTCTTATCTCCAACTCTTAGGGGATTCTACACCTTAGGGTGTGGATCACCCTAAGGTGTGGATCACACCCTGTAATACCAGCAAAACAATCTTGAGGTAAAATAAAGCAAACATGGGCTTAAAGAAGAAAGGAAAATCTGATGTTTAACAGTTTAGGAGGGTTTTCTACCACTAATGGGCTTCCCATTGGGGCCACATGTAAGGGACATAGATAAGTCAGGTGTATTTCTTACCTTAGAAACTACCTAATGTTGTGAGGTTTTCTTTTTTTTTTTTAAAACCTTTTCTTTTTTTTTTTTTTTAGATTTTATTTATTTGACAGAGAGAGAGATACAGCGAGAGAGGGAACACAAGCAGCGGGAGTGGGAAAGGGAGAAGCAGGCTTCCCGCGGAACAGGGAGCCCGATGCGGGGCTCGATCCCAGGACCCTGGGATCATGACCTGAGCCGAAGGCAGACGCTTAACGACTGAGCCACCCAGGCGCCCGTTGTGAGGTTTTCTACATATACATCATATGCCCCCTCCTCAGCACTAAACAGAACATGCTGTACATGCTAATCTTTTATGAACTATTTACTGAAAGAGTAATTAAATGAATGATTATATGTAAGTTAAAACTTGATGGCACTAGAAGTTGAAATAAAAAGCATTTCAAAGAAATAACTTAATAATGAAACAAGAAATAACACAACAGATGAAATACTGGAGATGATGACAAAAGAAAAGAGAAATGCCTGCAAGGATTCTTGTCTGAGAAAATGGGAAAACAAAACAAAACGCAACAGTAAAGAACAGAAAAAGGAAAGGTAGAAAGGGTATCTGTCTGATTAAAGAAAAAAAGAATGAAATCTGAATTTGGACATTGGGTTTACAGAAAAGGACACATCTAGGGGTAAGGCAGATGGAAATGAGTGTCCTCATGCAAACTAGAGGTCAGAATTATGACAAAAGATTTCAATCAGTACAAAGCTATAAATGTGCTACAGTCTTTTGGGGAAGAAAATTGAAACCAAAAGGACTAAAGACATACTCAAGAGTCACCCCCATTAGAAAGAATATAGAAGAATGGAATAGAGAGAGAAAGTCCTCTCAGAAGGAAAGTAAGTACCTGCCAGTTTATCTATCAAAAACTTTATTAATCAAGCACCTGTGTAACTAACAGTGTGCTAAACATAATTAGCTTTCAGTTCAAATAGGCTTCTAATATCACTGTCTTCATTAGTTAAAACAATTCTGGTCAGAACTCAAATTCTAAGAATTGCCTAATCAACTCACCTGGGGTCACTGGAACAATTAAAAGTGCCTGTTCGTATTCCAAATCTTGACACCTTTTTCACCATTTTCTCCCAGTGGATTTTACCAACCAAGGGACTTCTGTCATTTGCTATGACCTATTTGCCCAGAAAAAAACAAACAAACAGAAACTTTAATTACCTAAAATGAAGTCAAACCAACCAGTTATTATCTATAATACATCTTTATCTTTGGAAAAAGATTCTGTTCCCAGTTATATTACCACTGCAATTCTCGTAGAAGGAACAACTGCCCAACTGAAAAGGCTTAAAACACTGAATACAGTGCATTAAACTTCCACACTCTGTGGCAGTTACATCGAGGGGAATCAAAACCATATTAAAAAGCTAGCCACATTCTCCACCCTGTAGGCCTATTCTCTAGAAATAAGTTACACAGGAAGAAAATGGCCTTTGGAGGCATTTCTATGCTCCAAAAATTTTAAACAATAATGTAAATAAAGCTTCCTAGAAATTATCACATGTGGGTTCAATGAGTTCAAATTTCACTTTTTAAAAATATAATTATGGAGCCAAGAGTCAAACATATGTTTTCTATTAAACTATGCTTTAACTAAATGAATACTCTTACTTCAAAGGCTTTTTCTTAACTATCATGAAAAGGATCTAACATATAAAAAAAAAAGTTACCATAATGAATTCTACACTCTTGAACTTCTACTTCAAACTTGCAAATAGCTTTCAAACACAACCAAGATTGGGAGAAGTAAAAGATTTTTTAAAAAATAAAAGGAAAAAGGAAAACTGTAAGTTAACCTTCAAAATGTGTCATGGCTTCTTAGCCTTTCTAATCGTTAACACCTTTTCCTTTTATTCCCTAATCGTTCTGCTCTGAATGAAGGCAGGACTTCAACAGACATACCAGTAAAAAACAAAATTATATGTTAAGAACAAAAACACAAAAACAACTAAATGGGAACTTAAAGGAAAGCCAAAATGTCTAAAGTCTTCACGAAACCATCTGTTTGATTTATTTTAAACCTAGGGTATATAGGCCAAGTTTATTTTCACAAAGGCTATGTAACTGATGTTATCTATTCAAAATTACAACACTATACTCTGGGGTCCTTTCTGGGAAGAAGGGCCATTTTCATGTTCACAAAGCCTCCAGGAAATGAAATCCCAGGTGTGCGTGTGAAGTGAGTGCCAATATGTACCCCTGGGAGAAACAAGAGTGGTATAGCTACCTCATTGTGGCCCCTCTGCTGGGAAGCCTAATAAATTTCAAGGACAGCAGAAAGAGAGCATGTGGTGGTGACAAATGACTTGAAATTCACTTTATGTCCACTAACCCCTGCCATATACCATTGCTACCATCATCCCCACATCTATAGAGACATACATGCTACATGTAACATTTTGTAAGAACTCTGATGCTTCATAAATACATCAACGCATACACAATTGAAAGCATTAAACAAATGGTTTTGATGTGCTTTTTAAAAAAATTTTTATTTTATTATGTTATGTTAATCACCATACATTACATCTTTAGTTTTTGATGTAGTGTTCCATGATTCATTGTGTGCTTTTTAGTGAAAATAAAGGCCTTATTGAGGGAGACACGAATCATTTATTCACATGCTCAGATGGTGGAGGTAACCGGGAAGAGGGCAATCTGAGGACATGAAAGCTCTTTCTGAGGAGGTTCACGCCAGTTACGGTACCCACTAAGTCCCTAGCTCTCATTTTTCCATGGTCCAAAAGGGTTGGATATATTTTATCTGAATAATCAGGAAGAAAAAGCAGGGCAAGCATTTCTTTTCTTTTTTCCCCTACTACTCAAGAGTCAATATGGTAGTTCTTGTTTCCATCAAGTAATCAAAGAAATCTTGACTTATTTTTCAGATTAGAGAAGGTTTGAGAAGTCTTTGTGCAATCATACCACCATACTCCCTACCTTTTAAAAGAATTCTTAAAGAACTTCTTTTCACTCCCATTTCCTGATCAAGGCTGCAAATAACCCAAACATTTCAGATCAGTGTTTATAATGACATTGCATCAAGGGGTTAATTAAGAGGTTGTTTTAATCAATGTAAGGTATGGCCCTAAGTCTAGGGGCATCTTTCAGTGAATATCCTGACCACTTTACAGGTATCTTTCAGACTTCCAAGAGCTCCAATGCTAGGAAAGGAAGTAGGAATGAGAGGAGGTCATTGGCAGGCACTGCTGGTTACAGCACAGAAAACAGAAGTCTGTGATCAGAGGTAGGACATCCGAGCAGGTACATGACAATGTTTAACCCCAGGGCCTTATTTATTCAGCAAGCTGTACCCACGCCTGCTTTTGAAGAGTTTAATGATCCCTAACACAGAGAGCCTCACAAAAATGAAAACTCCCCTAGGCATTCATTGCATGAAAGCATTTTATTTGACTCTGAAGTTATATTTATGCAATTAGAAATTGCTCTGTTCAATGCCCTATATAGTTCTATTATTCAACTTAAGGTTTAGCATAAATTAAATTTTGTAGAGGCTGAATTAAACCACTACTAAAAATTTAGTATTTTCACAAAATAAAGCATCTGGCTGAGTCACATGGCACAATCAAATACTCTAAGCCTATTATTACCATGTCACACCAGTAAGAGTTCCCAACTTACAGCTCATATCCAAAAGTATGCACGATGATTCCGAGAGGCACTCACATTGCTGGTCTTACTAAAAGCAGAGATATATTCCTCGGCAGTTCAGGAAAGATATTGTGTTCTCTGTGGGGAATATTTTCAGAGACTAGAAAAAAACTAGATGAAAGTACAGCCCAAGTTCCAAGTCTGGAACAGAGTTGGCAGCATAAGCTGGAAGTAAAGGAATCTTTCCCCCCTCCTTCCCTGGTATCTGCCTCTCTAACTGGCATCCCTACACTTGCTCACCATTGCATTTCCTGCAGCTAGTATAGTGCCTAAATCATTTGGGTACTCATTAAATATTTATCTTTAACTGAACTATTTCAGCTTTTTACAGCTTAGTAACTTCATTCTTCTACTTCTGACTATACAAGTTCCCTAAAGCCACCAAGTTTTTGGTATCTGTTATAAATCCCTTCCTTAGCAACCTATCATCTGGAATACTTTCCGGACAAACATTAGCATAAATAGTACCTTGCTATGCAATTGCATATTAATGTTCTTTTTTTTTTTTTTAAACAGATTTTTTTTTTTTTTTTAAGTTTTATTCATTTATTTGACAGAGAGAGACACAGCGAGAGAGGGAACACAAGCAGGGGGAGCGGGAGAGGGAGAAGCAGGCTTCCGCGGAGCAGGGAGCCCGATGCGGGGCTCGATCCCAGGACCCTGAGATCATGACCTGAGCCGAAGGCAGACACTTAACGACTGAGCCACCCAGGCGCCCCGCATATTAATGTTCTTGACCCCGGTCAGACATAAGGACTTTCAATTCAACGAATTTAAAAATATACTTTTTCCAGAAAAAAACTACCACAATTTTCCTAGGTCCCACTTCACTATCTAATAGAGTTCTTTAGGATCTCTCAAGATGCAATAGCACCATCACGGGCCATCTAACTCAGCTGAAAGATAATCATATACTAAGATTTTTACTGGTCTACACATTTTAGTAAACCATACTATAAGCTGTCTTAAGGCACAGGCTATAGTTTATTCATCTTTGTGCCCTCAGTGCTAATCCTAAGGTTCAGTTGGCACACATTAGATTTCAATAAATATTTGTTAGATGGTTAGATGAATGAATGGAACCAGTGGTTTGCTGGGTAGAGATTTAACAACTAGCTCTCCAAAAGAAAAAGGGACTTCTTATTTCTATTACTTGCTGATTTCCTTGGTATAAATACTACCATATGGTGATTTCAAGTTACCAACGTGTTATCTTATTTATTTATTTATTTATTTATTTATTTATTTATTTGACAGAGAGAGAGAGAGAGAGGGCACAAGCAGGAGAGCGGCAGGCAGAGGGAGAGGGAGAAGCAGACTCCCCGCTGAGCAGGGAGCCCGACATGGGGCTCGATCCCAGGACCCTGGATCATGACCTGAGCTGAAGGCAGACACTTAACCGACTGAGCCAACCAGGCGCCCCATCCAACATGTTATCTCTAAACATGGAGCTGGGAAGAGATGTTAACAATCACCCTTCATGAAGCAGTATGAGCTGGCTCCAGCACATCACGCATGGAACTGTGTCGAATAGTGTGTGATGCTAAGTGCCCATATTTTCTGATGTCAACCTTGTGTAGTCCAGTCAAACTTACAAAGAAAAACTAGGCCTCAGATTACTGTCTATTCCTTTCCACATGTATTATAGGTGTTACATTGGTATAAGAAAAAAAACCATATACTTTTGCCTAATTTTTAGAGGTGGGTTTTATTACTAATCAGAACATCTGCCATATAAATCTAGGTTAAATTAAATAACAAAACTCCATAGAACAGGAGTGCTGGGCTATGGTATTTTCTGCAGCTCTCAGTATTTCATTATTTTTTTCCCCAAGATTTTATTTATTTATTTGTCAGAGAAAGAGAGAGAGGGAGATAGAGCACAAGCAGGGGGAGTGGAGGGAGAAGCAGGCTTCCCGCTGAGCAAGGAGCCCAATGCGGGACTCAATCCTAGGACACTGAGATCATGACCTGAGCCAAAAGCAGACACTTAACCGGCTGAGCCACCCAGGCATCCCCCAATATTTCATTATTAATGGGGAGTTTCTACTTTAAAAATCACAGACCAACTTAAATAAATATATGCAAATTGTATAAAATCATTAAAAGTGAGGACAAGTGATTGACAGAAACAAAATTCAATGGCATTTAATTATTTCCTTGGTATCCCCACTAGCTTTCTTTATGAATAAACAGAAATAAAAGTCTTTCACCATACAAAATAAATGATAAAATGGCTTGCCATGTATTTCACCTTCAGAGTAGTGTCAAGAAAGGAATAAATAGGTTAGAATCTCCCGGGACAGAACTATTGTCTAGAACAAAGCTAAACAAGTTTTAAGATAGCTATTAACTCTTTTTACCCAAACAGGAAATATAGTAACATAATACTTCAGTAAATATTGACCCACAGCTTTACTTTAAATCACATGATGCTTTTCACTGCTACCTCAATTCCAGTGACGGTAAATTCCTTATGATGGGGATAAAGACAGTAGGGAACAAATACCACAGTCCTTCGTTGAACAAGGTCAAAAAGGAGAAATACAAATGTTAAGACAAGGATGAACCCGTAAAACCCAAAGAGCGTGCTAACTTTTCCATTTCAGAAGCCTAGCCATTGTTCCATCTGCCTCTCTAAGAGTTTTCTGGAGAGAAAAAAAAAAAATAACCGTCTTCAATTTGTGACGCTCAGAAGACTGGGTGGTGGTAAAACCAAAGAATCCAGAACACCAAAAGATAAATAACTGACGAGAGATATGAGCTGAGGTTAGGAACAAAGCAGGAAAACTTAGAATGTTAGAAAGAACTATTAGGAAAAAAAGAGGACTCAGTTGTTCCATGGGTTACATAGTATATTGATGATAAAGATGTCCCATATGTGTTGCTGCCTGGAAAACTAAAATTAGTTCTTTTCACCTCATATTACAGAGAATATAGGATAGACATGGAAAAACTTGACACGAAAAGGAGCATCCTAATACTCTGGTTCAATGTAAGGATAATTTATGAGCATTAATACATCTTAAAACAATTAAGAGAAAGATAAAAAGGTCATTAACATGTATCATGCAGAAAATAAAAGTATGAATTGCACAGAAGATAGAAATTATAAGAAATATAGGATGAATTAAATAAACTGTACAAATTCAATTTTTCTCATGTAGTATCACCATTCCACATTGGTGTCACCAAAAAAGATAATCAACCTAGATTACCAATCCATTCCAGAAAAATAATGAGCTGATCATGTGATGGAATAGCTAAGTCATATACCCATTTATTAAAGTCACATTTTCTCTAAATAAGTAAATCCAGACATCCTTTCAGTGACATGATTTATGAAGCCTAAAGTGCTAATTATCTATATGCCATCTAACTACATTTTTTTTCTCAATAAATACAAAAGAAAACCATAATTCATAGGAGTAAGGAATGATATTAGAAAAATGGGAGGAAAAGAAAGAATTCTGATGTGCTTAAATATTTCTTACACAGCATACCTAAAATAAAGGCAATCTGAAGAGGATTGAACTGGCCGGGATCTATGCATATTCAAAAATTTAAAAAAAAATGACAGAGCAAACTGAAATTAGTCAGCTTCTTTTAAAATAAAAAGAAAAGAATGATAATTCAAATTACTAAGAACAGAATTTTAAAAGTTATCCTTCAAAAGAGATTAGATAAATATGACCTAAGCTGAAAGAATGACAAGCAACCGAGAGAATACTTAATCTTGTTTCTAACAGACATTTTCAATTTAAAAACAAAAAACCAACAGCCCTCTTTTAAGTGCTTACACCACTGTCTGTGCTGTTTAGCTTAGCTGGTGACTTCAGAATGCCTGAAGACAGGGTTTCAATCTCAATCTTCTCAGTTGTCCTGCCAGAGATTGTTCTTCTAACGCAAGCCAGCCATCTGACAGATGTAAGCGACTGGCTCCAAGAGACACAAACCAGACACTGGCGATCAGTACAAATCCTGAAGGTCACTGGAAAAATTAAATGTATGTCCTACTACCACGAACACATGGAAAACCACATACATTCCATTTTTCTTAGGAGTCATTTTTTTTTTTTTTTTTTTTAAAGATTTTATTTATTTATTTGACAGAGAGAGACACAGTGAGAGAGGGAACACAAGCAGGGGGAGTGGGAGAGGGAGAAGCAGGCTTCCCGCTGAGCAGGGAGCCCGATGCGGGGCTCGATCCCAGGACCCTGGGATCATGACCTGAGCCGAAGGCAGACGCTTAACGACTGAGCCACCCAGGCG
>NC_138378.1:88000626-88035112 GCF_054177405.1 Leptonychotes weddellii
TCTTAGGAGTCATTTTTCAACTACTAATACCTTGTGAGGCTTATTTAATATTTTCAGAGGAAAATAATTTAGTGATTAGAATTTATAATGCTAACATTCACTATCATTCATTATTTGTTCTTCATTTCATTCAAGTGTCCCCTTATCAGAATTTTTTGCCACTCTCTGTCTCCTTATTTTTCTTCTTAGCATTTTTTACTAACTTGATGCTATATTAAATATTTACTTATTTATTGCATACGTCTCTCAACTGGAATGTGAGCTGCCTGAGGAGCAAGGACTTAGCCTGGTGTATGTTCCTAGTCTATCTCCAGGGCCTGGCATACAACTAACTGCTAAATAAACTATTTGAATTTTGTCACCTATTAACAGAGTTTAATCCATGTTTATCTTTATTATTTTTTTAGATTTTATTTTTTGAGAGAGAGAGTGAGAGAGCAGAGGAAGGGGCAGAGGAGGAGAGGCAGAGAGAATCTGAAGCAGGCTCCACGTTCGCATGAGGGGCTTGATCCCACAACTGTGAGATTATAACCTGAACCAAAACCCAGAGTCAGAGGCTTAACCGACTGAGCCACCCAGGTGAACCCCAGTGGGGGCGCCTGGGTGGCTCAGTCAATTAAGCATCTGCCTTGGGCTCAGGTCATCTCAGGGTCCTGGGAACGAGCCCCACATCAGGCTCCCTGCTCAGCCGGGAGTCTGCTTCTCCCATTCCCTCTGCCCCGCCTCCCCTGCTTGTGCATGTTCTGTCTCTCAAATAAATAAATAAAATCTTTTTTTAAAAAGTCTTAAAAAAAAAAAATTAAAGAACAGTATATCATTTATAAGCCTAGAATATATGTTAATTATTGAACTAGAATGTGTTAATTATCTATAGGTAGAATCCTATATACCAAAAGAATATACTTAGACTTTTGAAATGGCTTTTCCAAGTTTGGAAGGTGTTCAGCATCTATTTATTATTCATCTCTATGGGATCATTCAATGTATGGACAAACATTTAAACAGAGAACACAGGTAAATGGGACAGGCTATTCAACTCAACCTCAGTAAATAAAACTAAAAATGATCAAAGCCAACAAGTCTTTCTTGATCAGACCATCAGATATAAATATCTGGGAAAGGAAATGGAATAACTATTTACTTATAAATTAAAGCTTTGGAGATGCTAGTTTATTTTCTAATACCAATTAATTCACAGAGAAATAAAGTAGAATTTGATGGATAATGTATAGACTATACCCATAACCTCCCAGGTTCTCCCTTTGCTGAATTTAAAAATTACAGACTTAGATTATTTGGCAGGTAAAAGGTCAAACACAATAGGAAGACTGCATGTAAAGGGAAGTCATGAATAGCTAATGTAATCACCCGAAGAATTCCCAAACCTCAACTCTTTAATCTTTAGCTCCGTGGACCACAGTATTATTCCATCCTCTTTAGAGGTATATGTTTTATTTGAGGCCAGGTACAACAAAAATCTGTCTATCCATAATTATATTGCAAATCTATGACAGGACCAGATCTGCATCTAAGTTCTCTGAACTCCTAGCTTTTTCTACCATATTTTGACATCATTGTCCTCAGAAAGAAATACGAAGAAGCAATTTGGATTTTTATACCCTCAATCAAACAGCTAACCCCAGTGTGAAATGACAAGAGTACTGGACAAGAAATCGGGGTCCTGGGATTTGATCCTGATTCAATAATCATAATGTTAGCCAAAATCATGCTGTTAATTTACTTGATATTTTACTTTAAGTGATCTTATATTTTTAACAATTTAAATAACTTTAGCCTTGCCCTAAATCATATTTATGACATGTTCAATATAATATTGAATTTTCTAATTTGCATTAAAATCCTTAAATGATAATGTGTGCCCACTCATTTACCATCAGTGGTACATAAAGCACACTTTGCAAAGCATAAAAGACTATTTTTTAGGCCTTTCATAGCTCTACAACTCTAATATGCTAATTAATTTTCACAGTTTTGATATCACAAGAGTTTAGGGTTTAAAATTATCATTTCACCAATTTCATAAGCAGAGTAATGAGCACTCCCCACCACTCCCCACAATATCTCGTCCTCTATAGTCACAAAGTTGGCTATTTCCCTAATAGCAGGATTTTCTTACTTCTATTTCAGGGTTCTTCCTTTAGATACAAAAATCATTTGGATCACTGAATTAAAAACTGGTTAACCAAAACTAAAACAGGGCAAATCGCTCAACAAAAGGAATATATCCATGTTTCTTAACTTTAATGAAGATCCAGCAACTACAATGGATTTGTCGACTCTCTTTCCCCAAAGCTTCCTTTCCCCCTCTCTTCACTTCTCATTTTCCTTGGTCTGCAAAACCTCTTTCAGAGGACACTGGAGCCTCCCTATGAGGACTGAGTTATGTTTAAGAAACATGACACAAGTACACAGAAGTGTCACTAGCTGGTGAACACTAGTCTGGTAAAAATAATTTCACTTCTGTCACTGTTTCTGATACCTGAACCAGCCAGATGCCATCTTTTGTGTCTTCTACAAGCTCATAGAAGTGCATTTCACCACTGAAATTGGTACTAGAAATGGATTCAGATGCTTCTTCTTCCTTGAGTGCAGAATAGAGCTCACCTTCCATCAAGTCACCTGAAGAAAGGAAAAAAATAACACTAGTAAGATTTCAAAAATTCTACATTCTCAGGGTTCCTGGGTGGCTCAGATCTGGGTTAAGCATCTGCCTTGGGCTCAGGTCATGAGCTCCAGGTCAGTAGGGAGTCTGCTTCTCTCTCTCCCTCTGCCTCTCCCCCTGCTTGTGCTCTCTCTCTCTCAAATGAATAAAATCTTAAAAAAAAAAAATTCTACATTCCTAACTTCAATGATTAGTTCCATTTTACACTGTTAAAAATCACGTCACAGTACTTCTATTTCAGTCTATAGAAAAGAAAAGTAGAACCTGTATATACCTACCCATTTAAGATTCACTCAGTAAAAATGTCATAAAAACCTACTACGTGTCAGGCAAAAATGAACAGACAAAAATCCATCTTCTCATGGAGCTTATATTCTAGTGGGGTCATCACATAATTTGTTAGGAAATTACTTAATTTCCTGGTCAGTCCAAAAAGCCATCACAGTATTATTTAGTTTTGTGTATAACATGCCGGGCTTCAAAAAATTTTTAAACAGTATGATTTATATACTTCTGACTTACAAGATTTAGAAATGGGTTTACAGAATTTGCCATTTCCACCTGCGTAAAATAGCAATAAGGTTTATAAGACTTGAGGGTTAGATACAAAGGTTACCTATATGAAAAAACCCCTCCACATTCATACTCAAATTTACTGTGTAAATTGAGAGCTTGTATCATCAAATAAAAAGTAAACACTAATGTCGAATTATTTTAATTTTTGCCTTAAATGTGAAAACAAGCATGACAGCAGCAAAATCGTTCACAACGAATATTTAAATGATAAAGTTAAATTGCTATACCAAGACTTCTTTGCTATAAAATGTGTGATCCGAGTCATACTTTTGTGGGCTGTGTGTATTCTTTAAATGATACGTGCATTCCTTGTACACCCGAAGCGACAAGTATTTTTAGGCCCAAAGGAAGCAACACTAAATAAAAGTCAAAAGAAAAAAGTGTTGTTAAATTTTTTTTTACCATGAGAAATGATTTAGCTTTGGCAGTTAAGATACTTCTAAACCTAGAAAATTCATTTATTAGAGATCTTTACTCCATTTCCCATCCCCCACCCCTGTGGTAGAAGTAAGTCACCATAAACCAGTCAGTAAACAAGAGGCAAGAAAAAAAAATGGATTTTATGTCTTCTCTTAAAAAAAGCATCGCATCTACAGAGGGTTCCCTCCTCTACCCCCGTAGTGAGATACAAATTTGATAACCCTCAAGGTTGGCAAATATGTAGTGCTAAAGTCCTCTGGAGTTAGTATTCTCGTCTATCTCACAACAATGGCTATAGGGTACTAAATAAGGAAAAAAAAAACTGTCTTGTAAAAGACACAGCAGATATATTTGAAACAAAAAAGATAACCATCAGTTTCAACTGCTTCCTACAGCAACCCAGAATGTCTTTCTCAAGTTACAGTACATTCCCCTTCTAGGACATTTACCTAAACAAAAATATATTTTGTCCAGGGGTGAAAAAATTAACCATATTTCTTATTCAATCCTACCCCCAAACCAACAGTCACTGACAATGCACTGCTTAAGATGTTAAATAAATATTCTCTTAGCACTATTTCCATTCTATTTCTCAAACCACTAAGCTGATGCAGCTGTATCTGTGACTTCTAAAAGGAAAAAGAAAAATTTACATCCAAGACGTAAGGATTTTTTTTAAATGCTGAAAGAAATATAAACTCTTCCAAAACAAAACAAGATACGCATTCACAAAACATATTCACTTTATTTTCACCAAACTTGAAGTATGAAAAGCTAATGCTGTACAGTTTACACTTTATATTTAAACTCATGATTTAAAATTTAAATCTTAGCCCTAAATTCCTCTTTAATATTAAGAATTCCAATATTTCCCCCTCCTGTTATTACGCTATGATTACTATCGTGACAAATACTGCTATCTACAGACAACTTTTTGGGGTTTTCCTTTTCTTATATCCTTGTGAATTTCAACCGACAAAAACTGCTTTCCAGTTTGTCTGTAACCAGCTGACATTCCCTATTTTTAAAAAAATTGTTTCTTAGTAAACAATGCTAAGAAGCTGCACTTATATGTTATTTAAAAAACAAACACACCTTAAAAAGATACAGCAACACCCGTTGCAAATAATTCCAGCCCCCTTCTCAAAACTGGGATTCATTTTTTTTTTTTCCCCCCAAGAAAACCTGGACAGCTCTCGGAGTAGTCTGCTTAACCCTTCCAGGTAATGCCTCATTCTGGAGGAACCACCAAGTACGAGGAAGTACAAGTCGCCCCCTCCACCGGGTGGAGGGGACCCCAGGGGCGCCCGATACTCGCCTGACTTTTCCACCAGCTCCCGGACATCCTTTTTCTCGGGCAGCCCTGAATATCCCAGCCCCCGGCACTCCAGAATGGTCTTCAGCTTCTTGAAGCTCAGCGCCACCGGATCCACCAGCTGGGTGGCAAAGATGCCAGTTTCATACCACACAATGGCCTCAAAAAACCTGGCCAGGACGAACAGGACCAGAAAATAGAGGAGCAGGAAGAAGAGCTTCAGCCACATCTTCCCCTGCGTCTTCTCTCTTCTCAGAGAGCTCGGAAGACGAAAAAGGGGCGCAGAGCGGGGGAGTGTGTGCTCACGCCCGCCGGGGCGCGGGCACTGTCCCAGCGTGGTCCGGGCTCGCCGCCCTCACTGTCGCGCCATCGCCGGCCGGGGGGCTGGGGGGTTGGCTATTTATGCGAGGGTGAGGAAAAGACGAGGAGGGGCCCGGGCGCAGAGCCTCGCGCGGGGCCTTCCAGTCAGGAGACGAGAAAAATAAAAGGGCAAAAACTAAAAAAACCCATCAAACACCGAAAGGAGCGGGGCGGGGGAGGGCCGGCGGGGAGGAACAAAACGAGGGACGTTACCCGGGCGGGGGGCACTGACCGAGGTGGCGGGCCGGCCTTCCAGCACCGTAATCTCAAGAGGGAGGGAGGAGGCCCCCCAAAATCATTCAGATCCACAAAGGAAGCTGGGTCCTGGCGGGAGGCCGGGGCCGGAGGGGCGGCGAGCCGGGGAGGCGGTTGGGGCCGGCCGGCGGGCGGTCAGGAGGGCGCGGCGCTCGGCCAGGCCCCGGGCCCAGCGCGGGGAGGAGCGGCCGCCGCAGCGCCGCGCCCGGCGCCCAGGCCCCAGGCCCCGCGGGCCGCCCAGGCTCCGCGAGAGGCGCGGCGGGCACGGCGACAGCGGCTCCAGGTTCTCTCAGGCCGGCGGGCGGCGCCTTTCAGGCGGGCGGGCACCGCGGCCCGGCCCGGGAGGGGGCGTCGCGGTCTCTGCAGAGAGAAATAGGGCGCGCGGGCCGACGGTCCTGAAGAAGAAAAGCAAAAATAGGCCCGAGACGGCTCCCTGGGCGGCCCCGGGGCGGCTTCCTAGCCACGGAGCGCCCGCCCCGCTCAGATGGGCGGCGCGGGTCTCGGCCGCCGTCCCCAACGCCCCAGCCACCTCGCGAGGCCGCGACAGTCGCCTCGGGAGCAGAGGACCAGCTGGGGCCCCTGCCCGGGCCGAGACATAACAACTGACGTCGGCGGCGGGGCGGGGCCTCGGGCGGGGCCGGGGCGGGGCCAAGAGGGAGCGCTCGACGCGGCCGCTTAGGGGAAAAGTGGGTGCGGAGGGGGAAGGAGGCGGCTAAGCCAGGGGGCTGGAAAGCAGTGCGGCGCCCCAACCTTGGCTGGGTTTCGGAACAGCTCCCAAAGTTGCTTCTCCGGTGTCTTCTCCGCTGTTTTTCCTTTTGCCCTGAAGATGTTTAGTACATGATTTTGGCTAAGGGTTGGACTTTGGACTGTCACTTTCTGTGTATTTTTCGTACAAATAGGGCAGTTAATGATCCTCTTAAAATCGGTAAAACTAGATGAGTACGTTTATAGTAGGTTCTGGTGAATTGGAAAAATTTGGGCACTCGTTTGAGCGGGTAGAAAACAATGATTTTCCGTTTCTCGGTGAGAATGTAGTTTGTGCACAACGTGTATTGGAGGAGGTTTGGCCGAAACAGGAGTTAGAACTAGGCCCACTTGTCCCGCCTGTTATAATTTTTCCTCCCCCTCTTCAGTGTTAGGGGTGTTAAAAGCCAGGTATTGAGGCGGTGAGTTTCCAGGACAAAGGTTGCTAAGTATTGATATGTCCCTGTACAAAGTTTACATGTCTTTTCTTTTGTTACCCTCCCTGAGTGTGGCCAGTGCCAGCAACAGGAAGATACATAAAGTGAGTAATGTGGGTGACTATGCACTATCCAGTTTTGCATTTAACCTCAGTGGAGCATACTCTTTCTGCCGAACTCTGCCAGTCGTGAGGGAGAAAAGGGTTGCATAATTAAACTGAGGAGGCTGGCTTCTACCAGCTCCCTTGATGAGGAAGGAAAAGACCCAGGAATTATAAGAGAAACGTTAGTCATTGTGCAAAGCTGTCAAATGTCCTGAACTGGGGGTGGGGGGGTGGGGGTGGGGGTTAGGAAGAATGGAGATGTGATCCTCCATCATGGAGCAAATGAGAAATGGAAAGCAAAGAATGGACCATGAGAATGTAACTTCAGAATGGCATCCCTTTAAAATAAAGCACACAAAGGCATTTCAGTGACCAGCTAGTGGAGGAGGACTTAGGAGGGGATGGGCCCAGGGAACAGGGAGGAAGAATCAAAGGAGGAGGTATAGGAATATACAACCAGCTCTAGGCCTCTGATCCTGTGTCTTAACCAGCCTCAATGTGGCCTTGTTTCCATGGCTGGCAGATCAGTGTGGGAGATTGTATTAAACAGTTCATTCTAACAAGGCTGTTTCTGAAATTTCGGAATCCTTAGGCATGTCAAGGTGACCCTGTTACTGGGCAGTGTTGCTGTCCAAACCTTGACATATAAGGTGAACCCTCATCTCAAAGCAATGTGCTCACTAGTAAAGAGAGACTGACCCCTAATCAAATAATATAAAAGAGGGACAGGTGGGGAAAGTTGGGCTGTTAGCTGAGGATGGAACCATCCAGGCTAGAGTTTCAAACTGGAAAAGTACCAGAGTGTGGGAGGGGCTCCAAAGAAGGAATTAAAGAACTCTTTTGGCATTTCTTTTTGTTTCAACTGCGTCCGATCTCAACCCGCTTGCCTTGTTCCCTCCTGGTTAAACTCTTAGAAAAGGTAACAGCACTGATCAAAAAATGCACAGGGTTGGTGGGATACATTGGTACAGGCATTTACATCCTTTATCAATAGGATGTACAACTTTTCAGGAGGGCAATTTACAATAGGAGTTAGAAGGCACCGTGAATACATGCTCTTTGGCCCAGTAATCTCACTTCAGGGAAGTTATCCTGAGGAAATAATTGGACATGTGCACAGAGATGTGTGTGCAGAGTTTTGTTGTTGCTGTAGAAGAATAATAATAGAACAAAAAAATAGAAAGAAATAATGGAAAAAAATTATTAATTGTTAATAATAGAAAAAAAGAGAAAGAACAAGCAACCCAAATATCTAGTGACAGAAGATTAGTCAAATACAGTAATCTAAATGGTGAGCTACTAGGCAGCTACTAAAAGAACCATATAGACAAATGGCTGTAGACATGAACCTATGCCCAAAATAGAGTGTTTGGGGGAGAAAAGCAGGTTACTAAGAAGTTTGCATCATATGATCCTATTTTTTTGTGTTAGTATTAGACAAAGGTAGAGATACATACACTGAAATGTAAGCTGTGTTCATTTTTAGGTGATGGGATTTAGATAATTGAAATTTTTTAATTTTGTGTTTTATCTCTATTTCATTATTTTTTTCTGAAATAATCATGCATTGTTTTTATAACTTTAAGATATGTTTTGAAAAATAAAACAACCACTAGGACTGCTTCCTTGGTCTGGAGATTTGCAGCAGGGATTCATCCTCTGAGACTCCAAGGGAGGGTGGGCTGTCCTTCCATGAGGGTGATTTCAGTTTCCACGATGCCTAACTGGGCAGACTAATTATAATTTCTGTTCAAAGACCAGTCTGACAAAAGGATGTTTGAATTATTCATTGGTTTTCATAATCTGTTTCTCTAACAGCCAGACTATTAACCTGAGTTCTTGATTTTGCATCTCAGGTTCTGTT
The DNA here is from genome assembly GCF_054177405.1 of Leptonychotes weddellii. Classification (NCBI taxonomy): domain Eukaryota; kingdom Metazoa; phylum Chordata; class Mammalia; order Carnivora; family Phocidae; genus Leptonychotes; species Leptonychotes weddellii. The sequence continues at coordinate 88,009,385 of NC_138378.1, forward strand.
TGTGGAATGACTTAAATCCTTATCATTTGATATTATGGCAAGAGCATGGGAACCATCATTAGTGGGCCTGGTCCAGTGTCTCCTAGTATCTACTAGCTGTATCACCTTGTTAGAAAGTCACAAGATCTGTCTAAACCTCATTTTTATCATCTGCAAAATAGGATGGTATATTTATCCCGTAAAGCAGTTGTAAGGATTAAATGAGGCAGTGGAGGTAAAAAGTGCTTTGAAACAGACATATTGCTTGTATGTATGTAGGTAGGTATTTTGCATTCATTCCTTTATTCAAGCAGTATTTATGAGCAAGTCACTGAGCTTTGTTACTGAGACATGTGCATGGATGAAGTCAAACAGGACCTTGTTGCCAGGTTATTTGAAGTCTAGTAGGGGAAACTTTCCAAAATTGAATATTTTTTAAAAATTAAAAAAAAGGGGCACCTGGGTGGCTCAGCTGGTTAAGCGTCTGCCTTCAGCTCAAGTCATGATCCCTGGGTCCTGGGATCGAGCCTGGCGTTGGGCTCCCTGCTCCGCGGAGAGTCTGCTTCTCCCTCTCCCACTGCTGTTCTCTCTGCTTGTGCGTGCGCTCTCTCTGTCAAATAAATAAATAAATAAAACCTAAAAAAAAAAATTTAAAATTAAAAAAAAATGTAGGCCTCTTGTAGACCTAATAGCAGAAATACAAGAAAAATACAGATACAAATTCTCTAAAGCAATATAAAGTGCAGACTCTATTGAGAGGTACAAATGAAAATATAGAAAAAAATAGAAGCTAGTTTCTGGCTTTAAAGGTTTCAATTCAATATATATCATAATTTGTTTTCTTTTATAACTTTCATTTATTTTTTAAAATTTTGTATTTGAGGGACACCTGGGTGGCTCAGTCGGTTAAGCATCTGCCTTTGGCTCAGGTCATGATCCCAGAGTCCCAGGATCGAGCCCCGTATCAGGCTCCTGGCTCAGCCGGGAGTCTGCTTCTCCCTTTGCCCCTGACCCCGCTTGTGCTCTCTCTCTCTCAAATAAATAAAATCTTAAAAAAATAATTTAAAAAATTTTTGTATTTGAGTATAGTTGACACATAACATTACATTAGGTTCAGGTATTCAACATAGTAATTCAGCTTCTCTGTACGTTATGCTGTGCTCACCACAAGTGTAGCTACCGTCTGTCACCATACAACACTATTATAATGTCATTGACTATATCCCCCGTGCTATGCCTTTTATTTTTGTGACTTCATTCCATAACTGGAAGCCTGCTTGTATTTAACTTAAAATGAAGAATTAATTTTAGAGAAAAGAAAATCAAAGTCTTTGGCTGAGCTGGATGAAATATGGTTATTTTATTTAGGATCCAGAGTTCTCTCTTTTAATTTTATTTTTATCAAAATATTACCTATCCATAGTTTAAAAAGTCAAATAACAACAACAAAAAAGTCAAATAACACTTCAAGGCTTCATCCAAATTGGAATAATTTTGAAAGTGAAAGGGACAATGGTAATAACATTATGCCAGACTAACAAGAATAAACTGAGACTCTTCCAACAAACCCTGTTTATGAAAAACACATCCTCTGCTTATCCTTACCCACTCCAAAGCTACCATGTCTCAGAGACACTACCTTCAATTCTTTGAAACATTTTTCTCATGTTTTCTTTGTAAATCCCAAATTAGATGTTTCTACTACTTTTCTTGACCTTTTCATTTGACACATTATCTATTGATTTCTTACTACAGAAAATGAGGAATGATTTCTTTTATGCCCTCCACTCACACACCATTTCCCTCCCTCATTCCCAAAGTGATTATATTCTCTATTCATTTTTATATTAATGGGACCACATAAATCTTGTTGATGGCTGAACCACATCATTTATATTTCCTTTCTTGTGCAATTGTTCATTTTCCCTGGAGTTAATAATTAACTCGGATTTTGGTTTGTTCTATCTTTGAAGGCCCTGTCCATTTATTCACCCCCAAATTCTCTGTCTGAACTATAAAACTACTCAAATGGTTAATGTATCAATTCCATATTTTATTGGAAATAAATCCTCTGTCTGGGTCCTCCTGCTCCGGGCTAGACTGGCCCCTCTCCAGACTATGATGCAGCTTCATCCCAGGACTTCCCTTTCACAACCCTTCTATGTTGGATTCTGTTTTCTTGATCCCATGGTTGCATGTTTGTTTTTTCACTTCCTTGTTTGCTTGGAACACATCTCATCCTGCAGTGACATATTAAAAAAGTGGACATTGAGATAAACTTTGGAGACCTTATACATCTAAAAATCCCTTTACTCTGGGCGCCTGGGTGGCTCAGTTGGTTAAAAATCCCTTTACTCTATCCTCATTCTTTTCTTTTTTCAAACTTAGAGAAGACTTGCAAGAATATTACCAAAACCTCCTTTATACCCTTCACCAATTCACCAGTTAATGTTTTTGCCATGTTTGCTCTCTATATTGTATATACATTTTTTTTCTTGAGCCATTTAAGAGTTAGTTGCAGTTACCCTTCATGTTTAAATGATAGTTTGGCCAAGTATAGAATTCTAAATTGGAAATCCCTTCCCCTCAGAATTTTGAAGGCATTGATCCATTACCTTCTGGCTTCTGTTGTGACTTGTTTTTTTTCTGTCTGTAAGCTCTCAGCTTTTCTTTTCATCTTTGGTATTCTGAACTTTTATGATAATGTGCCTAAGTGCAAGTCTCCTTTCCTTCATTGTGTTGAGTGCCCAGTGGGGCCTTTTAATATGGCAACTTGTTACCTTCAGTTCTGGGAGATTCTTTGATAATTTCCTTTGTCCGTTTCTCACTTTTCTGGGACTCCTGTTAATGAGATGTTGAAACTCCTACATTGATCCTATAATTTTATTCTCTTCTTTCTCCAGTTTTCCTCTTTTTGCCTTTTGTTCTACTTTCTGGGAGTTTTTTTCAACTTCATTTTTCACCCCTTCTACTGAATTATTAATTTTGTCTATCCTGTTTTTAATTTTCAAAAGTTCTTTCTTGTGACAGGGATGTGCCTTTTCTGTAACACTATGTTCTTTTTTTTTTTTAAATGCATGCAATACATTCACATATCTCTCTGAAGATATTAATTAATAGTAATTTTCCCAAGTTTTCTTTTGCTTTTTGCATTGCCTCTTAGACCTGGGTTCATTTTCAATCTGTTTATTTTGGACTTAGTCTTTTGCCTTAGAGGCTGTCTTTAATTACTTGGTGATCCCTGGCTCTCTCCTTGTTCATAGGTTCATAAATGTGAGGTACTGAAAAGTTCTCTGAGAGTGGGTGGGGCTCACTCAAGGGTAAATGGTAAAGATGCAGCCATTTCACTAGGAGGATCTGTAAGTTTTTCTCCTCAACTGTTCACTTTCTTCAGAGGGGAATCCTGCCTGGAAAATTCAGGTATGATTATCAACATCCTGGGCCTGAGTGGGAGAAGGAGGCTGGGAATATCAAGTCTCAGCCATTAGGGTTCCTCATCTCCCTCACATGACCATGCCAGGAATCTCTAAGTCCAGAACCGATATGTTCATTTCAGAGGACAAACCTCCCACCGTTCTCTAGGAGCAGAGAGGGGCAAGTGCTTGGCTGTACAGGGTCAAACTGTACCTCATGAAATTTTTCGCAAATCCTCCAGTTTTCAGCCCCACCCACCACCTTTGGCTTCCAAAGTGTCATGCTTCCAATTTCTGAACCTTTCCTGGATTCTGTGGCACCAACTGTTTAGTGTAGTAGAGGTAGTGATGCAGGTCTCCTACACCATGGCCTCTGACCAGCAGTCTAGACAGAGAACAGCTTCTAGCCTTTCTTGCAGTTAGATTGGGTAAGTGACTGAACTGAGAGCAGGGGAGGCAAGTAAGGATGTATGCCTCTTTCAAGACTAGCCCTCATAAGCAGCCTTCAGCCCTCTCCGGATTAGGTAGCCAGGGGGAGAGGTGACCGAGAGAACGGCCCTGAGGCCTTTGTACTGTAGTAGGCTCTGGGGCCCCTCGGATTTGTTCTTATCTTCAGTTTCTATTTTTTATCTATACATCTCTAAATATGAGACACGATCCATTCCCCTGAGCCAGAGGAGCAAGAGAGGGGCTTGCAAGAATCTCAGAATTGTAGACAAGGAGCGTAGGAAAAGGGATGCCAACATTTACCAATTTACCTTCTGGTGAGGACAAGGAGAGTGGCCTATGAAAAGGAAATAACCCCATTTTCTTTGCTTTGATCTCTAACCCCATTATGAAGAACACATTTTGGTTAAAAAAAAAAAAAAGGAGGAGAGTGGTAAAAATGGCCAGCAATGGTTTTAAAAAAAGGCTGGAAATCTAAGTCCTATGTAGGCAGGTTAGGTGTTTATCATCTGTCTGATTGATACACCCCGCTACGCACAGATTCAAGGCAGGTAAGGGAATCATTTTAAGTTTGTCTCCAGCATATAAACATATTTGATATTTCCCATTTCAGCACATAAATGTAAATTTCATTCATAACTACTAATAAAATGATGCTATGGGTAGCCCTTGACTTAGATCAGCTCACCTTTCAGATATGTCTTCTGGGAGATCTTTGCCCTGTTATGAGATGATGCCAAGCAGTGCATATGTACCACCCGCTGAAGCTACTGTCCCCTGGCGTTCCCCCTCTCTGTCCATAGCAAACAATTGTCAAACAACCAAACAAAGATAACTGAAATGATCTATTTCTTTATTGCCAGTCCAACTGATTCACATTTTGAAAGCTTACTATTGGACAGTGTACAATTATATACTTTCTAGCCGATTTGTTTATGGCATTTATGTTCATTAAAAGAGAAGCGTTAAGATTAAGGTTTTAGGCATGTAGCTACTACATTGTTTCCATGAGAAAAGCAGTTTCCCAAATGCCTCCCCCAGGAACATCCCCTGCTGTGATTGTGAGAACTGTACAGCCTGCCCTTTCTGTGTGGAGAGGACCCTCCTGACTATCACCACAGCATTGGTACCAAGTTGTGTTTTCCAGTGCATTAAGGCCATTATTTGCTGGAATGAAAGATGTCCCAAAGCAATATTCAGAGACCTATTTGGCACTCAAGCTGGGATCTTCAAAAAAAAAAAAAGAAACATCTTTTCGCCAGAGAGATACCTTCAGGAAATGGCTTTCAATAAAGCTGAGATGAATGCACCCTGGGGCAGGCTGCTCCACACTGCCATCCATATGGTAAACAGCCCTTCTCCGCTGGCGGGCTGGCCAGCCAGCCAGAGTCTCCAGAGCCCCCATCTTCCAACCCAGGAACAGCAAGCAGTGCAACTCTAAAACACTCGCAAGACAAAGGTAAATAAGGGAGGAGTAAGCAAATAGAAAGTCTCCTTGCCTCCTGGAGTAAACTGTTCCTCCTCTGATGACCTGAAGCTACAATGACACAAGGTCTGACCATAGCACAGCAGGGCTGGCTACGTAAGTAACACCCCCACCCCTACCCCCACCCAGTACAAAATGAAAATGCATGCCCCTTGTTCAAAATGCAGGAAAAAGGCACCCTTAAGAGGCACTGTATGGGAGCACCTGGATGGCTCAGTCGGTTAAGTGGCTGGCTTTTGATTTCCAGGTCATGATCTCAGGGTCCTGGGATCAAGCCCCCACTCTGGCTCTGCGCTCAGCAAGAAGTCTGCTTGAGGATTCTCTCTCCCTCTCCCTCTGCCCCTCCCTGACCCAGGGGGGTGGGGTGGGGAGGGCGCACCCTCGCTCTCGCTCTTGCTCTCTCTCACATAAATAAATCTTCAAAACAAGGGTACTATATAAAGTTTTTCCTTTCTTTTCTGGTGGCTTTCTTGACCTGTCATGGTGTTTTTGATTTGCCATTTAATGTAACTCTTCCTTGGTCAGGGGCTACTCACAGGGTAAGTGCAGGTCTTCACAGGCACTCAGACTCCCTCTCTCCAGCCGTAGACCCCGCAGCTGACGGTGGGCCCCGAAAGGATTGCAACCTCAGCACTGGGACTTGCTCAGTACCTGGACTGGAGGTGGGCAAAAGGCCTGTCCCCCGCGAGTCACCCTCCAAACAATTACGGTGCTGCCAGCCCTGGGTAAGGATGGCTGCTGCCATGCCCTGCCTCAGAACACCCCAGGTGAGCATGCTGGACCCCAATCCTTGCCGGGCCTGAGTCCAGGGCCCCACTGGGTGCAGAGGGCCACAGCAGAACATGGACACCCCCACACCCCCTTCCATACTGTGAAAAAACAGCTCTGTTGCTGCCCCCTTCACAGAGGGAAGGGTCGACCTGGGGAGGGGGTGGGGGGCTGGGGGGAGGGTGGGGGGAGGGGGGACAGAGCCCCAGGCACCAGGTGACAGAAAGCAGACTGCCAAGGAGATGGGGAGCTGGCTGCCAGGAGGTGGGGAGCTGACAGCAGGCAGACCGCGTGTGAGCTGAAGGCTCCAAGGTCTTGGCACATGCTCTGATGTTCATCAGATTTCACTTACAAAACACAAATTCAAAGGAAAAATTACTTAGAATTTCAAGACGACAACTGCAGAACATTAAACTCCAAGTGTTCAGGGTCCTTCCGCACTTGGGTTCCTGTGCAACTGCTCTGTTCACACACCCATGAGGCCGATTGTGTGGGGCAGACTTACTGAATTCAATGAAGGTCCAGAAAATTCTACATTTTTTATCACATTTGTGGCATTTCTCATAGGCTGCCTGTACATAATTTTATTTCTATACATAAACTGCTTCCCTTCCTGGATGCCATCTGCAAGGCTTAGCTTACCAGCTCTTCTCTGGCACATTACAGCCCTTCTCGAAGCCTTATCTGTTAAATAGAAATAATAACAGTAATCTCATAAAATCGTTGTGAGTACTTAGTGAAGCCAAGCTGATAAGGCACGAAACCCAGTGAGTGGCACATGTTTTATACAAATGGACATACACACATATATGTATTTACTCACATACACTGATACCCATACATTTCTTCTGTAACAGTATCAGAATACCTAAAAGGTACTTAATAAGTCTATTTTTTTTGGATAAAAGAACACAGTATAACATGATCTTAAATGTCAGTCTGGCTAATGGATGCTTTTGGTGAAATGCAATGCAAATATAACTTTATTATTAGCACCACGCTCTAACCAGCTGAGCTAACTGTTGGCCTGACTACCTTTATTATTTAAAAGAGAAACCAGAAAGCACTTTTCAAAAGTTCAAACCAGTTATGGTAAAATACTTTAGAAGGTAAGCTCAATTGAGTTAAGGACATAGAGAAAATGAAGAAAGTTCTGAAAATCTTGATAAATAGAATTTCAGAATGAAAAAAGGGCTTGTACGAAAAGATGAAAGAAATTGGAATTGGTTAGCATGGACAACAGGATAAGAGAGAACTTTAAAAAAAGCAATATCGCTTTCAATTAAAAGTGTTTGTTTTGTTACTAAAGTGGTATGTGGTTATTAAAGAAAACTTAGAAGATGTATATTAGCGAAAAGAAGAAAATTGAAAATATGCCCAAACCCACCACTCTCACACAATGAACAAGTTTGTACTAATTGATTATCCTACTGTGAATATAGGTGGGATACCCTTGATAATACTGGACATTTTCATTTTAAAAAATATTTTCCAATTGTGCACCTGAAGTGGCATCTAATTTCTATTTTGACTTAATTCTTTTGAATAATATATTACTTCTTTCCTTACCTCTTATGTTTATTGTTCATATACATATTTTTTTCTTTTGTGAATTGCCTGTACCCTTAGACCATTTTTAATTAGGATGTTTGTTTTTCTTTTAAAAAATTAGAAATATTTAGGGCGCCTGGGTGGCTCAGTCGGTTAAGCGACTGCCTTCGGCTCAGGTCATGATCCTGGAATCCCGGGATCGAGTCCCGCATCGGGCTCCCTGCTCAGCAGGGATTCTGCTTCTCCCTCTGACCCTCCTCCCTCTCATGCTCTCTCTCTCTATCTCATTAAAAAAAAAAAAAAAAATAGAAATATTTAAAAGTACATATAAAAAGTACAGAAGATAGGGGCACCTGGGTGGCTCTGTCGTTGGGCGCCTGCCTTCGGCTCAGGTCATGATCCCAGGGTCCTGGAATCAAGCCTTGCACCAGGCTCCCTGCTCGGCGGGAGGCCTGCTTCTCCCTCTCCACTCCCCCTGCTTGTGTTCCCTCTCTCGCTGTGTCTCCCTCTGTCAAATAAATAAATAAAATCTTAAAAAAAAAAAAGTACAGAAGATAATATAGCAGACACAGCATTTCAATGTGTTTTTCAGAAAGAAGGCCCGCTGAGGTGAGATAGGAGCTGTATTAACACAGTCTGCCATGTTGTTAGAAAAATAAACAAAATGTTTGTCTTTTATGCATACTGATGTGCAAGAGTTTTTAGTACATTAAGAATGTTAGCCTTTTTCTATGCCATAGAGCTTTTGCTTTAATATGTCAGACCCATCAAAGTGACTGATAAGAACAGAACAAAAGGAAATTAGATTAAATAAAAAAAAATTTTTTTTAGTTGGACATGAGAAACAATTTCTTAACTGTGAAGAGAATAAATGCAAGAAAAGGAACTTGTCATAAAGGAATCTCTAACCCTCCATTTCTCTTGTAGGCCTTAGGTTACACTTAATTGACTGGGAAACAGAAGCTAGACCAAATGGTGGTTCACATTTTCTCCTAGTTCTATTTATTTTCTTAGATTCTAAGAAGCACTAATTTCAGAATTAGTAGCAAAAGGTCTGGGTTACTTGGCCAGTTTGATTTAAATTATAAACAACCAGCTGAATCTTTGCAGGACTTTTCAGTTAAGGGCTACTAAGTCTACTATTGTCTGTGGTTCTGCAAATGAATGTGAATTCTATTACGTAACAACTGGGGCTAGTGTTCTATTTATAAAAAACCAGTGCTCGCTTAGGCAGCACATATAATATTTATAAAAAAACAGCATGCTTACTGCTGAGTATGGTGCCTTTTTTTTCTTTCCTGATTGCACTGGCTAGACCCACTAGTACAGTGTTGAATTAAAGTAATAATAGCAGCCATTCTTTCTAGTTCCTTTAGATGTCCTTTATGAAGTTGAGGAAATTCCCTTTTAATTTTAGTTTACTGAGAGTATTTATCAGGAATGAATGTTAGATTTTGTTAAGTGCTTTTTTGACATTTATTTAGATAAGCAACATGATTTTTATTTTTAATTTGTAAGCTGAAGTATATTGATTGATTTTTCAAATGTTAAACCACCTTGCATTCCAGGGATAAACTTCATTTGGTCACCTGATATTTTATCTCTTTAATATAGCGTTAAAAAATATATATATAGGGTTGAATTCAATTTGCTATACATTTTGTATGGAATTTTTGCTCATAAGGGATTTTGGTTTACAGTGTTCTTTTCTTGTAATGTCTTTGTCTTGTTTCATTTTAAATGTACTACTTTATCCTGGCTTCCTAGAATGAGTTGGGAACTATTCTCTTCTCTTTGCTATTTTTGGAAGAGTTTGAATTGGCATTATTTCTTCCTTAAATGTTTGATAGAATTTACTCATGAAGTCATCTCAACCTAGAGTTTCTTTGGAGGAGGTTTTGAACTATCCCATTTTCCTAGATAGATATAAGGAATATAGATATAGATATTTATCTCTTCTTGAGTGAGCTTTGATAACTTTTGTAATTCAAGGAAACTGATTTTTTATCTAAGTTGTCATATTTATTGACATAAAGTTGTTTATAATAATCCTTATTGGGGCGCCTGGGTGGCTCAGTTGGTTAAGCGACTGCCTTCGGCTCAGGTCATGATCCTGGAGTCCCAGGATCGAGTCCCGCATCGGGCTCCCTGCTCAGCAGGGAGTCTGCTTCTCCCTCTGACCCTCCCCCCTCTCATGTGCTCTCTCTCTCTCAAATAAATAAATAAAAGCTTTTAAAAAAAATAATCCTTATTGTCCTTTTATATGTGTAGAATCTGAAGTGATGTCACCTATCTTGCTCTTGTTGTCATTTGTGTATTCTTTCTTTTTTCTCTTATAAGTCTCACAGTGTTTTATCTTTATTGATTTTCTCAAAGAAGCAGCTTTTGATTCTATTGAATGCTGTATTGTTTTCTATTTTATTGATTTATATTTTGATATTTACTATTTTCTTTCTTTTTTTTTTGCTTACTTTTAGTTTAATTTGCCGTTTGTGTGTGTGTGTGTGTCTTAAGGTTATTGATTTGAAATCTTTCTTCTATTTTTTTTAAGATTTTATTTTTTATTTTTTTGAGAGAGAGAGTGAGAGAGAGAGAGCACAAAAGGGGGTAGGGTCAGAGGGAGGAGCAGACTCCCTGCTGAGCAGGGAGCCCAATGTGGGACTCGATCCCGGGACTCCGGGATCATGACCTGAGCCAAAGGCAGTCACTTAACCAACTGAGCCACCCAGGCGCCCATGAAACCTTTCTTCTATTCTAAAAAAGGTGCTTGATGCTATGAATTTCCCTCTCAAAACTATCTTAGTAGCATCCTACAAATTCTCACTTGTTATGTTTTTATTTTTATCAGTTCAAAATATGTTTTAATTACCCCTTTAATTCTTTCTTTCACCCATGTGTTATTTAGAAGTGTGCTAGTTAGTTTCCAAATGTTTGGAGGTTTCGCTAAGAAAAATTTCTGTTATTAGTATCTAATAATTAATATTAATTATAATAATTTATAATAATTCCATTATAGTCAAAGAACATACTATGTAGGACTTGTGAGTTGTAATAGGAAAATTATAACTTAATATCAACCAAAGAGAAATTCTTATTTCTCAGGAAGCCCTCTCAGCCAACAAAAGTGCTGTAATCATCTAGTTCCCAGTTTAATTCAAGTTGACAAACATTTGTTGAGTATTGATTATATATGCTAAAGATCTGGGTAGTGCAGGCTACAGAAATAAAGCAAGCAGAGCTCTTGATCTCAAGGAACTTACAAGTTAGACATGAACTACTGATAGTAGGAAAGACATGGTAAAATCCCAAAGCTGATTAAACAAAGAACAGAGGGGACTCAAAGAAGAAAAGAATCAGGAAAGGCTTCACATAGGAGGTGGCATTTAAGAAGGGTCTTGACAAAAATGTCTAAGTTTGACAGGTAGAGATGGTAGAGACAGACCTCCATGCAGAGGAAATGGCATAATCTCAAGACAGGAAGACATAGCGCATGCTCAAGAAACTTCACTTTGACTAGAGGTTAGGGGAGTGGTGGGAGATTAGGCTGGAAGGATAGTTTGAGAATAGTTTATTAGGATCCTGACGTCTTTATACTTAGCTGAATAGGTATTTAGGTGCCACTGAGACTTTTTTTTTTTTTTTAGCAGAAAAACCCTTTCCTTCACCACATTTGCTCCATCAAATCCTGTTGAGGCTACATCTACCATAGAGGTCTGGAAAATGTTGAGTGGGTGGAATACATCACTGACTCCCTTACTTAAAACACTTCACTGGCTCCCCACTGCACTTACAATAAAATCAAAACTTCTTTTCAGCCCTGCATGGTCTGCCTTCTGACTACCTAATCTCCTACTATTTTTTTGTTTTAACTTGATTTAGTCCATTCTACCTCCATTGGCTTCCTCAAACACAAGTAGGATGTCCCCCACTCAGAACCATTGCATTTTCTCTTTCTTCTGCCTTAAACACTCTTTCCCAGTTCTTTGTATGGTGTTGTAGGCAGCCTCTGAGATGGCCCTGACCATTCCTGCCTCCTGGTATTCATACCTTTGTGTAATCCCCTCCCCTAGAGAATGGGTTGGATTTAGTGACTTGCTTTTGGCAAGTAGAATGCAGTAGAAGGGATGGGTTACAGAGAGAAGGTGGTTCCCATTTGGGATGCACTCTTTCTCATTCTGTCACTGGCTTGCTCTGAAGGAAGCCAGATGCCTGTTGTGAGCTGCCCTACAGACAGGCCCATGTGGCTAGCAACTGATATTTCAGACCAATAGCCATCAAGGACCTAAGGCCTGCCAACAGCCATGTGGGTGAAGTGGTAAGCTGATCCTTCCCCAGTAGAGCCTTGAGTTGACTGCATGCCCACTTAATATCTGGATTTCAGTCTTGTGAGAGGCCGAGTCAGAGACACCCAGCCAAGCCACATCTTGATCATCAACCCAAAGAAATCATGAGGTAATAAACATTTATTGTTTAAAGCTGCTAAGTTTTGAGATAGTTTGTTATGCAGCAATAGGTAACTAACACAAATAGCTGGCTCAGTCTCATCCTTCATGACTCAGCTCAAGTGTTACCTTGTTAGAGAGGCCTTTCCTAACCATCCTGGCTTAAGTAACTTTCTTCCCGCTCTGCCTCTTCCCCAAGTCACTTTCTAATATAGTGCCCTATTTTCTTTCTACCATAGCGCTTATTATAATTTCTAATTTATTCATTTACTAACACATTAGCTAACATCCCACAACTAGAATGTAAACTCTTAAAGGGTTTTATTAATTAATTAATAAAATTAATTAATTTATTTATTAATACCTCTTAAAGAGCTATTGCCTGATTTGTTCTCTGCTCTATCTCCAACAGCGAGAATGATACCTGGTTCAAATACCTGTTGAACAAATGTAAGGGGTTAATAGCTCTGTATTATTTACTCCAGAAATTTCCTGGTGCTTAACAGAGCCAAATCCTATGAACTGAGCATAATCTGTGCTTTGACAAGAACTTTGACAGCCAACAAGGTCCGAGGCTGTTTTCAGGTTTTAGAACAAGATCTGCTTTTATTTTACAGATCAGGAAAGTAACTTGCCAGAATCACAGAAGTAGGAAGAAGTAGACCTGGGATTCAAACCATGATCTATCTGAGTCCAAATGCAACACCCAGTTCCACAGAGCCTTCTTTGGAAATGTCTCCCATATCTGATCTCCTCTTTACATTCACCTTTACTTCCCCACATCTTAGCATTTCTTCAAACTATTTCCTTGGAATATCTTCCTCTGTTCTCCATTTGTCCACTTTAGAACCATTTTTAAATTTTCAGCTCTTTTCCTCTCCATGAAGCTACTTCAGGTCCCCATCATGCTGCTTCTTCCGTCACTAGAATCTCAGCTAATGGTATCACCCACTAGGAGATAACCTCTCCTGAAGTTGCTCCCAGGCCTGCTTCTTCCTCTACTGAGACTAGCTCAAGCCCCGTGTCATCCAAGCCACAAGCAGCTGCTTCAGCCCATGCTGACAATCCCCTTTTCTCAACATCCATTGTAGGCTAAATCTATGCCTCTGAACTACTTATATATCCTTAAACATTTAGTTATACAATTGTGTGTATATGGGATGCTCCTTGTCTCAACTTGTTGTGTGGGGAGAGTTTCAAGGCAATGACAGGGAGGAGGAGCCCAGGGAGAGGCCAGTGGTCTGCTTGAATTGAGGAGATGAAGCTGAGTTCATAAAGACCAAAGGGGCTAGAGTTTGCAGGATAGAGTATCAGGAGGAAGTTTCACAGAAAGACTACTCTGAAGGTTTTCAGAATAATCCCCTTGATTACTGATCAGCACATGTGTATTAGGGAAGTACCCAAAGTCAGGTAAAGAACCACCCACAAAGATTAATGGTAACAGTGACTGGCATATTCCACCAAGGACTGCCTCTTTCCACCAGCCAGACTGAAAAACATCATGATTTACAGGGCATTGAGTAGCATACAAAGAAGGATGTTACCTCAATAGGGGAACACTTAACCCCAAACTAAGCAGTGGTCTGGTCCCACCTGGCAAATCATGAAAGTAAGACTCCAAAATATTAAATTGTTTCAAGTAATGTAACTGCATCCCAGAACAAAGCTTAAGAATATTTGTAGGGATCAAAAATATTCACCTGGGAAAGGGACTGAGGAGGGGAAATGAGTAAGCAGAGCACAGAGGATTTTTAGGGTGGTGAAAATACTCTGCATAATATGATGATGGATTTGTATCACTATACTTCTATCCAAACACATAAAATGTACATGAAAAGTGAATCTTAAGGTAAACTATGGACTTTGGGTGATTGTGATGTGTCAATGTAGATCCATCCTTGGCAAATGTACCATGTTGGTGAGTGATGTTGAAAATGAGGGAATCTATGCATGTGAGGGAACAGGGAGTATATGAGATCTTGGTACTTCCAATTTTGTTGTAAACTTAAAACTGCTCTAAAAAGATAAAGTCTTAAGAAAAATCTATCTCCCAACAAGGTGAAATTTCCAATGTCTGTAATCCAGTCAAAGATTGCCAGACATGCAAAGAAGCAGGAAAATATGTCCCAAAATGAGGAGAAAAATCAATCAATCAAAAATGAACTGGAACTGATACATCTGTTAGAATAAGCAATCAACTAAATTAAAAGTTATTATAACTGTATTCTCCATGTTCAAAAAGTTAAGTAGAAACATGAAGATAGAAAACCACCCAAACTGAAATTATAGAGATGAAAACTACAATGTCTAGGATGAAAAATACATTGGAATGTGATTAATGGCAGATTAGACATGACTGAAAAAAGATTAGTAAGATTGTGAAGATCTAGCACTAGAAACCATTCAAATGAAATACAGAGAGGAAAGTTGAATTTAAAAAAGAAAAAGGAGGGTTCCAGAGAAGATGGCAGAGTAGGAGGACCCTAAGCTCACCTCATTCCATGGATATAACTAGATAACACCCACATCAGTGTAAATAACCCAGAAAATGACCCAAAGAATGGGAGACAGACTCTCCGTAGCTAAATGTAGAGAACCCACACTGAAGAGGATAGGAAGGGTGGAGGTATAGTTGGGAAGTTGAGGGGGAAGAAATAGACACCCCAGGCACCCTGGGCATGGGAAATATGAACCCCCATAAGGTTTGCCTTTGAAAACCGAAGGGCCAAATTTTGCAAGTTCTTAGTATTAGCAGGCCCTAACACCTGGAACTTTAAAAATCAGCACAATGAGCTCTAAGAGAGCTGGAGGGTGATAGGAAACTGAGTCCCCACCCTTAAAGAGATAGCACAACAAACAGCCCTGGGGAGATACAGTAGGCAGCAGTTCAAAAAACTCCCAGGATGTATTGGGGGGTACTGGGGGGGAAGATTTGTTTACTAATCTCAGTGGTGTGCTGGAGGAGCAGGAATTATTGGGAGACCTCTTCAGGAACAAAGGAGCTGGGAGTGTCAATTCCCTCCCCCCACCCCCAGCCTAGACAAGTGGACACTTGCAAGAACAAGCCCAGGGTCAACACTCTTCACCTAACTGCTAACACCACTTGCTCTGCCCATGTGCTTCTGTGGATTTGCCACCTCCAACCTGGTGGTCTTGACAGGAGTTTGGGGCGGGCCAGCACAAACCTTGCTGGCACTGCTGGCTATGCCCACCATGTTCTCCTGTGGACCTGCCCTCTCCTATATGGACTGAGCCTATCCAAAATGGTGCCACATGCCTGGCAGTGTGCAAGCAGACTCAACAGGGCCAGAACCACTCCAAAGTGACTTCTATCCTGGAAAGAGGGAAAGATAAGCAAAAGCACCAGTCTGACTGAGATCCCCGCAGTGGGCTGGGAGCATACATCTGGTCTGACTGCAGGTCCCACTCAACGATGAAAGCTTATCAAGGGAAAGTGCCCTGGAGTTTGATGCTACTGCATCTCTGGCAAACATTTGATCTGACTCAACTCAAACACAAGGCAGCCCCAGACTGGCCCACTAACAACAAAGGACCAAATCCTGTCCACAACAGGCAAAGAGAGCCATTGTAGATGACTGAAGGCAAAAGCAGCTCAGCCACAACAGTAGGGTGCATGCAACACACATGGGAGACACCCCTGAAGCACCAGGTTCTCATGAACAGGGGAAACTGCACTGCAGGGTACTAGAGGGCCTCTTCTCTGTAAAGTCACTACTTTCAAGATCAGGAGATGTAGCCAACTTTCCTAACACATAGAAACAGACACAGGGAGTTAGACAAAATGAGGAGACAGTGAAATATGTCCCAAATGAAAGAACAGGAAAAAAATCACAGCAAGAAACCTAAACAAAATGGATATAAATAATATGCCAGATAGAAACCTAAACAAAATGGATATAAATAATATGCCAGATAGAAAATTTAAAGTAATGGTCATAAAGATACTCACCAGACTTGAGAAGAGAGTGGAGAACCTCAGTGAGACCTAACAAAGGAAACACATAAGAAAAAAACAATCAGAGGTGAAGAACTCAATAGATGCAATTAAAAATACACTAGATGGAAGAAATAGTAGACTAGAGGAAGCAGAAGAATGGATCAAAAATCTGGAGGACAGAGTAATAGAAAGCAATTAAGCTGAATAGGAGAGAGAAAAAAATAATAATAAAGAATGAAAAGAGATTTAGGGAACTCAATGACACCAAGGAGCATAATATTTGCATTATAGGGATCCTAGAAGGGGAAGAGAAAGAAAAGGAGGCAGAAAACTTATTTGAAGAAACAATAGCTGAAAACGTTCCAAGACCAGGGAAGGAAACAGAATCTAGATCCAAGAGACACAGAGAGACCCCAACAAAATCAACCCAAGGAGGTCCATGCCAAGAAAAATAGCAATTAAAATAGAAAAAAGTAGTGATAAGGAGAGAATTGTAAAAGAGTAAGAGAAAAGAAAACAGTTACATACACAGGAAACCCCATAAGGAAAGACCATAAGTAGGAGTAAGAAAAGTAGGAAGCACAAAAGCAATAAAAAAAGTATATCTATAAAAATCAATCAAGTGATTGACAAAATAAAAGGATGTAAAATAAGACATAATATACCTAAAACGTGTGTATGTGTGCAGGGGGAGAAGTAAAGAATGGAGTCAACTCAATATAGACTGCTATATGCAGAAGATGTTACATACACACTTAATGGTAACCACAAATAAAAAACCAGTAATAGAGATGCAAAAAATGAAGAGAAAGGAATTCAAGTATATCACTAAAGAAAGCCAGCAAACTGAGAAAAGTTAGCAAGGGAAGAAAGAAACAGAAAAACTAGGAGGAAAAAAACACAAAGCAATCAACAAAATGCCAATAAGTACATACCTATCAATAATGACTTTAAATGTAAATGGTCTGAACTCTCCAATCAAAAGACATGGAGAGACAGAATGGATAAAAAAGTAAGACCCATCTATATGCTACCTACAAGAGATTCATCTCAGGCCTAAAGATACATGCAGATTGAAAGTGAATGTATGGAAGAGCATTTATCATACAAATGGAAGTGAAAAGTAAACCAGGGTACCAATACTTTTATCAGACAAAATAAACTTTAAAACAAAGTCTGTAAGAAGAGACAAAGAAGAACACTATAAATCATAAAGGGAACAATCCAACAAAAAATATAACAATTGTAAATATTTATGCATCCAACATGTGAGCATCAAAATACATAGAGCAGCTAACAACAAACATAAAAGAACTAATTGATAGTAATACCATAATAGTAGGGGACTTTAATAACCCACTTATATCGATGGATAGATCATCCAAACAGGAAATAAACAAGAAAACAGTTGCTTTGAATGACACATGGGACCAGATGCATCTAACAGACACATTCAGAACATACTATCCTAAAACAACAGAATACACATACTTTTCAAGTGCACATGGAACATTCTCCAGAATACATCACATATTAGGTCACAAAACAAGTCTCAACAAATTCAAAAAGATTGAACACCCCACAGCTAACTTCACACTCAATGGGGAAAAACTGGGAGATTTCCCCCTAAGATCACGAATAAGACAAAAATGGCCATTCCTATCACTTTTATTCAACATAGTACTGGAAGTCCTAGCCACAGCAATCAGACAACAGAAAGAAATAAAAGGCATCCAAATTGGTAAGGAAGGAGTAAAACTTTCACTATTTGCAGATGATATGACACTACATACAGAAAACTCTAAAGACTCCACCAAAAAACTACTACAACTGATAAATGAATTCAGCAAGGTTGCAGGATACAATCAACATACAGAAATCTGTTGCATTTCTATACATTAATAACGAAGTCGCAGAAAGAGAAGTTAAGAAAACTATCCCATTTCCAATTGCACCAAAAATAATAAAATACCTAGGGACAAACTTAACCAAGGAGATGAAAGACCTGTACTCTGAGACTATAAAACATTTATTTAATTTTTTAAAGATTTTATCTATTTATTTATTTGAGAGAGAGAGAGACAGCGAGAGAGGGAACATAAGTAGGGAGAGTGGGAGAGGGAGAAGCAGGCTTCCCGCTGAGCAGGGAGCCCAGTGCAGGGCTCGATCCCAGGACCCTGGGATCATGACCTGAGCCGAAGGCAGATGCTTAAGGACTGAGCCACCCAGGTGCTCCAGAGTATAAAACATTTATGAAAGAAATTGAAGACGATGTAAACAAATGGAAAGACATTGCATGCTCATGGACTGGAAGAAAAAATATTGTTAAAATGTCCATACTACCCAAAACAATCTACAGATTTAATGCAATCCTTATCAAAATACCAATAACATTTTTCACAGAACTAGAACAAATAATACTAAAATTTATATGGAATAACAAAAGACCCTGAATAGCCAAAGCAGTACTGAAAAAAAAAAAAACTGGAGGTATCAAAATCCCAGATTTCAAGATACACTACAAAGCTGTAGTTAATCATAACAGTTTGGACTGGCACAAAAATAGACATATAGACCAACAGAACAGAATAGAAAGCCCAGAAATAAACCCATGATTGTTTAGTCAATTAATCTTTGATGAAGGAGGCAAGAAAAAGCAACGGGGAAAAGATGTCTCTTCAACAAATGGTGTTGGGAAAACTGGACAGCTATATGCAAAAGAATGAAACTGGACCACTTTCTTATATCATACACAAAAATAAACTCAAAATGGATTGAGGACCTAAATGTGAGACCTGAAACCATAAAAATACTAGAAGACAGCACAGGCAGTGTTCTTTCTTTGACATTGACCATAGCAACATTTTTCTAGATATGTTTTGAGGCAAGGGAAACCAAAGCAAAAATAAACTATTGGGATTACATAAAAATAAAAAGCTTCTGCATAGCAAAGGAAACAAAACTAAAAGACAACCTATTGAGTGGGAGATAATATTTGCACCAAAAAACAGACTCTTAACTATAGAGAAGAACCTGATGGTTGCCAAAGGGGGAGACGGGTGGAGGATGGGTAAAATAGGTGAAGGGGATTAAGAATACTCTTACCACCATGAGCACTGAGTAACATATAGAATTGTTGAATCACTATATCGTACACCTGAAACTAAAATAACACTGTATATTAACTATACTGGAATTAAAATTTAAAAAAGAAAAGAAAAAGGAAAGAGCATCACTAAGCTGTGGGACAATTTCACACCTAAGACATATGTCATTAGAGTCCTCAGATGAGGTGGAAAGGGAACTAGGGGAGCTCAAAAGTATCTGAAGAAATAATGACCAAAAAAATTTTTTTCAAATTTGATGAAAAATATAAGCCCACAGATCCAAGATACTCAGTGGACCTCCAAAACAAGAAATATGAAGAAAACTATACCAGGACACCATCATCAAGTTGCTCAAAAACAGTGATAAAGAGAAAATCTGAAAAGCAGCCAGAGGGGAAAGCTACATCACAGGGGAAAACATATAAGGAAAATAGCAATTTTCTTGTAAAAAATAATATGAGACAATAACAGAAAAGTATCTTTAAAGAACTATAAAAACAAACAAACACGCAATAACTGTCAGAATTGTTTACCTAGGAAAAATATATTTCAAAAATGAAGGACATGGAGACAGAAAGTAGATTAGTGTTTGGTAGGGTCTGGTAGGAAGGAAGAATGAGGAGTGACTACTAATGGGTATGGATTTGGGGGTGGTGGTGATGAAATGTTTTGGAGTTAGACAGTGGTAATAATTTTGTGTACTTTGCCAACATATGACTTTGTGAATATACTAAAAACCACTGAATTTTATGCCATAGTGAATTTTATGGTATGTGAATTATATCTCATTTTAAAAAAAAACTAAAAAAGGGAAAGAAAAAGGAAAAATCATAAAGACTTTTTCAGACATACCAGATGAAAGAATTTATCATGAGCCAATCTGCATTTTAAGAAATGTTAAAGAGGAGGAGGAGCTAAGATGACGGAGTAGTAGGAGGACCCTAGGCTTGCCTCATGCCTCGAACACAGTTAGATATACATCAGATCATTCTGAATATCCAAGATACTCATTCTGAATACCCAAGAAATCGATCCGAGAACAAACTGCACAACTAGAGGGAGGTAGGAGATGGAAGGGAGGAGGTGCAGAGACATGGTTTTGGGGAGAAATGGGATTGTGGGTGCTATGGAGGGGAGGGAGCCCTCCTCATGGTGGTGGAGCGGGGGGAGAAACAGATGGACACAGAGAGAGAGGGAGAGGAGTGCACAGGGGATCACACAAAAAAACACTTCCCCAAAGCCACTGACTGGGAAAACCAGAAGGGCTGATTTTGTTGAGTTTTCATAAGCAGCAGGGCTCAAAGACTGGAGTTTTAGAAGTCCCTGGTGGCCAGTGTGGAGCCCTGAGGGCACTGCAGTGCCCCTATGGAAAAGGAGGGCAAATAGCCCCAGGGCAAATGGCTCAATCCAATGATCCCCTGGGATGCACTGGAAGAGATAGTTTCCTCTTCTTGGAGCACATCTGGGAGAAGTAGCATTGCCTCTCCAGGGACAAAAGAGCTGGTAGGTGCCATTTCCCTCCCTGACCCAAAGTGTAGGTGCAGAGACATCTGCTGAGGGCAGCTAAACCAGACACTGGCTCTTTGCTGTGCTTTACTTCAAATTCCACATGCCTGTGCTTTGGTGCAACTGCCCTTCTTGGACAAACCTACATCAGTCCCAGCATGGCAAGACCCTCCCCCAGAGAACCAGCATGGGTCCCTGCCACACCAGGTCCCTAGTCTGGAGTTTCAAAACTCAGCTGGCCTGCCTAGGATAGAGCCCAAGGAGTCCTATCCTGCCAGCGCCAACAGTGGTGGCCTAAACCGCTTACACCAAGCATGCCCCCCTGTGCTCTGCTAGTACTGCTTTTCTCTGGCAAGTGTGCCTGAGAACCAGTGCAGGAGGCCCCTCCCCCAGAAGACCAGCACAAACACCTACACACACGACATCCACTGACCATAGAGTCCTGCAGTGCTTCAGTTGCAGTGGAAATAGCATCAGGTCTCTTTTAACAAGCAGACCAGAGCACACCTAGTTAAAACTTGCCATATTCTGGCCAAGGTCCAAACACTCCCACTGCAGTCAAGTAGAAACTCTGCAGAGGACTGACCTGAGGGAAAGAGCAGCCAAAACACAGCAGCAGAGTGCATACAGCATATACCAGAGACACTTCCTGAAGTGCCAGGTCCTGGACAGTATATGACCTCTTCTTCATAAAACCATTACTCTCAGGAGCTGGAAACATAAAAGGCTTTCTTAATACACAGAAGACAGAGACCTAGACAAAATGCCAAGACAAGAATTCATCCCAAAAGAAAGAACAAGAAAAGGTCACAGCCAGGGATCTAACTGAAACAGACATAATATGTAATATTATATATATATTATATATATATTTATTATGTGTAATATTATACATATAATATGTAAGATGCCTGATCCAGAATTTAAAACAAGAATCAGAAGGATACTAGCTGGGTTTGAGAAAAGCACAGAAGACACCAGGGAGTCTCTTACCACAGAGATAAAAGACCTAAGAACTAGGCAGGCTGAAATGAAAAATGCAATAACCAAGATTTGAAACCAACTGGATGTAATGACCACAAAGATGGAAGGAGCAGAGGAATGAATAAGTGATACAGAAGATAAAATTATGGAAAATAATGAAGCTGAAAAGAAGAGTGGAAGAAAAATATTAGATCATGAATGTAGACTTAGGGAATTTAGTGACTCCATAAAGCATAATAACATTTGTGTCTTAGGAGTTCTAGAAGAAGAAAAGAGGGAAAAGGGGGCAGAAGGTTTATCTGAGGAAATTATAGCTGAAAACTTTCCTAATCTGGTGAAGGAAACAGACATCCAAATCTAGGAGGCACAGAGTATGTCCATCAAAATCAACAAAAGCAGGCCAACACTCAGACATATTGTAGGTAAATTTGCAAAATATAGAGATATAGGAAAAAATCCTAAAAGCAGCAAGACAAAAGAAGTCCCTAGCTTACAAGGGAAGACAAATAAGGTTAGCAGCAGATCTATCCACAGAAACTTGGCAGGCCAGAAGAAAGTGGCATGATATATTCATTGTGCTGAATGAGAAAAATATACAGCCAAGAATACTCTATCCAGCAAGGCTGCCATTCAGAATAGAAGGAGAGATAAAGAGTTTCCCAGACAAACAAAAACTAAAGGAGTTCATGACTACTAAACCAGCCTTGCAGGCAATATTAAAGGGGACTCTTTGACTGGGAAAGAAAGACCAAAAGTGACAAAGACTGGAAAGGAATAGAGAAAATCCCTAGAAACAGTGACAAAACAAGTAACAAAATGGCACTAAATTCATATCTATCAATAACTACTCTGAATGTAAATGGACTAAATGCTCCAATCAAAAGACATAGGGTGTCAGAATGGATAAAAAAAAAAAAGATCCATCTATAGGCTGCATAAAAGAAGACTCATTTTAGACCTAAAGACACCTGCAGATTGAAAGTGAGGGGATGAAGAACTGTTTATCATGCAAATGGACATCAAAAGAAAGCCGGAGTAGCCATACTTATATCAGACAAACTGGATTTTAAACCAAAGACTATACAAGAGATGAAGAAGGACACTATATCATAATAAAGGGTTCTACCCTACAAGAAGATCTAACAATTGTAACTATTTATGACCCCAACTTGGGAGGACCCAAATATATAAAACAATTAATAACAAACATAAAAGAACTCATTGATAATAATACAATGATAGTAGGGGACTTTAACACCCCACTTACAGCAATGGACAGATCATTGAAGCAGAAAATCAACAAGGAAACAATGGCTTTGAATGACACACTGGACCAGATGGACTTAATAGATATATTCAGAACATCCTCAAGCAGCAGAATATACATTCTTTTTGAGTGCACAGAGGGCATTCTTCAGAATAGATCACATACTAGGTCACAAATCAGGCCTCAACAAGTGCAAAAAGATTGAGATCAAACCATGCATATTTTCAGACCACAATGCTATGAAACTTGAAGTTCACCACAAGAAAAAATTTGGAAAGACCACAAATACATGGAGGTTAAAGAACATCCTACTAAAGAATGAATGGGTCAACCAGGAAATTAAAGAAGAAATAAAAAAATACATGGAAACAAATGAAAATGAAAATATGACCATCCAAAACCTTTGGGATGCAGCAAAGGCAGTTCTAAGAGGGAGGGATATAGCAATATAAGCCTACCTCAACAGGCAAGAAAGATCTCAAATACTACACAACCTAACCTTATACCTAAATAAGCTAGAAAAAAGAACAACAAATGAAGCCTAAAGCCAGCAGAAGAAGGGAAATAATAAAGATCAGAGCAGAAAGAAATGATACAGAAACTGAAAAAAAAAAAAAAAAAAACCCACAGTAGAAGTGATCAATGAAACCAGGAGCTGGTTCTTTGAAAAAATTAATAAAATTGATAACCCCCTAACCAGACTTATCAAAAAGAAAAGAGAAAGGACCTGAATAAATAAAACAACAAATGAGAGAGGAGAGATCACAAGCAACACCACAGAAATACAAACAATTGTAAGACAATCTTATGAAAAATTATATGCCAACAAATTGGGCAATCTGGAAGAAATGGATAAATTCCTAGAAACATATAAACTACCAAAACTGAAACAGGAAGAAATAGAAAAGTTGAATAGACTGATAACCAGCAAAGAAATTGAATCAGTAATAAAAAAACTCCCAACAAACACAAAAGTCCAGGGCCAAATGGTTTCACAGGGGAATTCTACCAAACATTTAAAGAAGAATTAATACCTATTCTTCTCAAACTGTCCCAACAAAATAGAAATGGAAGGAAAACTTCCAAACCCATTCTACAAGGCCAGCATTACCTTGATTCCAAAACTGGACAAAGACCCCACTAAAAAAGAGAATTACAGGCCAATATCCTTGATGAACATGGATGCAAAAATTCTCAGCAAAATACTAGCAAATCAAATCCAACAGTACGTTAAAAAAATCATTCACCACAATCAAGTGAGATTTATTCCTGAGTTACAAGGGTGGTTCAATATTTGCAAATCAATCACATTCTACATCCCATTAATAAAAGAAAGGTTAAGAACCATCTGATCCTCTGAATAGATGCAGAAAAAGCACTTGACAAAGTACAGCATCCATTCTTAACAAAAACCCTTAGGGGCACCTGGGAGGCTCAGTTGGTTAAATGTCTGCCTTCAGCTCAGGTCATGATTCTGGGGTCCTGGGATTGAGCCCCACATTGGTCTCCCTGCTCAACAGGAATCTGCTTCTCCCTCTCCCTCTGCCCCTCTCCCAGATCATGCTCTCTCTTTCTCTCACTCACTCTCAAATAAATAAATAAAATCTTTAAAAATAAAACCCTTAACAATGTAGGATTAGAGAGAACATACCTCAACATCATAAAGTGGCAAGGAAGAAGTAAAACTTTCACTACTTGTGGATGACATGATACTCTATGTAGAAAACCTGAAAGACTTCACAAAAAAAATTGCTAGAACTGATGCACAAATTCAGTAATGGCACAGGATAAAAAAATGAATGTACAGGTATCTGTTGCATTTCTATATACCAATAATGAAGCAACAGAAAGAAACCAAGGAATTGATCCCATTTACAACTGCACCAAAAACCATCATAAGATACCTAGAAATAAACCTAACCAAAGAGGTAAAATATCTGTACTCTAAAACTATAGAACACTTATGAAATAAATTGAAGAGGACACAAAGAAATGAAAAAATCTCCCACGCTCATGGATTAGAAGAACAAATATTGTTAAAATGTCTATACTACAAGCAACCTACACATTTAATGCAATTCCTATCAAAACACCACCAGCATTTTTAACAGAGCTAGAACAAACAATCCTAAAATTTGTATGGAAGCAGAAAAGATCCTGAATAGCTGAAGCAATCTTGAAAAAGAAAAGCAAAGCTGGAGGCATCAAAATTCTGGACTTCAAGCTATATTACAAAGCTGTCATCATCAAGACAGTATGGTACTAGCACAAACACAGAAACATAGATCAATGGAACAGAGTAGAGAACTCAGAAACAGACCCACAACTATATGGTCAACTAATCTTTGAGAAAGCAGGAAAGAATATCCAATGGAAAAAAGACAGTCTCTTTAACAAATGGTGTGGGAAAACTGGACAGCAACATGCAGAAGAATGAAACTGGACCACTTTCTTATACCATACACAAAAATAAATTCAAAATGGATTAAAGACCTAAATGTGAGACAGGAAACCATCAAAATTCTAGAGAAGAACACAGGCAGTAACCTCTTTGACATCTGCCGTAGCAAATCTTACTAGATACATCTCCTGAGGCAAGGGAAACAAAAGCAAAAATGAACTATAGGGACTTCATCAAGATAAAAAGCTTCTGCATGGTGAATGAAACAATCAACAAAACTAAAAAGCAACCTACAGAATGGGAGAAGATATTTGCTTCAATGACATATCTAATAAAAGGTTAGTATACAAAATCTATAAAGAACTTATTAAACTCAACACCCAAAAAACAAATAATCCAGTTAAAAAATGGGCAGAAGA
>NC_138378.1:88035612-88051150 GCF_054177405.1 Leptonychotes weddellii
TGATTGCTGTGGCTGGGACTTCTAGTACTATGTTGAATAGCAGTGGTGATAGTGGACATCCCTGCTGTGTTCCTGACCTTAGGGTGAAAGCTCTCAGTTTTTCCCCATTGAGAATGATATTCGCTGTGGGTTTTTCATAGATGGCTTTTATGATATTGAGGTATGTACCCTCTATCCCTACACTCTGAAGAGTTTTGATCAGGAAAGGACACTGTACTTTGTCAAATGCTTTTTCTGCATCTGTTGAGAGGATCATATGGTTCTTGTTCTTTCTTTTATTAATGTATTGTATCATGTTGATTGATTTGCAGATGTTGAACCAAACTTGCAGCCCAGGAATAAATCCCACTTGGTTGTGGTGAATAATCCTTTTAATGTGTACTGTTGGATCCTATTGGCTAGTATTTTGGTGAGAATTTTGGCATCCATGTTCACCAGGGATATTGGTCTGTAATTCTCCTTTTTGATGGGGTCTTTGTCTGGTTTTGGGCTCAAGGTAATGATGGTCTCTGGCCTCTTCTTATAAGGACCCTCATGATTACATAGGGCTCGTTCAAATAATCTGGTATAATCTCCCCATCTCAAAATCCTTAAATTAATCACATCTGCAAATTCCCTTTTACCACATAAAGCAATATATTCACAGGTTCCAAGGATTAGGGTGTGGACATATCTGGGAGGCTATTATCTAGGGTAACAGTACCTCTTGTGGATGCTGTGGGGTTCTACCCAGAACCCCAGGAGGACCAGGGTGCTCATGGCCTCAGCTACTGTTTCATGCTAAGGGCTCATAGTTGAGTCTCTCTCTAGAAATTATCCTTGACTGAAAGGGGCCACCTCACCCAGGATTATGTCCCCTCTTCAGGGATAGCGCATATCTAATAACTGGTCCACACAAAGATACGAAGTCCTGGCCCCCTTGCCTTAGGGCCATTCTAGCTCCCAAAATCCCCAGTGGTTTTAGCTGGGCCTCTTTTGCAATTGTATAGCGGTTCAACTTCTTTTTCTGCTGAATGCTACTTTTCTCCCTCTTTACAAGAGTTGTTCCCAAGCACACTCCCCAATAACCCTATACAGATTTCTGTCTCAGAGCCTGTTTCCTAGAGAATCAAGGTATATCATTACCAGTTTATGCTATTGCTAGCAGAATATGAGAATTCTTGGGTTTCACATCCTTGCCAACACATGGCATTATCAGATTTACTAACTTATGCAAACCCAAAGATGTAAAATGGTCTTACATTGTTTTATTTTGTGCTCTTCTGATTACTAGTGAGGTTGAACATCTCTTCAGCCCTTTATTGGCCACTCCAATATTTCCTCTTGTCAATCAACTGGATACATTTCTTTCTTTCTTTCCTTCTTACTCTAAGTTTTCTAAATTTCGTTGCATAATTTTTTCCCAAATACTGCTTCTATTACAAAGTAGCATATGTTCTTTGCAGAAAATGTAAAATACACACTCACCCCACAGAGAAAGAGATAAATAAAAGTTACCTGTAATCCCATCCCCCAATGATAACTATTAAGTAATATTTTGGCTACATCATTTCCTTATATATATTTATGAGTGCAATATCTTCTTTCTCATTTGGGTCTTCTTAATTTATGTACTTTCTGTGCCTTTTAAAAAGTAGTTGGGCTGGGGTGCCTGGGTGGCTCAGTTGGTTAAGCATCTGCCTTTGGCTCAGGTCATAATCCTGGGGCCCTGGGATCGAGTCCCACATTGGGCTCCTTGCTCCGCAGGGAGCCTGCTTCTCCCTCTGCCTCTGCCTCTCCCTCTCTCTCTCTCATGAATAAATAAATAAAATCTTAAAAAAAATTAGTTGGGCTGGTGGTTTACTTGCATTTTAATCAGTTCATTTGTAGTTTTATTTTTCATACTAAGTTATCACTTTTTTTTTTAAGAGTTAATTCATTTATTTGACAGAGAGACCTAGAGAGAGAGAGACTGCACAAGCAGGGGGAGCGGCAGGCAGAGGGAGAGGGAGATATCCCTGAGAGATAAGAAAGAAATGAGATAGGCACTACAATTGCTAGGGACTTGGGTCTAGGATATATAAATACTCTCAAAACCATTAAAGTTTTTAAAAAAAAACCTGACAATGTGAGGAGTGCCTGGATGGCTCAGTTGGTTAAGCATCTGCCTTTGGCTCTGGTCATGATCTTGGGGACTTGGGATCCAGTCCCACGTTGGGCTCCCTACTCAGCAGGGAGTCTGCTTCTCCCTCTCCCCCTCCCACTTGTGTTCTCTCTCTCACATAAATACACAGTCTTTAAAAAAATCTGACAATCTGTCATAGAAATGGATAAAAGAAGACACTTCTCCACCGAAGATCCACAGATGGCAAATAAGCATATGAAAAGATGCTCAAAATCATTAGCCATTAAGGAAATGCAAATTAAAAACCACAGTGAGATACTGCTATACCCCAATTAGAATGTCTTAAATTTAGAAAACTGTTCACACCAAGTGTTGGGAAGGATGTGGAGGAAGGATGTGGAGATAGGAGTGAAAAATGGTACAACCACTTTGAAAAACAGTTTGGCACTTCCTTTTTTTTTTTTTTTAAAGATTTTATTTATTTATTTATTGGAGAGCGAGCAAGAGAGAAACAGCATGAGAGAGGAGAGGGTCAGAGGGAGAAGCAGGCTCCCCGCTGAGCCGGGAGCCCGATGTGGGACTCGATCCCAGGACCCTGGGATCATGACCTGAGCCGAAGGCAGTCGCTTAACCAACTGAGCCACCCAGGCACCCCAGTTTGTCACTTTCTTAAAATTTAAGCATACATGTAGTGTATAACCAGTCCATTCTATTTCTAGGTATTTACCCAAGAGAAATTAAAGTATATGTTCATACAATAATTTTTACACAAATATTCATATCAGCCTCATTTGTAATAGTGTCAAACTAGAAATGACCCAAATGTTCATCAGTGGGTGAATGGATAAACAAATTGTGGTATATCCATATAATGGAATACTGCTGAGCAATAAAAAATGGATGAACTATTCATATATGCTATAACATGGATGAATCTCAAAATAATTATGTCAAGAGGCCAGACAAAAAAGAGTACATACTATATAATTACATCTATATAAAGCTCTAGAATATGCAAAGTAATTTATAATAGCAGAAAGTAGATCATGTAGATGGGCAGAAGGCAGGGCAGTATAGGAGAGAGAGATTATCAAGGGGCACAAGGAACCTTTTGGAGGTGATGACTTGTGCTCATTGTGTGCATTGTGGTGATGGTTTCATGGGTATATACCTATGTCAAAACTTATCAAAGTGTACACTTTATGTGTATTTTATTATATTTTAACTATACCTCAATAAAGCTAATTAAAAATTCCATTATTATATTCTGTGTTTCCTCTCTGAATCTTTTAAAAAATAATGTTTTACCATTTTCCTTATGGTTGGGTAGTTTAAAAATTTGAAATTATATAAAGTCATTTATAGAGTGAGGCTATTTATGCTTATTGTGTAGTTCTTATAAAAGATTCCTTTGAATTTTTTCATTTGAAAGGAAGTACATTTACAGATTTTATATCAGTTACATTTTATTCATTGTATCATTCAAATCTACTGTGTCTTTATTAACTTTATTATCATAATCTTTTGAAAATGCAGATTTAATCTCTAATTACAATTATGCTTTTGTTTATGGCTTCATTTATGTTGGATTATTCTTTCATATTTGCTTGACTAGCAATGGAGAGTGGTGGGAGTCTTTCTCTTGAGGATTATTCTTAGAGACAACTTAAATTTTACCTGTATATTAAGTTTTGTTTTTGCTTCAGAATTTTTTCCTCAATTATTTCCTTAAATTGTGAATTTTGCTTGACTTTACTTTATTGCATACCTCTATGTCTTGCCAATTAGAACTTAGATGCACAGAGCCACATCATTTTAGAAAGAGATCTCAGATACCATGATTTTCCAACCTCTTCAATTTATAGATGAAGAAACAAAGTCATAGAGAAGTAAATGTTTTACCTAAAGCCAAACGACCAAGAGAACTGGGCTAGAACCCCAAACTTTTGATTCCCTGTTTCTTGCCCTTTGAAATATATCATCTTCCTTTTTCTATAATGGATGGTCAATTTCTTTTTAATGGCTTTCTGCTTAATCTTTCCATGATTTGTGACTGATGTTTTAATTTTTTTGTTTATTATTTGCTACATTGCTGCTGTGAAGATTAAGGAAATCTTGTTAAGGTGTACATGGGTGAAAGCTCCCCCTTCAGGGCTTCCTGACTCCATTATATATGAGGTTTCCTTAAACAAAACAAAAAGGCAACCTAGTTAATAGGTTTACTTAGTTATGATATTTGCAAATGATATATCTGATAAAGGGTTAATACCCAATATATATACATAGTAGTTATACAACTCAACACCAAAAATCCCCAAACAATCTGATTTAAAAAATGGGCAGAGGACCTGAATAGATATTTTTCCAAAGAAGACATACAGATGATGATATACATACAACATACACATGACACATCAAAAGATGTGGGACATCATTAATGATCAGGGAAAAGCAAATCAAAACCACAATGAGATATCACCTCACACCTGTCAGAATGGCCAGTATCAAAAAGACAAGAAATAACAAGTGTTGGGAAGGATCTGGAGAAAACAGTATGTAGGTTCCTCAAAAAATTAAAAATAGAAATACTATACAATCTAGTAATTCCACTACTGGGTATTTACCCAAAGAAAATAAAAAAAATAATAATTCAAAAAGATATATGTACCCCCTACGTTTATTGCAGCATTCTTTTTTTTTTTTTAAAGATTTTATTTATTTATTTGACAAAGAGAGACACATGTGTGCGAGAGAGGGAACACAAGCAGGGGGAGTGGGAGAGGGAGAAGCAGGCTTCTCACTGAGCAGGGAGCCCGATGCAGGGCTGGATCCCAGGACCCTGGGATCATGACCTGAGCTGAAGGCAGACGCTTAACGACTGAGCCACCCAGGCGCCCCTTATTGCAGCATTCTTTACAACAGTAAAGATATGGAAGCAACCCAAGTGTTCATTGATAGATGAATGGATAAAGAAAATGTGGAATATATATACACTGGAGTATTACTCAGCCATAAAAAAAGAATGAGATCTTGCCATTTGTGACAACATGGATAGACCTAGAAGGTATTATACTAAGTGAAATATGTCAGAGAAAGCCAAATTCCATAAGATTTCACTTATATGTGGAATCTGAAAAACAGAAATGGACAAACAAAAACAAACTCTTTAATGCAAACTGGTGTTTGCCAGAAGGGAAGTAGGTGGGGGGTGGGTGAGATAGAAAAAGAGGTACAAACTTCCAGTTATAAAATAAATAAGTCACAGAGATGAAAAGTACAGCCAAGGGAGTATAGTTAATATTGTAATAATGTGTAGTGACACATGGTAACTACACTTACCATGGTGAGCACTGAATAATGTATAGAATTGTTGAATCAATATGTTGTATACCTGAAACTAATATAACATTGTATACTAATTATACTTCAATTTAAAAAGATCAGAAATCAATTGAAATGATAATGAAACACATGATACATTCTAATTGAGTGTAACATTCATGTAAAATAAAATGTGCTTACTTGTTTGCAATTCTTTCTTTTTTTTTTTAAGATTTTATCTATTTATTTGAGGGGCGCCTGGGTGGCTCATATGGTTGTGTCTCTCTTTGGCTCAGGTCATAATTTCCAGGTCCTGGGATTGAACACCATGTCGTGCCCCCAGCCAGCGGGGAGTCTGCTTCTTCCTCTCCCTTTGACTCTCCCCCTGCTTGTGCTCTCTCTGTCTCTCTCTCTCAAATGAGAGAGACAGAGATAGCGAGAGAGAGCACAAGCCAGGAGAGGGAGAAGCAGGCTCCCCACTGAGCAGGGAGCCCGAGATGAGATGCTGGCCTCAATCTCAGGACCAGGGGAACATGACCTGAGGTGAGGGCAAGATGCTTAACGGACTGAGCCACTCAGGAGCTCCACTTGTTTGCAATTCTATGTATATATTGCAATTCTACATATATTATATATATTCTCTGAATATATATATATTCAGATGCTGAGCCAGAACCACCCAGGTAAGCCACTCTTGGATTTCTAAACCTCAGAAACTATGTGAGATAATTAATGTTTGTCATTTTAAGCTGCTAAACTTTGGGATAATTTGTTATGTAGCAATAGAAAACTAATATAGCAACTCTATCATGACATTTACTCTCAACTAATTCTGGGTCCAGAGGGCTGGATATTGAGAGAGGAAGACCAGCCTAGGAAATTGTTAAGAGTTTTCATTCTTGGGAGTTGTTGGATCAATGCTTTATCACTTCTATAGTATGTTGAGTCATGGATTTTAGGCAGTCCATTAATTAATTTTTATTTTTAGGCACTCCATTAATTCTAAAGAAAGAACTGAGGCTCAGATCATAGCAAGAACATGAATTGTTTGAGAGAGCCTTTTTCTCTTTTTGTGTGTGTATAGGGCAATGTGTTAAGAAATTAAGGAGTTTCACTGTCTTAAACCCTCATTATCAGATATTTAAAATGTAATTTGTCAAATTGCTAACTATACATTAGTCTTAAAATTAAAAATTTCATTTCTGGCAAATGAAATTTATAAAATTATGGTTAATATTAATGGTAATTAATATAGGGGAAGACACCTAAAAACTTTTTTTTTTAGAAGATTTTATTTTTTAAGTAATCTCTATACCCAACGTGGGGCTCGAACTTACAGCCCTGAGATCAAGTTGCATGCTCCACCAACTGAGCCAGCCAGGTGCCCCTAGAACTTTCTGTAATAGTCAATACCCTGACATATTACAATTTTTGTATTATGAACAGAATATTAATTCAGTACTACTGTACTACTTAAACACTTGTGCTAAGTTGGGAGAGGTTCAGGAAAGAGAAAATTAAAAAGAAACCTACAATTTAGTCATAGAGTGTGATAAAACCAGCTATTTTTCTCTTCCCCTGAAAGGCAGACTGTCACTTTAAATTTAAGATGAAGCAAACTACTGAACCAAGACACACACACACACACACACACACACACACACACACACACTATAATTTTCCAGGGGAAACTGGCAAAAGTTGTTAAATTGGTAACTTAGGTCTGTAAATAAAAATTGCCAAACTGGCTCCTTGCCTGAGATGGCCATGGGAGAGGGTGAAATTAAGATGGTTTTTCATAAGTTGCTTAGAACTACCTTCTGTTTGGTGGAGAATAGACAAGCAATTTTGGCTGCTGACTATAAAAGTGTTTTGTGTATTTTATATGGAGCAATCGATGGAGAGCAAAGTAAGAGAGATAGGAAAATTATGTGAGAAGCCACCCAAGGAAGGGTAAAAATCCCTGTCACTCTTAGTACAATTTAGTTCAGAAGCATGTAGATATTAACTTCTGAGCCTCAGGAGTAGCTGCATAAAATTCTTGCCAGAAAAAGTAGCAAACTTGACAAAATGACCACAAAAGGACTTAGTTTTAGTCAATATTCAGGAAAATCTGAAAATTAAAGAGGTTTTAAATATAATTAAGAAACCATGAGGAGAGGAATCTGTATGTCATAGAATACAAACATACAGATGCATGTGCATGCACATGCACATACACATTTTTTAGTATGATGCTTTAAAGATATATCGCCTTTAGGTGACTGTGTAATTGCAAGTTGTTTTAGTTTATTTAGGCACTCTGATTTGAAAGTCTGAGTTTGATATAAGGTCATGCAGAAACCCACTATTTAATTAGGGAAAAACACATTCTTCGGCTCCTGTACCTTTCTTTTTTTTTTTTTTTAAGTTTTTATTTATTTATTTGACAGAGAGAGACACAGCGAGAGAGGGAACACAAGCAGGGGGCGTGGGAGAGGGAGAAGTAGGCTTCCTGCCGAGCAGGGAGGCCTACGGGGCTCCATGGGGGGCTTGATGTGGGGTTCGATCCCAGGACCCTGGGATCATGACCAGAGCAGAGACGCTTAACGACTGAGCCACACAGGCGCCCCTCCTGTACCTTTCAATTTCAAGAATATGCAGCACTGTTTACCACCATTTGGTATCATTGTACAGCATCTGTAGGAATAACTGACACTTCATAACCCATTAATCTCCAAAGGTCTAAAATTGCAAAACAAATATTCTGACGCTATAGCTTTCGGATAGATGCTCACTCATGAAAAGGTTATATGATAACTAAAAAGAGGGAATTTGATTAGGAAACAAATTAAGCACTGAAAATTCTATCTATAAGAGAAATCCACAGGGGCACCTAGGTGGCTCAGTCGTTAAGCATGTGCCTTCAGCTCAGGTCATGATTCCAGGGTCCTGGGATTGAGCCCCACATCGGGTTCCCTGCTTGGCGGAAATCCTGCTTCTCCCTCTCCCACTCCCCTTGCTTGTGTTCCTGCTCTCGCTCTCTCTGTCAAATAAATAAATAAAATCTTAAAAAAAAAAAGAGAGAGAGAAATCCACAGAAGGGAGATCCAGGACAGCTCTCATGATGTGGGGAGGCTTTGAGGAAAAATCATCTGGGCTCTGAGGCATAGGATGACTTCAGGGGATTGAGAGAAGGGCATTAGATTAGCAGGGGGACGGGGACAGGAGCAACAATAGTGTGAACAGAGGAAAGGAAGAGACTGATTTAGATTAGAACTGAAAGTTCATGCTAGGAAGTAGTTTTGAGAATAAACAGGTCAGTAGTGAGCAGCACAAGAAAGGCTACTGGATTTAATAAGTGCAAGGAGATCCCTAGAAGCGCTATTTCAGGAGACTGGTGGTCCATGGACAGAACTATTTTTTTTCTATAATACATTGTTTGATTTTTTTGTGAATAATATCCTTCATAGTTTCTCATGAAAAATAACACCAGTATCCTAAAGATCCCTACATGTTTTTTGTTTTTTTTTTTTAAATAACTTTCTGGGGGCAGGAATAATATGAACAGGGTACCAGGATCTTTAGCGGTATTAATGAAGTAATTTGAAAACCTCCTGTTATTTAGATAACTTAACTCTACAAACTTAAGCTAAAATCCCATCGTTTTTAGAGAGAAAAATATGTTTTCTGGCCCAATGGACTGGGAACAAGAAAAATAGATTTTAATTATTTTGCCATCAAAACATACACTTTGTTGCCTCCAGGTTCAATTCCTTCGGTTTTCCTCATGGCATTGAATCCAGCTCTTCATAAAAAAATCCCCTTCCCCTGTCCCTTCTCTCAATGTCCTGCTCCAACAGGCTGCTGAGGGTCGAAGGAGAGGCTCCAGGGCAAAGCAGTTGGTTCTGTGGCTTTTGCTTATACCTCAGAAAAATGTGCATGATGAGAAGAGGGATAAAGACAAAGAGTCACTTGGTATGGCATATACCTACTGTGTTTCTTCCATATCACAGGTGAATGCAACTATAGTTAGAGATTGGAGAAATGCCCTAGATAAGGGTGGATGAGAAAAGTTCTATTTCAATGCAATGATGTGTTTTAGTTGGTTGTACTTTATTGGACATCCATGATCAGGAATTGATTTGGAAAAAGGAGTTGAAAATATTGACATTCTTTGCTATCATGAATCCAACTGTAAACAGAGAAGATAAACAATATATGGATGAACTTATAGAAATTTAGGATGCAATATTAGGTTTTGCTTTCTGATTTCTTGAAATATCTTCACACTCAAACCAAACATGGAAATGAAATAAAATGATGAATGCTTAAAATCTGTGTAGTGATTAAATTCTCCAACAATTTCAGGGCATTCAAAATAATAGCTAAGAGAAATCTTTCTCTTTTTTTAAAGATTTATTTATTTATTTGAGAGAGAGAGAGAAAGAGAGAGAGCGAGTCAGGAGGAAGGGGCAAAGGGAGAGAAAGAGAGAATCTCAAGAAGATGCCCTACTGAGCATGGAGCCCGATGCAGGGCAGATTCTCATGATCCATGAGATCATGACCTGAGCCAAAATCAAGAGTCAGATGCTTAACCGAGTCACCCAGGTGCCCCCCAAAATCTTGTTCTTTATTACATTTTTATTTATAGAATTTTATTCATATAGCTTAAGTTTTAGTGACATGAGATTCTCTTCTTTCATTACAAAGAAGAATATTACCTTTTTTCTTTTGATCAAATCAGTAAAAAAAAAAAGTGGCTGTAGTTACAAATATGAGTAAGATATAGTCCCTGCCTATACTGGGATGAGACTTTTGGGAACTTTGGGAGGCAATGAATATATTCTGCATGTGGGAGGAATGGGAATAATTGGGAGGCAACCTCTAACATGGCTCCTAATGATCCTGCCTCCTTTAATTCTTGCTCTTGTGTAATCCCTTCACCTTGAATGTGGGCTGGACCTAGTGACTCACTTCTAACAAACAGAACGCAGGAAAGGTGAGGGATGTCACTTCTGAGATCAGGTTATAAAAATAGGGTGACTTCTGTCCTGCTCAACCTCTCTTGCTTGTTCATTCATTGGAAACCAGCTGCCATGTTGTGAGCTACCCTATGGAGAGGCCCAGTGGCAAGAAACTGAAGGTGGCCTCTGAGGAACTGAGGCCTCAATCCAACAATCCATGAGGAATTTAATCCTGGCAGCAACCATGTGATCCTTCTCTAGCTGAGCTTTCAGATAACTACCAGTCTAGGTAATACCTTGATAGCAGCCTTGTAAGAAACCCTTAACCAGAGGACTTAACCAAGTGTTCCTGGATTCCTGACCCACAAAAACCATGAGATAATGTTTGTTGTTTTAGTCATTAAGTTTTGTAATAATTTGAATACAGCAATAGATAATTTACACTGCCCTCAAGTAGCTTATGGTCTAATTAAGTGAAATAATCAAAAATAAAGATAACAGTTAATACTTATGTAGCGCTTATTATATGCCAGGTACTTTTCTAAGCATTTTACATATATTAATTTAATCCTTACAATAAATCTATGAAATATTACTACTATTGCCATTTTATAGATGAGGAAATTGAGGCAACAAGAGGTTAAATAACTTGCTCACTGTCACACAGCTAGTGTAGCTGGGATTCAAACTCAGTTTGGTGTCAGAGTTCAATTTTTTTTTTTTTTTTTAGAGTTTAAGTTCTTAATCACTATATTGTACTGCTTCTTTCCAATTTATATACTATAATAGAATTACGCACTCTTTATAGAAATAGTACAGCATAGGGAATGATTATATCTGTAGGATAAGGGGTCTGAAGGATTCACAAGACACTAAGCAAAATTTGAAACATGGAAAGAAGGCATTCCAGACAGATGGAATAGCATATGCTAAGGTATGGGGGCACAAAACAACACTGTACTTGCCAAGGACATATGCTACTATTCCTTGCAAATGTTTGTAATCAATTATGTGGTCTTCTTCATATTCTGACCTTTATTTCTATTGATAAACACTATGTTCTCTGAATTCTAATAAGCCACAACTCTTTTTAGAAAAGAATAATGCCTGATTCTCAACCAAGGGCAAAGGCAGCTTAGAATGAGTTGAACAAAAAAATCTCCCCACTCATTTCAACATACAAAGTGATTTAGAGGATTAGTAATGGAGGCATTTGTCTTTTGTAGCAACAAAAGCACGCTCTTTACACACTTCCCATGTGCTGTCTACCAGAGAGTACCCAACATCCATAATGCTCTCCCTGCCTTTGGGATAATGAGCAAGATCAGTCATAGGTTTGAGAACCGCAAGTCTCTATACTGAAATGTAACTCTAAATAATCTTGCATCAGATCCAAATAACCTATTGATTATTTGACAGGAAAAATGGAGAGGAGAGAAAAAGGGGGATTAAACATAACTCAGAATTAATCACTAGAAAAAGTAAACCGGGTAACCCTAAAAAGAAAGACATGTGGCTGTAGATATAATAATTATGGACATAAAAGGAGTGGTTGCCTTTCCCCCTTCATTATCATAATTATCCTCTAAAGGCCAATTAAAAAACTTTTTTGAGATAATTGTAGTTTCACATGCAGAGAGATCCTGCATAGTGCAGTATTGCAACCAGAAAATTAACATTGGTGCAATTCATTGAATTTATTCAGTTTTCACCTGTATCACCAGGCACTTGTGTGTTCACACAAACTTCAATGCAATTTTATTACATATGTAGAATTGTATGGCCACCACAATCAAAATACAGAAGAGTTCCATCATGAAGATCCCTCATGTTACTCTTTTGCAGCCACAGCCAGGCTGTTCCTCCTACTAACCCCAATCCCTGGCAACCTTCAATCTGTTCTCCGTCTCTATAATTTCATTATTCAAGAATGTGATTTAAAAGGAGTTTTGAGACTGGCTTTTTTCTTCCACTCAGTGTAATTCCCCTAAGATTCATTCAGGGCACTGTGTATTAATAGTTCATTCCTTTTTATTGCTGAGTAGTACTGTCTGGTATGATTGTGCCACAGTTTTTTTTTAATCAGTCACCTGTTGAAAGACATTGATGTTGTTTCCTGTTTGGGGCTATTACAAATAAAATGTCTGTGAGCATTTGTGTACAGGTTTTTGTGTGAACACAAGTTCTCATTTCTCTGGGATAAATGCCCAAAAGTGCAATTTCTGGGTTATATGGCAAGTGCACATGTAGTTTTGTATGAGATTGCCAAACTCTGCTCCAAAATGGCTATTATCTTTTTACATCCCCACCAGCAATGTATGAGTGATCCAGTTTCTCTGCATCCCTACCTGCGTTTGGTATATCACTATATTTTATTGTAGCCATCCTGAGAGGTGTGTAGTGATACCTCATTGTTGTTTAAATTCTTATTTTGCTAATTGCTAATGTTTGTTGGGCAGCTTTTTATGTGCTTATTTGCCATCTGTACACTATCTTCAGTGATAAGTATGTTCACATCCTTTGCTTTTTTCTGATTGGATTGTTTGGTTTTTTACTGTTGGGTTTTTTTTTTTTTTAAGATTTTATTTCCTTATTTGACAAATAGAGACATAGTGAGAGAGGGAACACAACCAGAGGGAGTGAGAGAGGGAGAAGCAGGCTTCCCGCGGAGCAGGGAGCCCGATGCGGGGCTTGATCCCAGGACCCTGGGACCATGACCTGAGCCAAAGGCAGATGCTTAATGACTGAGCCACCCAGGTGCCCCTATTGTTGAGTTTTGAGAGTTCTTTATATAGTCTAGATACAAGTCCTTAGGCAGATTTACAGTTTGCAAATTTCTCTGTCTATAGTTTGTCTTTTTCATTCTCTTCACAGGCTCTTTCACAGAGCAAAAGTTCTCCATTTTGATGAGGTTCAACTTAGTAATTTTTCATTTTATGGATTGTGCTTTTGGTGTCAAATCTAAAAATTCTTTGCTTAGTGCTAAGTCCCAATGATTTTTGCCTATTTTTTATTGTATTATTTTAAAGGTTTTTTTTTTTTTTAAAGATTTTATTTATTTATTTGTCAGAGAGAGAGCATGAGCACAAGAGGGGGAGTGGCAGGGAGAGGGAGAAGCAGGCTTCCGCTGAGCAGAGAGCCCGATGTGGGACTCCCCAGAACCCTGGGATCATGACCTGAGCCGAACGCAGATGCTTAACTGAGCCACCCAGGTGCCCCAATTTTTGCCTATTTTTTAAAGTTTTACGTTTTACTTTACCTGTTTGACATCTAAATCAGTAATCTACTTTGAGGTAATTTTTATAAAAAGTGTGAGACTTATGTAAAGGTTTTTTTTTTTTTGCCCATGAATGCCCAATCATTTTATGATCCTATTTCCTGAAAACGCTATCCTTCCTCTATTGATTTCTTTTGCACCTTTGTTAATATCACTTGGGCATATTTGTGTCAGCCTATTTCTGGGTTCTCTATTATATTCCATTGATCTATGTGTATATCCCTGGGCCAATACCATACAGTCTTGACCACTGTCACTATATATTGAGATTTTAACTGGATAGAGTGATTCCTCCTATTTTATTCTTCTTTTTCAAAGTTGTTTTAGTTATTAGAGTTCCTGCACCTTTACATATAAATTTTACAGTAAAATTGCCTATGTTACAAAAGACCTTGCTGAGATTTTGATCAGAATTGCATTAAATCTATAGCAATCATTTTGGGGACAATTGATGTCTTTACTATACTGAGTCTTCCAATTCATGAACAGAGTATCTTTATTCATCCATTTAGGTTATCTTTCTTTCATTAGTATTTTGTGATTTTCAGAATACAGATCCTGTATATGTTTCATAAGATTTATACCTATGCATTTTTCTTTGGAGCAATTATAAATGACATTATGTTTTTATTTTATTTTGTTTTTAAAGCTTTTTTATTTATTTATTTGATAGAGAGAGACACAGCGAGAGCAGGAACACAAGCAGGGGGAGTGGGAGAGGGAGAAGCAGGCTTCCTGCTGAGCAGGCAGCCCGATGTGGGGCTCGATCCCAGGACCCCTGGGACCATGACCTGAGCTTAACGACTGAGCCACCTAGGCGCCCCAGGCATTGTGTTTTTAATTTCAGTTTCCTCAACTAATGTTTTAGCATAAAAAACACAATTGGTTTTTGGGTGTTATTCTTGCATCTTGTGATCTTGCTGAACTCATTTATTAAGTTCTGGGATTGTGTGTGTTTGTGTGTGCATGTGTGTGTATATGTGTATGTATAGATTCCTTGGAATTTTCTACATAGACACTAATATCATTGGCAAATAGCGACAGTATTATTTCCTCCTTTCCAATCTGTAGGCCATGCTTTTTATTTCTTTTTCTTGCTTTACTGAACTGGTTAAAACTTCCTGCCACTTCACTAGGTGGTGAGAGCAGACATTCTGGGACATTGTAGGGAAAAACATTTAGGCTGGCACCAGTAGTTACGACGTTAACTGTAGGTTTTTGTAGATATTCTTTAACAAGTGGAGGAGTTCTTAGCTTACGGAGGCTTTTAATCATGAATGGATGTTGGATGTTATCAAATGCCTTTTCTGCAACAATTGATATGATCATATGATTTTTCTTTAGGCTGTTGATATGGTCGATTACATTAGTTGACTTTTGAACATTGAACCAGCCTTGTATTCCTGAGAAAACCCCTCTACACTATGATATATAAATCTTTTTATATATTGCTGGAATCAATTTATGATTCTTTATTTTTGCAACTAAGTTCATGAGAGATATTGGCCCATAGTTTTCTTTTGGCTTACTGTCATTATCTGGTTTTGGTGTCAGGGTAAGACTAGCTTCAGAGAATGAATTGGAAAGTATTCTCTCATATTTTAAAATGGAAGAGATTGTATAGAGCTGGTGTTAATTACTCTTGAAAGGTTTGGCAGAATTCTCCAGTGAAACTATGTGAGTCTAGAGATTTTTTTTTTTTTTAAAGATTTTATTTATTTATTTGAGAGAGAGAGAGAATGAGAGACAGAGAGCATGAGAGGGAGGAGGGTCAGAGGGAGAAGCAGACTCCCTGCCAAGCAGGGAGCCCAATGCGGGACTCGATCCCGGGACTCCAGGATCATGACCTGAGCCGAAGGCAGTCGCTTAACCAACTGAGCCACCCAGGCG
>NC_138378.1:88051250-88141011 GCF_054177405.1 Leptonychotes weddellii
TAGAGATTTCTTTTTTGAGAGTTTCAAAATTATGAATTCAATTTCCTTAATAGCCTTAGGACCTTTCAAATAATCTATTTCATTGAGCAAGTTGTAGTAGTTGGGTGTTTTTTGAGGAACTAGTTCATTTCATCTAAGTTGTTGAATTTATATGTATAGAATTGTAGTAGTATTTCCTTATTATCTTTCTGATGTCTGCAGGGTCTGTAGTGATATTCCCTGTTTCATTTCTGGTATTTCTAATTAGAGGCTTCTTTTATTCTTTGTCAATCTTGCTAGAGGTTAATTTTCTTTTATAGATTTTCTCTATTGTTTTCCTATTTTCAATTTTATTGCTGTCTGCTTTTATATTTATTATTTCTTTACTCTGCTTGCTTTAAATCTGTTTTGCACTTATTTTCTGAGTCCCTTGAGGTGTGACTTTCTCTGACTCATACATTATTTAGAAATGTAAAATGTGTTATTTAATTCCAACTGTTTGGAGATTTTCCTATTATCTTTCTGTTATTTATTTCTAGTTTGATTCCATTGTGCTTGGACAACATACTCAGTATGATTTTGTTTCTTTTGAGTGAGAATTGTTTTATGGCTCAGGAAA
The DNA here is from genome assembly GCF_054177405.1 of Leptonychotes weddellii. Classification (NCBI taxonomy): domain Eukaryota; kingdom Metazoa; phylum Chordata; class Mammalia; order Carnivora; family Phocidae; genus Leptonychotes; species Leptonychotes weddellii. The sequence goes on from NC_138378.1 coordinate 88,051,849, forward strand.
TGATCTATCTTGGTGTATGTCCATGAGCACTTGATAAATGTGTATTTTGCTGTTATTGGGCGAAGTATTCTATAAATGTTGACCAGATCCTGTTGGTTGTTGGCATTGAGCTCTTTTATATCCTTGCTGATTTTCTGGCTAATCGTTCCATCAGTTTTTGAGAGAGGGGTGTTGAAGTCTCCAACTATTATTGTGAATTTGTCTATTTCTTCTAGTTCTTTCAGTTTTTGTTTCACATTTTGTTCGCAGCTCTGTTGTCTGGTGCATACCTATTTTGAATTGGCATGCCCTCTTGGTGGATTGACCCTTTTATCACAATGTGGCCATCTCTATCTTTGATAATTTTCTTTGCTCTTAAGTCTTCTATATGCAATATTAATATAATATCAGCCACTCATGTTTTCCTTTGATTAATGTTTGCATGATATTTCTTTTTAAATCCCTTTCATTGCCTATATCATTATATTTGAAATGAACTTATTGTAGACATCATATAATTAGGTCATGTTTTTAAATCCATTCTGCCAATTTTATCTTTTAATTGGTGTACTTAGGCTGTTAACATTTAATGTAATTATTGATATGTTACAACTTAAGTGTGCCATTTTATTTTCTGTGTGTACTTTGTTTTCCATCTATAGTTTCTTTTTTCCTGCCATCCTGTGAGTTACTTGAACATTTTTGAAAATTCTATTTTGAAAATTCTATTTTATCTATAGTGTTTCCCCCCAACTTTATTGAGATTTAGTTGACATATAACACTGTGTAAATTTAAGGTGTATGATGTGTTGATTTGATACACTTACATATTGCAAAATCGATTACCATTTCTATAATGTTTTTTTAATTTACCTATTTTTTCCATTTTGGTAAAATAAGCATAACATAAAATTTACCATTTTAAAACATTTCTAAGTGTATAATTCAGGAGCATTAAGTATGTTCACAATGTTGTGCAAACGTCACCACTATCCATTTCTAGAATCTTTCATCTCAAACAGAAGTGCTGTACCACTTGAAACAATAACTCCCCACATCCCCCTTATCTGTAGTACTTTTTAATTTTACCTGTTGTATAGTTTTTTTAGTGGTTGCTCTAGGTATTACACTATGTATACATATCACAGTCTACTGGTATCATTATTTTACCAGTTCAAGTTAAGTATAGAAATCTTAACTCCCTTTATGTCTTTGCCCTCCCTGTTTATAGTATAATTGTCTTAAATATTTGCATATATTTAGAATATAAATAATGTCACAATTTTTGCTTCAACTATCATTTTAGAAATTTATAAAACTCAAGAAGAAAAAGAGTCTGTTCTATATACCAATATTTTTGTTTATTGTGTTTTTTCTTTCTTCCTGATGTTCCAAGTTTCCTTTTTTTTTTTTTTTAATCATTTTCTGTTTAGAAAATATGCTTGGGGCACCTGTGTGGCTCAGTTGGTTAAGTGTCCAACTCTTGATCTCAGTTCAAGTCTTGACTCAGGGGTTTATGAGTTCAAGCCCCATGGAGCCCATTTTAAAAAAGCTGGGTGTGGAGTCCACTTAAAAATTTCTTTTTGGTGTGACAAATTCTCTTAGTTTTCCTTCATCTGAGAATCTCTTGATTTTCCTTTTATCATTGAAGAATATTTCACTGGACATAGGATTCTTGGTTGACAATCCTTTTAATACTTGAAGAATATTGTGCCACTTCCTTCTGGCCTCCACAAGACATTAGGTGATTCATATTGGTGTTCCCCTATAAGTAAATGTCATTTCTCATTGGCTGCTTCCAAAATATTTTCTTTGTGGTTAGTTTTCAGAAATTTAATTGTTGTATGTTTTGGAGTGGATTCCTTTGGGCTTGTCTTTTTTGCAATTTAACTTCTTGAATTTGCAGGTGTATGTCTTTTGCCAAGTTAGGGAAGTTTTCAGCTATTATTTCTTTGAATATTTCTTCAGTTTTCTCATTCTCCTCCAGGGATATGATTGTTACTTTTTTTTTTAATATCCCATAGTCTCTGAGATTCCATTCATTTTATTCCAGACAATTTTATCCAGTTGTTCAACTTGAGTAAGTTCCATTGGTCTGTTCCTCAAGTTCACTGATTCTATCATCTGTTATCTTCACTCTGTTATTGAGCCCTTATGGTAAGTTTTTTATTTTACTTATGTATTTTTCAGTTCTATAATTTCCATTTAGCTTTTTTGGTAATTTCTATTTCTTTGCTGAAATATTTATTTTCACTTTGTTTCAAGAGTATTTGTAAATGATTGATGAAGTATTTTTATGATAGCTGCTTTAATGTAATTATCAGACAATTCCAACATTTAATTCATCTCATTATTGGCATCTGTTGATTGTCTTTTCTCATTCATGTTGTGATTTTCTTGGTTCTTGGATGAGTAATTATTTTTTGTATCTTGGATATTTTAGATATTAGATTATGAAGCTCTGGATCCTATTTAATCAATCAATCAATCGATTAATCATTTATTTATTTTTAAAGTAGGAAGTCTCCTGTTGAGACATGGGCTGCTGGGTGTGTATGTTTAACTTCTCTCTGAGCCCTGCCAACACCACCTTAGCAAAAGTGGAGCACTGATTCACACTGCCTTGTTGCAATCGGGTGGGGTGGAAGTTCAGCTCCCCCCTTACTCCACCAACAACTTCACAGTGAAAGTGGGGCACCAACTCCCTCTGTCTTGTTGCATCTGAGTGGGGATATAAACTCAGCTCTCCTCTCAATCTGCTGATACCACCTGCTGAGGAGAACTGGAGCACCACCTGCTTTCGCCAGGCAGAAGATGGAAGGTCAGCTCCCTACTCCAGCCCTGCCAAAACCATCCTGCAGGGGAATTGGAATGCTACCTCTCATGTCCATGGATTAGGGAAGGTTGAATGGGAAATGAACTCCTTGCTCAGCTCTACTGAAACTACGCTGTGATTAGAGGGTGCAGTTTTCTGTATTTGTCTGGAGTAGGACAGAATTGCCAATAAGCTTTCCATTGTTAGGCCATTCTTTTTTCCATCCTTTGCGTAGGGAAAACGGACTTTTCTTGGAGTTTTTATTGTCTGTGCCTGTTCGTAGTGCTGGGCTGGAGGATTTTGCATTGCCCTGAGATATGAGAGGAAATAAGGAAACCTGGAAACTTATCATCGTGTCATTCAAGTCTCCAGATTCCTATGTAGCCCAACTTCTTTCTACCCTCCAAAATATTACTATGCTTGTTTTCTGTAGTATGTCTAGGGCTTTTTAGGGACAACCTAAAGGAATGGGATTACTTCATGTTAGTTGAACTGGAAGTCGCCTTAAAAGGCCATTTTTTTAAACATTACCTTAGTTTACTACCTGGAATCTCCCCAGGTTGTCAGAAGTCATGAATCTTGTATTTTAGCAATTTACAACCTAGACTCTGCACTGAACAGATGCACAGAAAGATCCATAAACAGATGAATCAAATGCATACATAATAAGAGGAAATAACAGCACCCTAAGCTTTTATAGGGCTTAATGGTTTACAGAGCACTTTACATATATAATGTACATACACAATGCTCTTATAGATTTACAATTAAATATATACATTTACTATATAAAGTATATTCATGTTACTTTATAAATATATATGTACATATTACTCTCAACAATGTTGCAAGGTAGGTGGAGCAGATATTGTTATTTGAAAAAAATAAAGGCTGTTTGGTTAAGGTTCTTGCCTGAGGTTGAAAAGCTGGTAAGGAGAAGTGTTACAATTTTTGTGAATCTTAGCCCTGAGCTCCTGATACCAAACCACACTACCTAGGGTAAATAACCCTCCATTGTAGTAGAAATCCTCTGCTTAACAAATAATCACAAAGCATAATTTTGCCTTTTTGAGGTATAGTGGCTTGTTGGTTATAGAGTCAGATTCAAATTCAAATTCTAGCTCCACCTGTCCTATTTGCGTAATCTTGGAGAAATTACTTAACCCCTGCATACCTCAGTTTCTTCATCTGTAAAATGGGGACAACTATAGTAATATTTACTTCAAAAGGTTGCTTTGGATAATCACACATTTAAAGCAAAGTGCCTGGCATATTGTAAGCACTCAATAAATGGTAGGTAGCTATTATTATAATTAGGAATAAATAAAGCAAAAAAAAAAAAACCACAAAACCAAAACAAAACACCACCACATTTCCACGAGGAAATAATGATTCAGACGCAAAGCTTTCAAAAGCAGAGAGGGTGCATCTGTTCATTCCTGTTTGGTTGTGTCATACCTCACGTATTGCTTAATAAACACTGGCATCTCTATAATTTTAAAACTGGAAGGACCTAAAAGGTCATCTATTTCAAGCTTCTCACTTTATAGATAAGGAAACTTAGGTTGGGAGGGGTTGAATGAATTACTTTGGTGTTAGTACACTTCTTGCTACACCTAGTAAAGCACACAAAAGAGTGAGCAGGACATAAAGTATAGAAAGACACCCCAGAATCCAGAAAGGAAAAGATTTGGGTCAATAAAACCGGGGGAGGTGGGGGACAGGTCCAAAAGGTATAAATACTTCCCTACAGGTTGGGTACCATATAGGTACCATACCATACAACAAGATTTTTGTTTGTTTGAAAATGATGAAAACTGACTTTTTTTAAGTGATGAGAAGGAATATATTTTGTAATTCAGTATGTCATTACACATTTTGTCAATTTACTCTTACTTTTATATTAGCTATGAGCTAGAACAGTCAGTAAATTAATAAGCTCCTTTCTACAAGGTCTTTTTTAATAAAGTCTTTCTTACCCTTATCAAAAGTGTATTTGGCATAAAAGTACATTTTTAAAGCAGTTTTTAAAAATAGATTCTCAAATCTGAAAGATGAAATTTTGACTTTTCCTATCTTGCCTCTGTGTAATTTCAGATTTCTAAGAATAAATGAAAGTGAAAAGTATAAATATGACATATGTTGAATAAGGGTGAGTGCTAAGTTCTAGTAATGTGCAACAGCTATTAAGCATTTCAAAAGATGTCAAAAGCAGTTCTAGGGGTGCCTGGCTGGCTCAGTCAGAAGAGCGTGTGACTCTTGGGCACCTGGGTGGCTCAGTTGGTTAAGCGACTGCCTTTGGCTCAGGTCACGATCCTGGAGTCCTGGTATCGAGTCCCACATCGGGCTCCCGGCTCAGCGGGGAGCCTGCTTCTCCCTCTGGCCTTCTCCCCTCTCATGCTGTTTCTCTCTCTCTCAAATAAATAAATAAATAAAATCTTTAAAAAAAAAAAAGAAGAGCATGTGACTCTTGATCTTGGGGTTGGAGTTCGAGCCCCACACTTGGGTGTAGAGATTACTTAAAAAAAAAAAAAAGCAGTTCTAAAGACTTTTGTTGTTGTTAGAGAAAAGTTGTTAAGTGGACAACAAAAGCAGTTTACAAAATGTATATAAAAAGAGCTATCTTTTATGAAAATGCACATATGGGTATATATGTATACATAGGAAAAACTCTGGAAATTCACCCCAAATGTTAAAACTCATTTTTTTTCTGCTTCTGGGATTTCATGAAATTATTATTTATGTACTTTTTTTTCTAATTTCCTTATGATGAATATGTATTTTAGTCAGAAGACAAAGGGTTTCCTCTTTCCTTTGGATTAATATTAGTTAAATGTTACAGAGAATCAAATTTAAAGTTAAGGGAAGGACCAGAGCAAAGTCCAGAATGATTGCAAATTGAGAGGTTCTCTAGATTGAACAGAATATGGGGACAGGAGTCCATTTGATACTGGAGTAGGGTTTTGTTTGTGTTTGTGTTCGTGTGTGAATTTTTTGTTGTATGATGAAAATGCAACCACAGAAAAATAATTTGCAGTTGTTCTGAAAACTGATTTTTTTCCCTCTTGCTTCTAGAGACCCTCCTCTGAGAAACCGAGGTATGGGCTTAAAGCAATTATGCACTGGATAGGAAGGGCCAATACAAACTAAAGAGGGAACATAAAGATCTCTGTCCTTACAAGTACTGTTTTTCTTTCCTCGGTTAAATTCGAAACCTCTTCTCTCTCTCTTTTTTAAGATTTTAAGTAATCTCTAAACTCAACATGAGGCTCAAACTCACAACCCCGAGATCAAGAGCCCCACGTCCTAATGACTGAGCCAGCCAGGTGCCCTGAAGTCTCTTCTCCTCTTATTATGCTCTTTCCTTTAACAAATACCTAAAGCACTTTTTCTATTCTGATTAAATCATGTGAGAGAAAAAGAACAGTCAGCCCTGACCTAGGAGCTAACAATCTAATTGAGTAAGCAAATTGGAAAAGTTAACCAAGAAGAGAAGAGCACTAGGCACTTAGGAATTAAATGACTTAACCCAGAGAAGTCACATAGCAGGTCAAGGAATGGCTGGTAACTGTACTGTGGTCATGGTCTAGATCAGCACTATTCAATATAACTTTCTACAGTGATGGATTAGCATAGTAGCCACTAGCCACATGTGGTTAATGAGTAGTTGAAATGTGGTCTGTACAACTGAGGATTTTAATTTTTAATTTTATTTAATTTAAAAAGCTACGTAGAGTTGGTGACTTACCATATTGGAGAATGCAGGCCAAGATCTAGAAGGTATCAAGAAAGTAGGACTTGTCTTGTTACTTGAAGAAAGGGGAGGGTTTGAATGGCTTTGGACAAAGAAAGGCATTCCAAGAGAGGAAAAAGCATGGATGAACTGTGCTCACTTCACCCTGAAAATGTGAACGTGTCCGGTATTTGGATGGGGGATTATGATGGGTTGCTACACTGGGCAGACCATGCAGCTGGGAATTATGATTTGAAGCTGTCAGTAATGGGGAGTAATTAGTTCTTCCTTTTTTCTTAATTGAGGTATAATTGATACATAACATTATATTAGTTTCAGGTGTACAACATGATTTGATATTTGTATGATTATTTCTGATCAGTAGATAATAAGAGCTCTTACCATGTGTTAGGCATTATGTTGAGTGCTTTAGATAGATTATCTCATTTAACTATAATAACCTTTTGAAGGGAATGAAGATTCATTTGGTGGCACTGTAGGAGTAAGAGAAATAATTATAATCTTGGAAATATCTCAAGGTACTGATGATGAGGATGTAGAAGTTAAAAAGCCTCATGAGGACATTAGGAAGTCATACTCTATAGAACTTGATGTCTGACTTCATGTGGAGGATGAATGAAAAAGGGACAAGACAATCTGCATCCCTAGGGATACTGATGAGGACAAAATCCGGAGGAACACCAATGATTCTGGGGTGAATGAAGGCAGTTGAATTAGCAAAGGGATCTTGGGAAGGATGTAGAGGGGTGGCAATGGAAACAAGTTAGTAGAGTCGAGGAATTTGATAAAGGGTTTTTGAGAGTCCTATAGGTAAGTTAAAGATGAGGATGGAGGGGCATCTGGCTTTAACTGGTGGAGCATGTGACTCTTGATCTTAGGGTTGTGAGTTCGAGCCCCATGTTGCGTGTAGAGATTACTCAAAAATAAAATCTTAAAAAAGATAAGGATGGAGAAGTGGCAGCTGTAGCTGGGAGTTAAGGTAATGCTGACAAAAACAGAGAAGTCAAAGGGAGGATAGTCAATTTTGAAAGGAAATGTGAACTTTTTTTGACATGTTGACTAGAGGTAGTCAGTCTCTGGATGATAATGTCTTACTGGTTGGAGAATGTGAAGCTAGAGCTTATGAGGCACATCAAGGCTGGAGAGGGGCAGATTGTAAAGTGCTATCTCAGGACAGCAGGTATTGAGGATAAAACCTGGGGCAAATGCCCACTCACATAGAGGGCTAAATGAGAAAGAAGAGCCAGCAAGGGAGAAGGGGTGACTGAACCATACTAGGACAATATCAAGGGAGAATTTTACAGGTGAAAGTGAGTCAGAATTTTCTCGTGTGGCAGTGAGGTCAAGGAAAAAAAAAAAAAGACTGAGAAAAGAATGAGCTTATCAAGGAGATCAGGGAGGAAAAAGTGTAAAGAATTTGGGCAGTTTGGCCATGAAGGGACTGAGAGGAAAAGGGAAACAGCTTGAGAAGGGATAAATAAAGATCATCTCTCCCCCAATTCCCCAGGTAGGTCAGTCCCATTCAGTCTGAAAGCAGAAAGGAAGGACCTAGTACAAAGGAGGGGAAGACGTCTGGAGGGAGGTGAGATGAAGCCAGCAAGCCAAGGGTTGGCAACTTAGAAGGGAGAAAAGACTCTTGTTCCTTTAGGTACACAAAATGGATGGGAGGGACAGAAATACTTTGAGAAGAGTGGCAGAGGATGCTGGAGCTGGATTTTTTTTTTAATCTTCTCAGTGAAAAAGCAATCAGGGACATCTGCCAAGAAAGAGGAGAAAGGAAAATGGGTTAGGTGGGGAGGAGAAAGGAGATTTATAACAGCAACAGCGAGGGCAGCCGTTGAGAATCACCTGAATGAAAGGATTGGGGACTAGACCAACGTGATTCCATTTTAGGCTGCCATCTCAGATTTACTTATGGGAACAGACAACTAACAACCAGCATTTATCATACGGCTATTCCCTGCTTACTATGAGTGTTTACATATATTATCTCACTTAATTTCCCAAGAAGCCAATGAAATATTATTAATTGCAATTATTTCCAAATTACAAGAAGGGAAATTGAGACTCAAAAAGATTTCGCCTTAATTAAAAAAAAAATTGCCTACTATGTTGCCAGGCACCGTTCTTGGGCAGAGAATTAGACAAAGGCTTGCCTTTATGGAGATTTACTGAAGAGGTGCAGGCTGAAAAGTAAACGAAAAATTAACCAGATCACTTCAGCTTTTAATAAATGGTGTGAAAATAAGAAAACTGGTGATACGGTTGATATTATGATAAATACGACACAACACTGGAGGAGTGAGGGAAGGTGGAAACTCTATTAGTGTGGTCAGGGGAGGGCCCTCTGAGGGGGCAAGTGAGCTGAGAAGTTTAGGATGAGAAAGGTGGACGGGTTTTCCAGGCCAACGAAAAAAAGCTAAGTGCAGACGCCGTCAGGCAATTACTAATGTGGCTTTTGGAAGAAAGCTAACATTAGCGCAACTGCAGCTTAGTGAGCAAGGGGATATGGGCCAAGGTTGGAGGCACCACGGCAGTCCGGGAAGAATTTACGCAGAGGAGGTAACTCAATTCGTATCAATGGAATAAGGCGCCCGAGAGCAGGGGCAAGCTGTGCCGCTCTCCCACGCGGGTTTCCACTGCGTGAAGCTGCCCGCACACGGCGCAGAGAGGAGCTACCTGTCGGGAGAGGTTCCAAGCCCCGGAGCCAAGGAGCTGAGGCCCGCGGGGGGTGGGGAGTGTGACCTCCCCGCGGCACCAGCGTCCCGGCAGCACCCACGGCCGCGCGGGGGTCTTCCTCGCGCCGACCCCGCGCAGCTACCGAGCAGCCCTCCTCCCCCGCCCTCCAGCATCGCCCCCGCCTGGCTTCTTGTCAGCGACCTCCGCCCGCCGCACTACCGGCCCCGCCCCGCGCCGCCCCGCCGGGCTTGGTTTTTCGTCCGGGGCGGCAAGTCCGTCTTCCAAAACTTCGGAACGACAGTAGCCCTAGGAGTAATGGGGAGATGACATAAATTATGACCAGGGAGAACTCCTGTAGAAAACAGACCTTTTAGTCTCTGCCTTGTTTTCCCTCATGGCTTTCCAGAAATAACTTGCTTCCCACGATGCACTCTAAGTCACCCCCTCCAACAGCAAGACTATTGGTTTGGCCCCTATACTCCGATTGGCTGAAGGTTTACGCCTCGGTCAGGGATTGGAGAACGTTGGCTCCTTACGTATTCCCCGCGCCCATTGGTTCTTTTTCCCCTTTTCTGGGCGGAGTGGTTAGGGACGGTTTCCACCCTCTTGTTTACGGGGAGCGTAGTTGTAGCGCTCTCTGAGCGCCGGGGCTGTCTCCGAAGTTCCCTATTTAGCTCCTCGGACCAATTGGGTTCTTGCTCCACCCTCGCCCTCTCCCTTGCACGCTTCCCGCGTGGTACTGCCCACACCTTTAGAGCGGCGGCGCGAGCGGACGCTCGTCGCGTTCCTCCGCCCGCGTTCGCCAGGCTGCTCCCCCTCGAGGGTGCGCTTGGTACGGCCCGCGCCGCCTCTTTCCCTTGCTGGGGTGGCTGCCCCCCCCTCGGGTCGGCGGCGCTTGGTGCCGCCCGGGAGAACCAGGTCATCGGTCGGTTCCCGTGAAAACAAAAACAATCGGCGGCGCCGCCGCTGGCAGCCGAACGCGGCGAGTGAGGACCAGGGGCGCGGGACCGGGTGGGGAGAGCGAGCGGGAGCGGCGGCGAGTATCCGGGGGCCGGGGGGCCATGGGGCAGGCGGGCACGGGCTGCGCGGGACTCCCCCGGCGCCGCGGCTAGCACGCCCGCTCTCTCGGCCGCCTCAGCCGCCCGTGCCGCCCGCCTGGGGGACGAGGAGCAGGACGCGGCCTCGGCCGGGCCCGGGCCGAACGGCTGCGGACACCCGGGCGCCAGGGAGCCGAGCGCCGCCGTCGCCGCCGCCTCCGGGATGGATCAGTGCGTGACGGTGGAGCGCGAGCTGGAGAAGGTGCTGCACAAGTTCTCGGGCTACGGGCAGCTGTGCGAGCGCGGCCTGGAGGAGCTCATCGACTATACGGGCGGCCTCAAGCACGAGATCCTGCAGAGCCACGGTAGGGCGGCCCGGGTGGGCGCGCGGGGCAGGGCCCGGCCCCTTGGGCCACGGCGGGCCAGGAGGGGTGTCCCGGCGCCTCCCCCCCCCACCCCAGCCCTCTGTGACTTTTCTTCCTCGCGATTTGCCTCGAACCTGCCCCGACTTCGTTGTCAATTAAGAGTGAGCGCGATCCACCCGGAAACCCAGCCCGGAACCACGGGTTCCAGCCGGGTTAAACATGTGTGGGGGCCGGTCCGTGGCACCTGCAAACTGCCGCGGTCCCGGGGTGGGCGCCCCCGGCTCCCGACTCCCGACCCCGTGCTTTCTGGTCCCTGCGGGCTGAAGGTGCGCTGATTGCGTTGGACCGAGGGTGATAAGAGGGTCAGTGCAGGAAGCCCCTTCTTCCTTTCCTGCCCCAGATCCTTGGCCCGGGGACTTACTTTCCAAGTCTTTCTTTTTTCTTCTTTCTCTTCTTTTTTTTTAAATTAGAAAGTCGAGTGTTATTCTTAGCTATGGGTTAGCAGAACAGCCGCTGCTGCAACTTCACGATTTGCTGCTGTGTGGAAGCAGCTCTTCTTCAACGTCGCAGCAGCACAGACGATTCCTAGGAAACGAGCTCAATCAAATTGTTCGGCTCTCCTTGTAGCCTGAGGAAGAACAGGCAACTTTCCTGAAGCAAATTGTGGCACAAGTAGTTAGTTACTTGCCTTACCTGGCCAAGTTTTTACTTGCTTTCCTTTCAGAAGACAGATTTTCTATAGTAGAATGTTTTACCTAGATTATTTCATTATTGCCCTAGGATCCGGGGGCAGATACTTTGCCGAAGTTAACTTGTGGAAGCTGGTTGAGAAGGGGTTTTGGTTTTGGTTTTTTAGTAACAGGTTAAGGTCTGGTGTCCTTAGACTGACATGTTCATAGTGGTGATTCCTTCTGGTCAAGAAAGAAATGACTTTAATGGATTCATTCAAGAGTTTGAAGGAGCCTTCTCAGTCCCTAGGCTGAACAGCAGTTTATGGAAAGGAAAGTTTGGTAGCTGAGGTGAAATGCGGATACTTGGGCAGGTGAGGTGAAGGCAGTGGCGCCATCTGAGCTTCTCCCCTCTTCCACCTTTCTTTTCAGACTCCTTTCAGTGGGGAGTAAGTGCTAGCCCGTGATAAGGGAGTCTTAAAACATCTATTCTGAACATGGCAGTCACTTTTGAACTCGGGGGAAGAAGCAAGCCTGCAACCATAATACGAAAAGGAATTAGAATATTAATATGGAAAAATAAACAGACATAGATGGCTGCTTGGGAAGGGGAAGTGGAGGTGGAGTTGGGTGGGAATCCTGGGAAGGCTCTGGTGAATTGGGTTTTTGGACATGCGGGATAAAGCTGAAGGGCTGATGAAGACAGAGCCAAGGGCTAATGTGTACTGTTGGCTAAAGATGCAGTTAGAATTGGGGGGGAAAGTAAGGTCTCAGATGGTTTCTTAGTATCATTTCTACCGAGGAGACTGAAGGAGATCACGTAGGCTGCAGGGAAGAGAGATTGTAGGGTCCACCCGCACCTTGAACTCCTCTTGGAGAGTGGAGGGCCATGGAGGAGCCAACAGAAACAGAAAAGGCAGGAGCTTAGAAAAAGAGAAGTTGGTCAGCTGGTATTTGGCTGTTGGGAGTCAGTGACCGTCTGCTTGCAGCTTCATAGAGTTAAAATAAACTAGATTAGTGGGGATTAAGAAAAATATGCAAACTGAAGTGTAAGAAGGCCCAAGGCTGTTTAAGTACAAGGGTGGGAGGTGCGTGTGTCTGTGTCCCTCTGTCTCTGCCTGCCCACCCGCCCATCCGTTCCAGGAAATCTATGTCTTGTTCAAGGCTGAAAGGAAAAGAATGAGTGAAGGGTCTAGACTTGGAGAGGTGGAAGGAGCATTTCCTTTTTAAGGACCAGGTCAGAGATTGAGGGGTTGGATAGGCAGAATTTGAGAGAGAAGATGGAAAGTAAAATACCTTCCTATAAGAGGGAGGGGGCTATTAGTTGATGGGGGAGTGTGATTGCAAGCCTCGTTTTAGGGAATTTGGGGCCCATCTCAGATGGATAAAATAATTGCCAGAAATTGCTGAAGCACGAGTTTGCTTTAGACAAATTGTTTTTTGCTTGGTATCGGGGAACTTTGCAAGGAATGTATGGTGTGAGGGTATTAGCCACAGATAATGCCATGCTATTCAAATGGTCTGACTTGGTGAATTGCATGTGTTCCTTTCTCAGCCTCCTATTTTTTACCTTCTTGTCTACCAAATTGCAGTTTGATATTGGTATTTCTTTGATTTTCTTTAATTCTTTAATAATAGGATTAAGTGACTAAAGGCAGTTATGAAACATGAAAGAAAAATAAATACCGCAAGTGCCGGGTCTAGTTTCCAAAGTAAACTCTTTTTTCTAATGGTGTCTTATGTGTGGAGGCAAACAGCATGCTTTGGTATCTTGGTTATGGTAATTTTCAAAGCAGATAATTTCTAATGTTCTTTGCCAGCGATGATGTGGATATTACATTTGTATCTTAAATATACCCTTCCTAAAGTTATGTCTACTGAAATCTGAGTTTGGAACTCCACTTTCAAGTTTGAATGTACTTGTTTGGGCAATTGATCTTGTGGGCTCCTGTGACTTGAGAGAGGAGCTCCAACTGGGACCATCTGTCAGGGCTTTGGATCTCATTCTCTGGGGTTATTTGTGGTAATATTCTTGTAAGAATGTGATGTGAATAAAGTAGAATCTTGGGAACCGTATAGATCCCCCAACATGGCATCATACCATGGTGAGTAACTGCCTGATTCGGAAGTATCTTTTTAGCTAGGGTCAGGGGATCAGTTCAGTTTTTGAGGATGATTTATATTTCCTTATGTTTAAGTATCTTTGTTCTAAAGTGAGTGAACAACTATACTAAATGAGGACAGTTAGAATAGTTTGTGGTGGAAACATCATACGTAAATGAAGATTAGTAAGCCCATTGACAACCCATATCCACTCTCACCACTTTTATTCCAGATTGTGGGGGCTAGCCTGGCAACTGGCTTGGAAGTAGTCCTGCAGTGAGCCCTAACATTTCTTTCATCGGCTCTAAATTGCCTCTATATAGCCTGAAATTCTTTCATATAAACTTTCCCTAGTTATTTCATTTAAAATGTATTTTTCTTAATTCACTTACCTTTGGGAGAATAAAGGTGATGTGGATGGTCACTTACACCTGGTGGATTAGTTGGTACTCTGCCATTTAATCCACCTCTAACCAACTCCAGCCTGGGAAAAGGAAAATCTTTTTTTTACGTTAATTTATTTTTTTAGTGGGCGTGAGGCCTAAGGCAGAGGAGTACTTTCAGAGTAGAAGGCTCTGACTGAAGGCCCCAATTGATACGTGCGGGCTTTGACTAGGTCATAGCCGGCCATGCAGTTGTTGGTGGTTGAGGGGCAGCATAGCAGTAACAGAAGAGCGAAGGGGCAGTAAAGAACCACACAGAATACTAAAAAGAAGTTCTGTTGAAGCCTGATTCATTCCTCTTCTGGAGACTGACTTAAAGGCTTTCTTTAGGTCCCAAGAACTGCCTGGGAAACCTTAGGGTGGTAGATTGGATGATGGATGGGAGAGTGATCCAGAGCCTGCTGAGTGAGGTATCTGAGGTAAAAGGGATTAGAGATGACTGTTCACAGCAGATGAAAGGTCTGTGCTGAGGTGTTTGGGCTGGGAAAGGAATACCTTTTTTTTTTTTATATATAATTTTATTATGTTACGTTAATCACCATACATTACATCATTAGTTTTTGATGTAGTGTTCCATGATTCATTGTTTGTGTATAACACCCAGAGCTCCATTCAATACATGCCCTCCTTAATACCCATCACCAGGCTAACCCATCCCCCCACCCCCCTCCCCTCTAGAACCCTCAGTTTGTTTCTCAGAGTCCATAGTCTCTCATGGTTCGTCTCCTCTTCCGATTCTCCCCCTTCATTTTTCCCTTCCTACTATCTTCTTCTTTTTTTTTTTTTTTAACATATAATGTATTATTTGTTTCAGAGGTACAGGTCTGTGATTCAACAGTCTTACACAATTCACAGCACTCACCATAGCACATACTCTCCCCAATGTCTACCATTTTTAAGCTTAATTTGCCAGAAGTTCAAGGATTGTACCAAACTCTGAGTCTTACCCTTAGTTACTTTGATTAAATTTCAGGTTCACTTAATTTCCTCAACTCTTGGGAAAGAGGAGAGCACTGTCATATAGTTGTACCAGCTTTTCAGTGAGTTTCCCTGTGCACATGAAGTTTGGTCTAATTTTCTGTATGGTTGATGCTGTTTGGTGATCATTCCCAGTGTGCCCTTGATCTAATTTGGGTAATGCACTAGTGCTTCTCAAACTTCACTCACAAATGTGCACTCTTATATTTCAGATGAATTCATGATTTCTCTTAAGTGGAAGTGAAAGGCACTGTAGGCACTGATATTTGTGAAATCATAGGTTTGGTGTATTAGATATAATAAACTATTAAAAGCAAATTCATAACTATTAAAATGCTTCACATACAGCTAAAATCACTATTCATGTCAGTGGTGTGGGAACCACACTTTGGACAACCCTCAATTAACAGGCAGATAGTATGGATAAATGTTAGGGATTTGACTTGTGATTGTTTATATGCTTTTTAGCTTTTTTTTTTTTCTATTGGCAAATATATTTTGTTTCCCATTAGCACTTCTGTGGTGGAAGGAGAACAGAAGAGAACTATATATCACGTATTGCTGATACTCTAATTTCACATTTGGTAAATGGAGATTAGACTGAAACAGTAGGGTAGCATTTATGACATGATTGACGTGTACTGGGAAAATTACAATCTTTGTTAAGAGGCAAGGGTATGCAGTTTGTTTAAAAGTTATTTCTAGGGTAGGGGCACCTGGGTGGCTCAGTCAGTTGAGTGTCTAACTCTTGATCACAGTTCAGGTCTTGATCTCAGGGTGGTGAGTTCAGCGCCCATGTTGGGTGTGGAGCCTACTTTAAAAAAAATTTTTTTTAGGCTATTATAGGGAATTGTATTATAGTTTCTGAAAATGATTCTCAGTGACTTTTTTTAAATGAATTTTCTAAATTTAAATTTTATTTGTTTTGAGTAGATAATTTGTTCAAATGGTATAAATTCAAATGATAAAAAAAGGATACCCAGTAAGAAGTCTCCCTCCTACTCTTATTTGTGGGCCACCTAGTTGCCCACTTCACAAAGATGCTAGCTTCCAGAAAAAAATTTTTTTTTCCAGAAAAATTTTTAAGAAAAATCAGGGAAGTAATAATTTGTCACTATTCATTTTTACTTTGAGGCATTGGACATGTAGTTCTACTTACTGTGATTTAGGCTTAGTATTATTGCAATTTACAAGTTGGTAAAGACAACTTAATTTGTAGGAGTGGTCAACACATATATTAGCTTCTAAAACTCCTTTTTTTGTGCGGGTATGTGGTCTGACTCCCAGTAAAACTCATTTAAACCATAATCCTCCATCTTTCTTTGGTGAATCAAAGAGAACTTAGTTACTAGTTGCAGAACTGCTTCCAGTTTTTAAAACTTGAAGGTAACAAATAAGAAGGTAAATAGGCAATTAAGCATGGAAGAGAAAGCAAATTGTGGCCACGTTTTAAACTAATTTCTGTGGTATGGTTTTTATCAGTAGACAGAAAACAGAGATTCAGGGTCCTATGGTATGGATAACTCTTCATTCTAGAATTTGAGTTGTATATATTATATATACTTAACTGAAAAGTATGCTTATTTATACGTATAAATCCCTGTGCTTTTCAGAGCCTCCCAGGGTTGTGAATGTATTATGTTGAATGAATATTAAAGGATCAGGGTTTGGTAGACAAGTGGTTTGCTTATTCAGCCTTTTTGTTTGGTGTACTTGAAGTAGACTACAGTATCTGGTCTCTCAGTTGTCAATGAAACTTTTTGCTAAATATTAACAAGACACTATTGGGAGAGAAAAGGATTTTATTTATTTATGTATGTATGTATGTTAGCCACTGTATAGTACATCATTAGTTTTAGAGAGAGGAAGGACTTTAAATTTTTAATTGAATAAAATTTGATAGCTACTTTTAACATCTAGTCTGGAAAGTAGCAGGTAAGTAGGTCAGAAAAGTTTGGGTGGATAACAGTAGTCATTGTTCAAATACTCTAAGAGAAGAATAGACCACTTAGCAAGCTACTTGGGCTGTTTTAGATGGTGAGAATAATAGGTTAGTGTGGGCATTTCCAGTTAAGGTTTAGAAGCTGATTTAACTTTGTCAGCCATTCCTTTCCAGGCTCTTTTAGGAGATAATTCTTTATTTGACACCTTATTCATTGAGACTAGAATCTGTTCAGAATAGTTTTAATTAAAATGGACTTTGTTGACTCATAACTAAATAGGCTGAGGTAAAGCCAGCTGGCTCCAGAAGCAGAGAGGATGTCATAAGGATTGATCTTTTTCTCTTCCTCACTCAACTGTGCTTTCCATGGTTGGCTTCATTCTCAGAGGAGCTTTCTCCACATGGAGGTAAAGATGGCCAGTGGAGTTCATATCATTCTTATATTGCTAGTGATCCCAAAGACAGCAACATGCCTTTTTTTTCTGCATTTTCAAACATAAAATTACCAGGGAGTATTCCATGCTGTTTTGGTTCGGGTCTAACCCTCTCCCTGAATCAATAACTGGGGCCAGGGCATGGAGTTCATTGGCTACCTTGGGCAGTGCTTATCCCATGTCAGGAGATGTACGGCCATGTGATCATAGAGAGGAGAGAGTTCTAGAAGGGAAAACTTGTACCCAGATTAAAGTGATAGATGTCTATTATAGTTGAGCAGCTACCAGTTACACCAATAACAATGTTCTTTGAGGTGTTTTCTTGACTAGCCCAACCTTTATTTCTTAGTTTTTGCCTTGCCTCCTAACTATAACGTTCATACAATTCAAATACTGAGTTGCTGGTGCAACTTAATTTGTAGAGTAAAAAAAAAAATACAATTTGGTTCATGTTACCTTTGGGAACTTACTTGAAATTGCTTGTATGCTTGGCATAGTAAAATCATTTTACTAAGGTTATTTTATCTTTTAAGTAGTTTCTAATTCTGGATAATAACATTGGTGAGGGAGAAACTTGCCAACGCTTCTGTGATACGATACTAGAAATTTCCATTCTTTCCATGTCTTAGTCACTTAGTTGTTAGGATAGTGAAAATGGTGTTTTGGTAAATATTCACTTTAGGACCTTAAAACTGATTTGTTTTTATTTGGGTTCCTGCTTTTTCATCTGTAAAATCTTTGAAAATAACCCCAGAATGTGGTATAGGGGAGAATTATGGAAGGCTGTAGTCCTGAGCTATGTACTGGAGCGCCATGGTGCTCCATGTAATCCCCAGAAGTTGATAGATACCAAGGACCTGATGCTCTCTAAACTGGGCATTTTTTTGAAAGCTTCAGGAGTTTGTAGAAGAATGGCAAAATGTTTGGCCTTCCTCTTAGATTAGGTGTAGTCTAATCCCTTAAAGAACAGAGACTAGAATCTCCAGCAGGACTTGAGACTTTTAGAAATATACTTCCACCTTATTTGGGTTTGGTGACTGTATGGCTCAGCTCAGAATGGTTCTTAGGGAACATTGTTCTCAGAATCCATAAGGCTTTAACACTTAAGATTGAGCCTGAATACTTTCTTCTCTTTTTGAGGTATAGCATCTGGCTGTGTGTTATCTTTGATGAGTTTGCTATATCTGTGGGATCCATCTAGATTTAATATCTCATTATTGATTATATGAAGGTATTCAGGAGGAGATAAGGAGTGACTTAAAAGAAACATTATATATGGCTTTGGCCCTCCAGGAACTTGGAGGCTAGTTAGGGAGATAAAAAGATGAGTCTGCCACTTGGAGAGTAGACCACAAAATTTTGTCCTTGAGCTTAGGAGATCTGAGTTTGAGTCCTTGCTCTGCCACTTTACTGGTTCTATAATCTATAATCTTGCTTAACCTAATTCCTCTTCAATAAACTGGTAACTTATATCACAGAGTTATGGGAATTAAATAGGTAGTAGATGTAAACTGGCTTTAAAACCTGAAAACAAGGTATATTTGTTATTTTTAATGTCTGCCTTTTTTGTTTGTTTTTATTTTTTTTAAGGTCTGTGCCTTTAAGCAGTGTTAAGCACTATGGAGACACTTTGACTCTTAGGTATCTTTTGTACTGGTGTATGTTAGCTGCCATTCTGTGCCCAGTAGTCTGCCTAACACCATAAGGAATTTTCAAAAGGCATAAGATACAGTCTTCAAGGAACTTTAGTTGGATAATGAGACCAGACTTTTACATTTGAGAGGGGAAAAAACCATGGCCATGACACAGTATAAATAGCAGTACTTCTGGTTGGTATGAATACTAGCAGTTCAGAGAAACAGGAGAGAAAAAGCCCTTAGAAAGAACTGCTGGGGGTGTGTGTGTGTGTGTTATTTCAATTGAACTTCAGAGCACCTGGTCAATAGTTATTAATTGCCAATTAAATGTAGAACTAGGCTAAATCTTGTGGGAGTTAACAAAGGGCAAGCAATCGTTCTCATGCTCTAAGAACTTTCTGTCTAGTTAGGGAGATGTCACTGGTGTGTTTTTAACCACCTATGCCCAGTAGTGCAAGGCCATGTACATAGGCCAATGCTGACTGAGTGGTACAGGCAAGAAGGGGTGGGATTTGAGACAGAGTCCTCTAACCTGTCAAGTTTCAATAACAGAGATTGAATGTGGACAGTAGGAAGATAGGATGGGGCGCCAGAAGTGGTGGTTGGCAAGAACAAAGGTACAGAGGAGTGAGAGAACAAGAGGCATTCTGGGAACAGGGAAGGACCAGAGCAGGGAGAAATAGAAGAATTAAAATTAAATCGGAATCAGGGTTTATAGAGTCACACATACCAGGGAAAAAGTAGACTGGGAAAATGTTGAATGACTTGGGTGGGGAGTACATTTTGAACAGGGACTGGACAGGGACATTATATTGAGACCAGTTAGCAGCATTTAGGTTGATTGGAGTTGGGAGTGCAGTTTGGCTAGAGGCAAGAGGACCAGTTAAGTGTCAACTCAGACCTGATGAAAGAGGGACCTGTCTTTGGGTAGTGGTGGTAGAGATGCACAGGGACCCAGGCATGGGATCTCCTGAGGGAAGGAATTACCAGGACTTGTTGTGTGGATGTCGTCTGGCAGGATGGGCGAGAAGGGTCAGAAAAATCAAAGCTTAATCTAAGGTTTGAGCATGAGTGACAGGTAGACAATTATGGAATCAGGAAGAAAATAAGTTTATGAGAGGGGAAGGTAGAAATTTGAGTTTGATTTCTAAGTATGAAATTTACATTTAAAGACTACAAGAAACCTCATCTGTTTCAGCCATTCATTTCAGAGATATAGAAGGAGATAGCTAGAGATTAATTCTCTATTTTGAATTTGAAGGGAATGACTAGGCTCTCTAAGGTAGGACTGTCTAGCAGACATTTGAAAACCGGTGCAATGTGTCCTCTTTTTCTTCTGTCATCTCCCTCAGTTCTTGCCTCATCATGTATTTTTGAAGCCTTCCCTTTCTTCCCTATGCCAGTCATTTTGGTCTAGCTTTCTGCTCTAGGCGCACTATTAGTCTGTACCATGTAATTTAGCTTTTATTTTTATTTTTTAAAGATTTTATTTATTTGACAGAGAGACAGCGAGAGAGGGAACACAAGCAGGGGGAGTGGGAGAGGGAGAAGCAGGCTCTCCGCCGAGCAGGGAGCCCGATGTGGGGCTCGATCCCAGGACCCTGGGATCATGACCTGAGCCGAAGGCAGACGCTTAATGACTGAGCCACCCAGGTGCCCCGTAATTTAGCTTTTAAATATAAACTTTCTTTTTTTCTTTTTTTTTCCCCCTTATGGTTGGTTTTGCAGCACACTAGGCTGTGATTTGGTGCACTGGATCAGAACACACCTGTCTGAATCTGTGTTCTGTTCTGGACGGTCAGGGGTTGACCCCAAAAATACTGTGCTTGGTAGATTTGCCACCTATTAATATACAGAAAAAAGTTTGTTTTGTTTTCAGTGTGTACTGCCCGTAGAAAAAATGAGTGTGTTCTCTTTGTGTGTTTTTCTTCCTCTGAGTGTTGAGCAGCTGCTGTGTCCTAGGTGCTGAGGTAGCTGATGAGAAGCCCCAAACGCCAATAGGCCACAATTTAGTTTGTTACTCACAGTATGAAACAGTCCTTTTATTATTATTTTTTTAATACCAACCTTACCTTTTCAAGTTTCAGGTTTTTCTATTTTAATATTTTGCAATCTTTTCCATGTTCACCTTGCCAGTGACTTCTTTAGAATCAATCTTAGACCCTTTTATTCTTTGTCTTCTTTTATTCCCATCCTAAATTTCTTAATCTGTCTAAAATACTTGATCTGTACCCTGAACACTGCCGACAGGCATTCAGCACTCAGTAAATTGACTCTGAGTGTCATGGTTCTCCCTTCCTTTTGACTTTAGTTTTTTTTCCTGTTTTGTCTTTGTCTAGTCTCATTTTGTTTAAGATATTAAGACTTCTAAAAAAATAAGAGCGGGATAAGGGAGCCAGGGTGGTTCAGTCGATTAAGTGTTCCGACTCTTGATTTCAGCTCAGGTCCTGATATCAGTGTGGTGAGATCAATCCCTGTGTCTGGGGGAGGAGGGGTGCGGGGAGCAGAGAGCCTGCTTAAGATTCTCTCTCTCCCTCTGCCCCTCCCCCCCTTAAAAAGAGTGGGATAATGTAGAATTTTTTTTCCCCTTACAGCATTCTTTTGACTTTTTCTATTTTAACTTTTTTTAAGGAATTAATCTAGAATGAATTCTGGAGTATAGCTCTATGTGTCCCCAGTTTTCATTTAGGTATAGTTAGGATTATGTTTACTAAATGGATTTTTTTGCATTCACATCAAAACTTGTGTGCCATTTTGTTTTCCACTTAATTCCAAATTTAAGATCTCTGTCCATTTTATGAAGCAGAGTTAACTTTTTTTTTTTAACGATTTTTATTTATTTGACAGAGAGAGATACAGCGAGAAAGGGAACACAAGCAGGGGGAGTGGAGAGGGAGAAGCAGGCCTCCCGCCGAGCAGGGAGCCCGATGCGGGGCTCGATCCCAGGACCCTGAGATCATGACCTGAGCCGAAGGCAGATGCTTAACGACTGAGCCACCCAGGCGCCCCCAGAGTTAACTTTTAATAATGCAAAAGAGCTCAATGCAATATGTGTAATATTTATAAACTTGGATATTTAAAATGTTTTCTGTCTCCGTGATGTTCATAAGATTGTTAAGTCAGGTCTTAGTGATTTCTGGGGAATGCTACTCTTTGCTTCTACCAAAATATTCTAGTCCTAGGTGGTGGTGTTTTCAGCCATTTTGGACATCTGAATAATAATCATCATAGTAATCACCTTTCTGTGTTGTGCCTCACCATTTTTTATAGAGTGCTCTTAATTATAGGGGTTCTCATCTCTCATGTGTTTGACTCTTAGGCAGCATGTACTTCATGGTGTAATTGACACCTTTAAACTGCCTTTTACAGGCCAGATTAGAACTTTTGATTATCTGTCCATGAGCAGATAAATCAAGCTACCCCATTATAGTGCTGCCTGCCAACCAGCTGTTTAATTTGAGCAACATTATCTTTCTTTAATAGTGTGTACAATTATTTGAGGGGTTTCTTCCCTTCTGATATCCTAAAAATAAGTGGCAAACAAAATTGCAAATGCGAACACTGAGTAGGGATGAGAATACAGTTTTCAGTCTTAATTTCTTTGTCTTGATTGTGTTAGATGAGCCAAAATGATGAGTAAATGTTGTCCCATAATTGGACATATGGTTGTTTTAAGCCGTGTGATTATGAAGGAAAATAATTGAACAAATAAATGTACAAAATGATAGAACTGTATTGAAAAGTTATTTATAAAACCAAGGTATAATTAGGAATTTTGTAATTTTTCCCTGTGTGGGAATTGGGCACTCCTTTTATTGTGTAAGTTTGTTCTACCTTGCTACATTCTGACTTGGGGTATAATTTTACAGGAACACGTTATGTATGAAAGTTGAAATGTATTTCCTTTTTTTGACACACTTTAGCATAGTTTTCTTTTACAAACACAGAAACTGTGGCTCAAAACACAAACCTGTTAATTTTTTCCCCAAGTCTTTACCTACATATTTAAGGTTTTAGAGGGGAGGGAATGGTCATTATTTGGAAAAGGGAAGGAACTTACAACTGGGGGGACTCTGTTCTATGAGTGTGTTTTATTTGGACCTTGGTGTGTGTGTGTGCGCGTGCGTTATTTATTTGGTATTTGGAAAATTTAGGCCATAGTGCTTTGCATAGTACACACTAAATACCCTGGAAGGGAGTAGAAGGTCAGTGAGCTGCTGAGTGTGAAACTGCTGGCAGTTCAGAGGGTATTGGTTCAGTGTGTTGGCAGTGCCAGAGTCTCCAGTGCTGGGCTTGAAAAGAAGAACATGTAATTTACTAGGGGCCCTTGGCTGGCTCAGTCAGTAGAGCATGTGACTCTCGATCTGGGGGTCGTGAGTTCAAGCCCCACACTGGGCGTGGAGCTAAACACCGAAGATTAAACAATCATATTTCCTGTCTTCAAGTAATTCCATGAAGGTGATAGACAAATATTTACAATGAAGTGTGAAACTCTGATAGAGAAGTACAGGATGGTATGGAAACAAACAATTTATTGTTTCTTTGAAACTAATGGACATAAATCCTGAAATGGCTAGGCAGTGAAGCCCGAGGGCAGAGCTTGAAGTCTTAGCTGGGCTCTCTAAAAAACGGTTTAGGAGTTAACTCAGATGAAAGAAGCCAGTCTGAAAATGCTACATGCTATATGATTCCAACTATCCAGCATTCTGAGGAAGGCAAAACTATGGAGACAAAAGGATCAGTGGTTGCCAGGGGTGGGGTGGAGGAGAAAGATGAATAGGCAGAGCACAGAGGATTTTTAGGGCAGTGAAAATACTCCGTATGATACTATAGTGATGGATATATGCTGTCAGAATCCATGGGTGCAACGCCAAGGGTGAACCCTCAGGTAACTATGGACTTCGGGTGATAATGATGTGTCAGTGTAGGTTCATCCTTGGTTTAAAAAAAAAAAAAAAGTACCATTCTGGTGGGTGATATTGATAATGGGGGTGGGAGGGCCAGTTTATCGGGAAAAGCACAGTAAACAAAAGTAAGGACTGTTGTGCAGATAGAAGTCTGAACCTTCTTCACTGATAAGTTTCATATGATTTAGAGCCATTCTTCTCTTCCTGGTGTAGAGAGAGAGACACTCTAACTAATGGAGATTTCCCTCATAAATGTAAATTTCCCTTACAAAAGGGTGACTTCTACTCTGTTTTTAGAACTTTTCCTGTATCTGCTGTTTCTCACAGTAACATGCTCAAAATAATCCTCATGCCAAAGAAGCATATTTTGGGGTGGCAAATTCTGCTACCCTTCATCCCCACAGTAGCCCCATGGCTGGTTCCTTCATTTCTTTCAAGTCTTTGTTGAGATACCACTTTCTCAGGTATATGGGGAATCTCTGTACCTCGCTCAGTTTTGTTGTAAACCTAAAACTACTCTTAAAAAACAAAACAAAACACAACAATCTTTAGGGCACCTGGGTGGCTCAGTCGATTAAGTGTTTGCCTTTGGCTCAGATCATGATCCCAGGGTCCTGGGATTGAGCCCCCATTGGGCTCCCTGCTCAGCAGGGAGTCTGCCTCTCCCTCTCCCTCTCCCTCTGCCTCTCCCCCTGGCTTGAGCTCTCTCTCACTCACGCCTTCTCACTCTTAAATAAATAAATCAGTAAATAATCTTTAAAGAAAAGTACATGTGGTCACTGTAAGTGATGAACACTGCCTCAGAACTATTTCTTTCATGCTTATGTATGGGCCATGAGTTCAGGGAGGTTTACTGCATTGAAAGATACAGTTGGGGGCACCTGGGTGACTCAGACTCTTAATTTCAACTCAGGTCATGATCTCAGGGTTGTGAGATCCAGCCCTGTGTTGGGCTCCATGCTGGGCATGGAGCCTGTTTGGGATTCTCTGCCCACCCCCCTCCACTCTCTTTTGCTCTCTCTCCCTTTTAAAAAAAAAAAAAGAAAGAAAGAAAGAAAAAAAGACACAGTTGGCACAGGACTTCATCCTGGGTGAAAAGTGATCACCGCAGTGGCCGACTGGGATTCTGACATTTACCTCACATCTAGTTTAGTTATGGTAAAGACGGCTATTAGTAATTCCCCAGCTTTATTTCTAGGAACTGAATCCATTTAGATTTCTTTCACAGAAATGTTCTTCTAGAAGCGGGTTTTTTCAGACAGAGAAATCAGAAGAACATTAGAACTCTCCCTTTAGGACTTAGAGATTTGGTCTCAGTTGGATTATTACAGTGATTTCTAAACCTGTTTTTACCTTGGCCGCTTTCCACTAAATCCATTTGAAAATGCATTAGTGGAATCTTTCTCTTTGAACAGGGCTTTCCCAGGGTTCTCTTTCAGATTATTCCATTCTACTTTTCTTACACTTCTGAATACATTGTAGAAATTTTTCCTTGGGGTGTACTGAGAATTCTCAGTGTTAATTAATTGACCTTATACTGCTAGTATCTGTCCTTTATAAACTTGAAAACCAGAAAGTGTAGGGTCTTATAGATGGTAAAGGAAAAAGAAATGATAGCAGCACCAAACGTCAGACATTTAAGTTGCTGAGATTTGAAAATATCAATGAATTTTAAGGTTGGGGCATGGAAGTTCAGTTGGTAAATTCCAGATGACCTCTGTCCTCCAGCTTGGTGTCTGCTTTTTTGTTCTTTAACCTTTTGTTTACTTTGTTGTCTACTGACTGTAGAAACAAACATGCTAGAATGAATAGGACTTATGGCTTGCATTTTTAAGATTTTTAAAATTGAGAAATAGTTCACATACCATAGAAGTCACCCTTTTAAAAGGTATGATTCACCAGCTTTTAAGAGTATTCAGAGATGTGCAGCCATAACCATTATCTAATCCCAGAACATTTTCATCACTCCCAAAGAAACCTCATACTTACTAACAGTCACTCTCCATTCTACCCTTTGCCAGCCTCTAGCCCCCATGAATTTACTTCTGTCTATGGATTTGGAGATTTCATATAAATGAATCATACAATATATGGCCTTTTGTAAGCCCAACATGGAGCTTGATCCCAGGACCCTGAGATCATGACCTGAGCCAAAATTAAGAGTCGGACACTTAACCAACTGAGCCACCCAGGCGCCCCTGCCCATTTTTAAATGGGGTTGTCTTGTTGGGTTGTAACAGTTCTTTGTACATTCTGGATACCAGACCCTTATTTGACATATGAGTTGCAAATAGTTTTTGTCATTCTTTGGATTGTCTTCTCAATTTCTTGGTAGTATTTGAAGCACAAGAGTTTTTTTGATAAAGTCCAATTGAATGAATGAAGAAGTTATCTATCTATCTATCTACCTATCTGTTTCTCTATCTACCTATTTATTTTTGTTACTTGTGCATTTGGTATCATACCTAAGAAACCATTGTCCAATAGAAGGTCAAGAATACACCCATGTTCTTCTAAGAATTTGACAGTTTTGGCTCTTACATTTAGGTGTTCATTCCATTTTGAGTTAATTTTTGTATATGGTATGATTCTTTTGCATGTGGATATCTGCTTATTCCAGCACCACTTGTTGAATATGGCATTCTTTTTAACTGTTCTTTCCTTGCTTTATTTACCATCAATCCAAAGACTTATATTAATAGTGCATGAAACTCTGCAAGGCATGTGATAAGACTGGAATATGCAGTTTACAATAAGAACCTATCTTCCCTCAGGACTTACATATCTAGTTGAGACTGATGATGGAATTATACACAAAATTGTTGAGTGGGATACAATTCAGTGCTAGAGGAATGGTGGATAGAACAGAATTCATTAGAAATTGAGAAGACTGAGTAACTCTATGAGCAGAGAGGTTCATAGAGGAGATGAAGGTACTGAGGTTGGGTAAGGTTTAGATACAGAAATGGCCAGAGTAGAGCTACTGAAGCAGTTAGATTCATTTGGCTCAGGGTATGGAATACCTTTTAGACAGATTTTGAAATTTTCCTGAATTACCAAGTCTTCTCTTAGCCTAAATTATATTATTAGAAGTTGGAAGCACCTGATACATACTTTGTGCAATTGTATCTAGAGAAGAGGGCAGTTTTTATTTTGGTTACATCATATTGGATTGGGTATCTTATGGGCACTGTCTTCTGTTTGCTTATCTTTTTACTTCGCTCAGTGGTTGTCACTGAACTAGACTTAAATTCCCTCTTCACAGTCCCTACAACCTTCTAGGTTTCTTTTCTTGAAACTTTAGAGAAACTCTTTTGTCATGGTCACTGATAACTTCCACATTGTAAATCCAGTGGTCAGTTCTCAGTCTGTATCTTACTTGACATAGCAGAGCATTTAACAGTTACTTCTTCCTCCTTGACACATTGTCTTTACTTGGCTTCCCCAGCACCCTGCTTGATTTTCCTCCTACCTCACAGTGTTTTCAGTTGTCTGTTAGTCTCCTTTTCCAGTTCTACTTCATCTTGGTCTCATAAACTTGGAGTTTCCAGGATTCCCATCTTTTATCACTTCTTTTTGTCTGTACTTACTGCCTCTTTTGATGATTTCATTTAGCCTCATGGCTTTATGATTTTTTTTTAAAGATTTATTTGTTTTAGAGAGAGAGTGCAAGAGAGTGCAGGGAGGGGGGCAAAGGGAGAGGGAGAAGAATCTCAAGCAGACTCCCCATTGAGCACAAAGCCCAACATGGGGCTTGATCCCAGGACTCATAAGATCAAAGCTGAAACCAAGAGTTGGACACCCAACTGACTGAGCCACCCAGGCACCCCTAACCTTCTGGCTTTAAGTATCATCTACATGCCAGTGGCTCACAAATTTGTAGATCCAGCCCCATGTTTGCTCTTGAACTCCAGGTTTATAAATCTAACTCACTCCACATGTGTACTGGGGTAACTACTCACATACCAAATTTAACAAACCCAAAAGTGAACTCTCTCTCTTCCTTCCTCTCATACCTGCTCACCTTTTAATTTTTATCATTCTAATTGAAGACAACTCCATCTTTCCAGTTGACTTAAGCTAAAATGTTTGGAGTCATCTGTGAGTCCTTTTCTTGCCTCATACTCAGTCAGGAAATCCTATTGGCTTTACCCTCCGAATATATCCAGAATCCAACCACTTCTCACCACCTCCACATCTAAAACCCTGGGCTGATCGCTTCTCGGCCTTTTGGCTAAGATCAAGTGTAAAACCCTGGGCTGAGCCACTGCCCTCTTATCTGGATTGCTGCCACAGCCTCCTAACTTCTCTTCCTGCTTCTGTTCTTGTACTTCTGTCTTGAGCCAGAATGACCATACTAAAATGTGTTAGTTTATGTACCTGCTCTGCTCAAAACCTTGCAGTGGATACCCTTTCACACAAAATAAAAGCTAAAGTCTTTACAGTGCCAAAAAGGCCTGCAAGATCAGGACCCCCATTATCTCTTAAACTTTTTCTCCTTCTGTTTTTCTTTGCCAGACATCTACTTTAGCCACACTGGCTTTTTTGCTATTCCTTAAATAATCTGGGTATATTTCTGTAAGGGCTGTTGTCCTCTCAGCCTGGAATGCTTTCCCCTGAAGGGGAGGAGAAATAATTTTTCCTTTAACCTTGTGAGTTCTTGGCTGAGACCCCTGTAATAAAAGGCAGATTAACAAGAGAAAAACAGCTTATTAACATGTAAACATGTATACCTTATGTATACAAGGGAAGTTCTCAAAGAAAAGTGAGTAACTCAAAGAGGTGGTTTAGAGTTCAGGCTTAAGTACCATCTTCAGCTAAAGATGAAAGAAAGGTGTGGGGAGGCCAGTTTATCAGGAAAAGCACAGTAAACAAAAGTAAGGTTTGTTGTGCAGATATAAGTCTGACCTTTCTTCACTGATAAGTTTCATATGATTTAGAGCCATTCTTCTCTTCCTGGTGTAGAGAGAGAGACACTCTTACTAATGGAGATTTCCCTCATAAATGTAAATTTCCCTTACAAAAGGGTGACTTCTACTCTGTTTTTAGAACTTTTCCTGTATCTGCTGTTTCTCACAGTAACATGCTCAAAATAATCCTCATGCCAAAGAAGCATATTTTGGGGTGGCAAATTCTGCTACCCTTCATCCCCACAGTAGCCCCATGGCTGGTTCCCTCATTTCTTTCAAGTCTTTGCTGAGATATCACTTTCTAAGTGAGGCCTATCATATCCATTCTGTTTAAGATTGTAATTGTTCAGCTCACATACACTCTCCATCTCTTTTACTCTGCTTTTTTCTCCCCCAGTAGAATATATCCTCTTTTGTCATAGTATATATAATTGACTTATTGTGTTTTTTATCTTGCTCATCAGAAGGTATCTTGCTCAATAAATATTTGTTGAATGAATGAACATCCTAGGGCTGTTGTACTTTTGGGGTTGTTATTGTTCAGAATCTTGAACCCCATCCCAGACCTCTTGAATTAGATACAGGGGGTGGAGGTGCAACTCCTTTGTTTTAACTAGACCTTCAGGTGATTCTGATGTAAATTCAAGTTTAAGAACCACTGCTGTATCATAGTGAGTAGTTCAGAAGCCAGGCCTGTTGCTCACAGGTGGGGATATATAGATGTATGAGGTAATTGATAAATGTTTGCTTTTCTTCCCATCTTCTTCTCCTTCCTTTTTCCTGAGGAGATAGCACTGGGAAAGATGATATAAACTGTAGCAACTTTCAGTTGATTTAGCATGTGTATCAAGGTCCCCAAGACCACCTTTAGGTTCCAGTTATCACTAGGAGGACACACAGGAATTAGCCTGTAGTCACACTCATGGCTAAGATTTGTTACAGCGAAAAGGACACAAAGCAAAATCGGCCAAGGGAAGAGGCTCATGGGGCAAAGTCCAGAGGAAACCAGGAGAAAATTTCCAAGAGTCCTCTCTCAGTGGAGTGTCACACAAAGCAGGATACATTTAATTCCTCCAGCATCAGATTGTAACAAGTGTGAAGTGTTGTCTACCAAGGAAGCTCATTAGAGACATAGTGCTCAGGGTGTTCATTGGGGACTGGTCATATAGGCACCCTCTGCGTAGCACATACCAAAACTCCAGACTCTCAGAAGGAAAGCAGGAATTCGGCTTAAACCTCATTGTACAGTTTAGGCATAATGAGCCACTCCTATTAGTTAGGGTGGTGGGAACCCTGATAAGAATGGCTCACTGTGCCTTATAGATGGGGATATGTTAACTCTTTTTCTGCTATGTTCACTCTTTTCATCCTGGTATCCAAAGAAGTTTGTTGGGTTTTTTTCCTACTTCTTTATATAGATTATAAAGCATTTAGACTAAATCTCTCTTTTAGGAAATTGAGTAACAATGAAAATGTTTTGAGGATAACTTGAACAGTTTACTTTAAATGGATTGAATAACTGAGTTTATTCAGTTAGACATATTTTCTGAAAAATGCCTTGGCAGTATCATTCACAGTCTGTGCTATTTTAGTAATTACAAAAGTGGCTTATTTCATAGTAAAGTTTTCTTATTTATTCCAAAAAATAAGATAACTTTCTTAGCATTCACTTGAAAAATGTTATCTATGAATGTGACCATCTGTTTCAAAGCAGATATTTGTTTTTCTTCACTTTTCTTCCAACTTTCATGTTCTAAAGGGCCTATTTGAAATTTGCCATCTTTGGGTTTGCTTTTGTGAGTAACCAATCTTTCTTTCTTTCTTTCTCTCTTTCTTTTTTTATAGGCCAAGATGCTGAATTATCAGGGACACTTTCACTTGTTTTGACACAGTGCTGTAAGAGAATAAAGGACACTGTTCAAAAATTGGCCTCAGACCACAAAGACATCCACAGCAGTGTTTCTCGGGTTGGAAAAGCCATTGATAAGGTATGGTGTTGAAGGAAGTGTCTGGGACTTTTTAACATCATCCTTCATCTCCTGTCACTGCTCTGATAACATTTGCTTTCTTCAATTCTTTTATGCTATTCCTTTCATCCTGGCTTTTATTAATTTTTTCAGATTTGGTTTTACTAGTTATTCTTAAAGTTTGCTCTTGATATTTAAAAAAACAAAAATAAAAACATTTGCTTATATGACTACAGTTCCTGGTATGATGAGTGAATTTCCAAAGAAATTTTAACTCCTGTGAGGGAGTGTGTTTATAGAAGTAACTTCCTACTTCCTGAATAGTTCCCTGGTAGTGACTCTGTCTCTCTTATGGGGCGATTAGGATAATACCCTTGCATCTGTCTCCCCTGCATCATCCTGTTGTCTTCCTGTGTGCGTGCTAGTCGCTTTTCTCCAGTGTTGCTTTCTGTGTGAGTGAGTGGGTTGGTTGCAGTCTACTTCTGTTGGGTGATCGTTCCAGTGACATCTCTTGAATCTTTGACTTAGTGGTTTACTTATAAGTGGTTATTTTTAGCACTGGGCCAGTTTTGCCCTTGGAGTTCATAGTGGGGCCTAAGAGATAGGGCCTAACTACCTCTGTGTGATACCTCTGACTACATCAGCCATTGGGGAATTTGTAACTGTTTATGGATGTTTCTTTGACACAAACTTGTGGGAAGGTAGGAAGAACTTTTGGGAGAGCTCTTTGTAGAAAAAACGAGTCCTATGAGTTGCTTAGTCTGAATGTAGGAGAGCTAGTAGCTATGATGTAGATAGAAACTCATGGAATCCAGAGGGTGACTTTGTCTAACTCATGGGTAAGCCTACCTGTTAGAAATTATCCTGTAGAGCAGTAGTCTTGAAGGGCTAGTCTCCAGGCAGTCTAAGGCGGAACTATCTGCTTCTAAGGAGATATTGCTAACTTGTAGGTACAGTGTGACTGGACAGTGTGTGGCAGGGGCTCTAAGGATTGTTTGGGTAACTGTGGTTTACAGAAGTGTTAGTGACCTTTCAGAGAGCTTTCAGCACTCCCATAGTGCTGAGGGTTTCAACTTGGCAAAAGAGGCCTGAGAAGTAGTCTTGGCAGCAGCAACATGATATTTGGATTAGTGATGGCATTTGCTAGCAAAGGCTGGGAAGGCAGTATTCTCTGAAATAACTTTGAGATTGTGATGCCTGTTTGGTGACTCCAAGAGCGTGAACAAGCTTTGGAAGTGGCTTTGGCATCAGACTTTTTGGGGGCTATGGCATTGGAAATCTTCAGTTGGTATGTACTAGCTTAAGGGCTTACTGGAATGGTGGTGGGGCACTTTAGAGAGGATCTTAAATCACTGTGGGTGAGGGACCTTCAGGTTCTCTAGGTGGTGGTTAGGAAGCTTTGGGTTTTGGTGGCTGACAATGACCAAGGCAATCTAGTAATTCTGATGGTTCAAGCCCTTGGAGGTAACAGGAGGCATCTGCTTGACCACCAGTCTGCTTGTAGTTATGACAGAGGGTGGGGACAGCAAGACCAGAAGATGCCATGATAGTGGGAAGAGCTGAAGTTTTCATAGCAGCCAATCAGAGAAAGTATCTGAGAAGAGATCCCAGATTCAAGATAGGTGAGGATGGCCTCAGCAGCCATATCTCAAGTGTGTGAACTGCTGGCCACTAGGATCTAGAGCATTTGGGCCAGTAATTGACCAGCTTTGTATTCTACCACTGATAGGGTGACCGTGTGTCCCCATTTCCTAGATTGTGCCTGTTGTCCTGTCAGATTATTAGAACCTTCTTTTTACTCTTGTCCCCCTAGTTAATGGTGACTTGCAGAGCATGTCTTCCTGATCTAGCAAGTCTTTACAAATACTCATAATTGTTGTCAAATATTTTGGCTAATTTTGAGACAAAGCATTTAAGTGTATTTGGTGCTAGAAACAAAAGAATCCCTTTGAGAATGGATACCAAGGGAATGCATAGTGAGTAATGTACATTGTGGCTTTTTTGGTGCGGATGTGTTTGAAGTGAATGTTCCTAATTATATATTTTAATTTACTCATTTCTCTTTGGAGGACATTTTTGTCATGTAAGTTATAAGGGCTTTTTCAAGTAAAAAAATTTTTTTGTGTGATTTTATGTTGCTGTGAAAGTAGTTTAGGTTCTAGGTGACCTGGATTCCAGATTCTTCTGATCCATCCTATGACACTCCATTGTTAAGTTGATACTGTTAAGTGTTTGTTGAATTATGGTCCTGGGGCACAGAAGAAAGCCTGGATCTTTTAACCCAGTTCTGTACCATTTTTCAGTGCATTTTCTCCCTCCCTCTTTTTTGGGGTGGGAACATCTGTTTGGCCTGAGCTGTAACAGGAAGCTGTTACCTACACTAGAACTACCTAGACACTGTGCTTCTCACATACTTGAGGAATTCTGTGTAGGCTGTTGTCGTATAGGACTCCACTGACTTGTAGTTTGGACCTGGTAAATTTGTACAAGCTTCCAGGGCCACCCATTGTAACAAGGCTGGGTGGACTCCTATGGGCTGGTGGTGAGCAAACAAGATGAAGCTGAAGCCATTGTGGCACACAGGCCTTTATGTACCACAAACAGACTTGAGTAATAAACCGGAATGCCGTCCAGCAGCCTGTGAGCACCTTGTTCTGGACACATGTTCCCACCCTGCCAAGAGGAGGACAGAGAAGCTGGTGACTCCTTTATGAGCAGGCTGGTTTTGAGTGAGGAACATTAGTAAATTTTTGACATGCTTAATGATTTTTTCCTTTAATGTTTTAATGCTTGTTTTAAAGTTCTTTAGTCATCGCTTAATGTAAGCATAAAAAAAGTTTGTGGTGTTAGCCAAGGCACTTTCTGGCTTTTAATTTTGTGAACATAAAAAAATTATTGAAGATTTCTGCCTTAATGTGTTGACTATTTTCAGATCATAGTATGATCACTATTTAAAATAAATAATATCAGCTATTGGGTTCTGTGGCAAATTATTTTTAGTAAAAACAATGTGTTGACCTATTTTTAATTTCCTCTCCCATTTTAAGAACATCTAGAATTCTCTCCTGCTTAGGGCTTTTACTTCAGTGTTTAAGTCTTTTGACTTTTTTTGAGTTTACTTCCTAAGTAAGAAAAGTCAATAAAACCATTACTGCTTTAGATATGTGTGTGTGTGTGTTTATGTTAAAATAAATAGTGCTAAGATTTTAAATTGTCTAAATTTAGACACAGTTGTGGGATAGTTGAAAGCACAATACATAGTCCATGTTCTTTAGAAGAGGATGGTCTAGTTCGGTTATGTAAGAGTGCTGCTTGTACACGTGAAAGAGCTGGGAAGATACTGAGGCAACATAAGATAAATTTGCATGGGATGCACTCTGTTTACTGTAAAGTAAAGGGAAGATCATTGTGCTCTTATTTAGTCTAAGTTTTGTGGAGTTGGTATCTTAAATTTGAATTGGGGGGTGCCTGGGTGGCTCAGTTGGTTAAGTGTCCGGCTCCCCTTCGGCTCAGGTTGTGATCCTCGGGGTCATGCTCATTGTGGAATCTGCTTCTCTCTCTCTCCCCCTTTTCCCCTCCCCCTGCTCACATGCATGCTCTAAATAAATAAATAAATGAATAAATAAATAAAATCTTTAAAGAAATTTGACTTGGAAGAACAGTTAAGATTTCAAACAGCAGAGGTGCAGTTTTCTGTAGGACTGAGGAAGAGGCTAAACAACTGAGAAATGCTGGACTCCTGTGAAAGACCCTCAGGGACTGACTCTATTGGAGTGGCTGCCTAATCAGGAATAGGGTTGATGGAAGGCCTAAGGATTTGATTCAAGGAGATTAGGGAAAAAGGGAGTGAATGATATAAGCAGTTGAGGATTTGCTTGCCCTCATTAAATGGGATGAAATTAGACTAAGGAGAAGTCCAGAGTAGGAAGATAATAGCTGTCATGTGTTGAGTGTTGACCATGTTCCAGCTATTGAGCTGGGCGCTGTACATATATTTATATTCTATGGTATAGGAACATTGTTCCCATTTTAAGACTCAGATATTAAGTAACATATCCCAGGTGTACAGCTTGCAAGTGGTGAATCAGGATTTGGAAAAAGATCTCATTCATGAGTGCTACACTAGGAAATCAGGCCATTGCAGGGCTGGTAGTGTTTTAAGGGGGGAAATAAGGGTTAAAAATAGTTTTTAAAAAGCATCAGCCTAAGCTGATCTGCCAGTAGATGGAGCATCTACATGGGTGAGTTAAAATGCTGACTGTGTTAAAAAATGGAGTAATGCCATAAAAAGCAAAATATAGAATATTTAAGATAGTTCTGGGTGAGCCATCTGGAACTTCCTTTTATGTAGGTATGACTGGGGTATGAGAGAAGAAAAAGATACCAATGGGAGAAAAGGTGTTGGATTTGGCCTTAAATAGTAGCTGAGATATAGAGTGGGTGAGATCAGGTATGTACTAGCTCTGAAGTTCTGTTATTATGTAATGGATAAATCTTTATATAGTAGAGAGATGTTATTGTTAATGAAGGAAAAAGGAAATTAAAATGACTAGAAATAGAAAATACACTCTGATTAAGAAAAAGAGCTAAGTTGAGTTCTGAAATACAGACAGATAATTTGATAATATATTTTGAGTAATGAATTTTTAGAATTACTGAAAAGGAATGGTTAACAAAGTTATAAAAAAGACAACAATGATAAAAAGCCAGGAACATATTCCCTAAAAATAAAATAAAACATGTCAAACTAACTCTTCTCCCTGAACTACTAGTGAGTAATCCAAGAAAATGCACTAGACTTATGTGTCTAAATTTTTGGGAGGCATTTAATAAAAATCTCTTATCTTTGTAGTCAAGATGGAAGGCGTTTCTTTTTAAATTATGTGATTTGGATTAGGAGCAGCCACATTCTCAATACCTTGTTGGGTTTGGCCATAGTTGCATGGTCTGAGGATCGATCTGACCTACCCAGGCTTGGCCACAGTTGTTTGCTCCAGGGTGGGTACCTCAGAGTCCTCTCTAGGATCTTTCTCATTAGAGCTCTTATGGAAAGAAGGGCTGGGAATATGTGCACCTAGAAGTGATTAGTAGTCCCTGAAAGAATGTGGTCTGTTGTGGGAAACAAAATTCTTCTTCAGAGAGAAATAGAGCAAGAGGTGGGGGAGGGAACATCTTTTGAGGTTCAGCTACCCTCTTACCTACCCCTGGTTACCTGAGCCTTTCTTCAAATCCAGCTTGTTTGGGCAACGGAGATTTCTGTTTGTAGGAACCAAGAGTCCTGACTCATACAAGCAGCTAGATGCTCTCTGGGTCTCTTCACTTATATCAGGCTCCAGTTTCTGTGAAACAACATTGGTTTTGTCTTTTTCAGTCTGAAGATCATTCTCAAAAGAGAAGATGAGTTAAGTTCTGGTTTTTTTTGCCATCTGTTACACAACATCATTAGCTCTAAGCTCTGGGCCTATCTTGTTCTTATTCTGCTCTGAGCTGAATGAAACTACATTCTTTAGTTGATAATGATAATTGTTTGCATTATAGTCTAGTCCACAGAAGAAAGCCTAAACCTTTGCAATCAGGTGTCATATTAAGATGCAGGATCAGAGAATCCCACTGGGCCTGGAGGTGTTATGGACCCACTTTTGCCTGAGGCTAGAAGATGAAATAGCTTGCTTATTCTAGCATCCCAAGTCAGGTTGGGTTGAGAGGGAAAAGGGACCTTACAACCCATTAAGTTGTGCCACCTAATGCAGTGTGTAATTGTATTCGAGTGATTTTTAAATTAATGAATTTGTTCTCAATGCCTGTGTTAATGTGTTTTTTGTTTTTATTTATATTTTCTAAAATGAAGACTTTTCAGTGTAGAATCAGAAGATTTGGTGGCAAGGCCTGGTTCTCCAATTCAGCTACTGTTGTATTGAAGGCTTTCTGTGGGATAAGGTCCTGGTAGATATTTTGGTGTACATTATTTAGTTAGTCTTTACCAACACTTTGTAAGATAGGGATTATTGTCCACAGATACAGGTGTGAAAACTTTGATCAAAGAACTAGAAAGCAGATGGAGGAACTGGGTAAATACTAAGATTTTATGACTTTGAAGAAACTTCCTTAACTGGAGTTCCTTGAGAGAATTAACTCCCGGTGAGTGTCCTTGGTCATCCTCTGTATGTATGAATTTCTCTCTTATGCATCTAGAGTGGTAAGAGGTATGTGCCGTCTTTGGGAAGATTAGTAAAATAGTTCCTCAAATTTCTGTCGTCTGTTCAGATAAGGAGGCAGTTGGGAAAGCAGATTGACCAGAGCAGAAAGGTATGTAAAATAATTGTGAGGGGTAGGGATGCAAATGTGACAGATGGTTAGATTATGGAGCATTTTAAGGATTTTAAAAGCCCAATGCTGGAGTTTGGCATATCTCTGACCATGTCACGTTACTCTCCCCTTTGTTTATAAAGTAAGAACTTACTAGGATGCCTCCCCCCCACCCTGCTCCTTCCTTGATCTGGCACAACCTGCCTCTCTCTTAACTTTGAAAACCAAAATAGAAGTATGAATATCATACAGAGGACAGAATGGAACGTTTAAGAAGGTAGCATCTCCATCTAGAAATGCATCTACAAATGCTGATTATGACACACTACTGAATTTATTTTCCAACCATAGTTTGCAAGGCACCGCTGGCTGGTATATGCCCAAATATGGATTATTTCATCTGAGACCATGTGCCTCATCATCAGCTTTACTAGGTTTGCTAAATTTTTCCCTGAAGGGCTTATACTAAATTACCGTCCTACCAAACATGTATTAAACACAATTCTGTTTCTCATCTACACCTGGTACTATCAGACTTGAAATTTTCTGAATATTTCACATCCATCTGATTAATTTATCTAGTTGTATAAATTTGCATTTCCATCATCATCTTTGGGGTTGAGCATCTTTTCATGTTTTTGACTATCAGAATTTCTCCCTTTTGTGAATTTCTTGCTCATCTTTTGTCCACTTTTTTCAATTAGGTTGTTTGTCTTTATTGTTTGGGAGGAATTTTGGTTGTTTTGTTCTCATATTGGGAGGAATTAAAAAAAAAAACACACCTCTTTTGGATGTATGTAAAGTATGTATGTATATATGTATGTAAAGTAGATATCTTTTCCCAGACTGAGTGGAACCAGAATCCAGGTCTTCTTAATTCCTGTTAAGTATCCTTTGTGGTCTACCTCTGTCCCTCACTGCTAAACCAGATTAATTGGATGCTTAGAAGAGAAATTGATTCCTGCTAGGTATAACAATAGCACATTGTTAGGTTCATACACCAATTTTTCTTCAAAAGTAGGTGGGGGAGTTTTTTTTTTTTTTTAAATTATTAACAGTATTAAAGAATTGACACTTAAGAATTAAAATAATTATTTTTTTCTTGTATTGTTACCATTGCTCAATAATTAAAATTTCAGGGGTGCCTCAGTGGCTTGGTCGGTTAAGTGTCCGACTCTTGATCTCAGCTCTGGTCTTGATCTCAGGGTGGTGGGTTTGGGCACCATGCTGGGCATGGAGCCTACTTTAAGAAAATACATAATTTCATAAACTTTATTTCAGAAATGTATTGGTTTTGAATGGTGAACAATCAAAACCAGTCCTCAAAGTCTAACCAGTTTGTAAGCATGTTCATGATGTGGCCAGGGAGATAGGATGATCTGTTTAGATTTCATAGTTTCATAATGTTTTATTAAAGTTATTTACTCCTTCTCTGTCTCAGTTTCCAGATTTTATTTCTTTATTTCTTGATATATATATATATATATATTTTTTTAAAGATTTTATTTATTTGACAGAGAGAGACACGGCGAGAGAGGGGATACAAGCAGGAGGAGTGGGAGAGGGAGAAGCAGGCTTCCTGCCGAGCAGGGAGCCCGATGTGGGGCTCGATCCCAGAACCCTGGGATCATGACCTGAGCCGAAGGCAGACGCTTAACGACTGAGCCACCCAGGCGCCCCTCTTTATATATTTTTTTAAAAAAGGTTTTATTAGTTTATTTGAGAAAGAGAGAGCAGGCATGTGGGCGGGGGAGATGGGAGAGGCAGAGACTCTCAAGTAGACTCCACACTGAGCACAGACAGTTGCGGGGCTTGATCTCATGACTCTGAGATCGTGACCTGAGCCGAAAACAAGAGTCAGATGCTTAACCAGCTGAGCCACCCAGGCACCCCTCAGCTTCCACATTTTTAAACTTAAAATCGTCAAAAATATGAATGGCACTGAAAGTACATACATGAGATAATGTACGAATTAATGTATCGTTTCTAAGCTATAACATCCTTGCCAGGCAGACACACCCTTGAATGTGTGCTTTTTTGTTTTTGATTCTTGTTTGAATTCTGCTTTCACATTTAAGAACATCTTTTCAAGTTTTTTCTTGAAAAATGTAAAAGGAAAAAGTACAGTAAAACAGAAGTACTAATAATAGATATTTCTTTTTATTAGCCACTTCTTGGCTTGTTTGCAATGCTACTGATTTCCTGCAGCCATGCAAACGAGTTTGGTCACCTAGCAACAGAAGCTGGAACTGATCCTAGCACTGAAGCAACAGAAAGAACATACAGTTATAACAAAAGGAGTAGCACTATGCTGCATTTCCTCAACCTCTTTATACAATTTTAACTTTAATTTTTACTACATGTGAGCAGAAAATAAGCTGTGAAAGTAGTTTGTTTTTCTACCTTGATAGTTTAAACTGGAAAGTCAGAATGGTAGAAGGGAGCTCAGAAAATTTCATCTAATGCATTGCTTATTCATGTTTAGTTATATTTTCCAAGACTGTGGAATTAGAATTTGAATGCAGTAAAGATATCCTGAGCGTAAGGGTGTTTGATTTTTTCCTTACCCATATAGCAGTGACTAGGGTATACCTTATGGAAATAAAGGTATGTGAGGAGCATAGCAAAATTGTTTAAATTTGTTTAAATATTAAACTCTTATATTTTAACATTTTCAGATGATCAAAATTAACTTTTTTATGTATATTAAGGGAAGATTTGAAGGAATTCTTTTCTTGAGCAGTTATTATCTGATGGTAGCTATTAAAATTTGGACTTAGTCTATACTGCCAAATAAAATAGTCTCTTAACATGCTCTGTCCTTTGAGATGACCGTTGTGTCTTCCAAAGTTGTTTCATTTCTTTCCTGCAGAACAGGAACCTTATAAATTTGTTGGGGGTTGATGGGATTGGAGTATATTATTAAATGAATAAGTAGAAATCTGAAGGCTATGTTTGGATTGAATGAGGTCACTAGATCAGTGAGGAATCTTTCTTACATAGTCTCAATGATTCTTGCTTATAGGGTACACTTAGACATTGAGAGAAATACAGGCAGATGCTGGAGTTTGTTATAAATTGTGTCATCTTCAGATACCCATTCCTTTATTCATTTGAATGGCCATTTGTCTGGGGCAGAAAATATGGGACAGTGTCTATAACATCATCACCCGTATGGCCTCTGCTCTAGTCTGGAAGAGGAACAGAGTAGCACCATCTCCACTTCCAGCGTTCTAGTGGTCATAGATGGCATAGAGATACAATAATCTACTCAAAAGCATTGGTGAACTGTTATAAAGTCATCTCTCAACAGGCAGAATCTGATAATCTGATTTGAAATTAGCCTTATGCAAGCAGTTGTGGCTTTTTCTTCAGTGCTAGGGACAGCCTATTTAGTATTTGTGTGGTAGCTGTTTCTTTAGAATCTAGGTATTTGGTATTATTAGTATTCTTTAGGTTAAGTACTAGACCAAGAAAGAGGTCTATAAAAAGCAAGTAAATAAAATTTAAGATTCTGACGGTAATTTTATTTGTTCATTTTTGGTTTTTGTCCAAGTAATTCTGAGTCTTAATGTATGTGTTTTGTTTTAGGCTATTGGATTGACATCCAAAATAAGGGTAGATAGCTCTTTAAAGAAAAATGTGCTCAATGTTGGAGAGGAAAACTCTCCTGCATTGTGGTCATTGTAAATGGTGGGTGCTTAGCAGTTTCTGCCTGTTCTTGTATGTGCTATAAAATAATCCTATGTTACTTGGTCTGAGTTAAGCAGCGATTGCCTAGGATTGTAATTTCAGTTAAATCTAAATGATCTTGTCTAATTAAATTTATGTGCTTAAAAAAATGCAAGAGCTTTATTGGGGGGTAATGCCTATGTAAGATTTAGGGAGTGAAAGTAAAATTCGTTAGGGAAAGCTTTTATTTTTTATTTTATTTTATTTAAATTTTATTAGTTAACATATAGTGCACTATTGATTTCTGGAGTTGATTTCAGTGATTCATCACTTATATATGACACCCAGTGCTCATCGTAAGTGCCGTCTTTAATACCCATCACCTATCTAGCCCACCCCCCCCTCACCTCCCTCCATCAACCGTCACTCTGTTCTCTGTCATTTAGAGTCACTTATGGGTGCCTGGGTGGCTCAGTTGGTTAAGCGACTGCCTTCGGCTCAGGTCATGATCCTGGAGTCCCGGGATCGAGTCCTGCATCAGCCTCCCTGCTCAGCAGGGAGTCTGCTTCTCCCTCTGACCCTCTTCCCTCTCGTGCTCTCTGTCTCTCATTCTTTCTCAAATAAATAAATAAAATCTTTAAAAAAAAAAGTCACTTATGGCTTGTTTCCCTCTTTCCTTTTTTTTCTTTTCCCCCTTCCCAAATGTTCATCTGTTTTCTTTCTTAAAGTCCACATATGAGTGAGATCAGATGGTATTTGTCTTTTTCTGACTTATTTCACTAGGCACAATACACCCTAGCTCCATCATGTTGTTGCAAATGGCAAGATTTCATTCTTTTTGGTGGCTGAGTAATATTCCATTATGTATATATACCACATCTTCTTTATCCATTCAACAGTCACACTTGGGCTCTCTCCATAGTTTGGCTATTGTTGATAATGCTGCTATACACATCAGGGTGCACATACCCCTTTGAATCTGTATTTTTGTATCCTTTGGGTAAATACCTAGTAGTGCAATTGCTGGGTTGTAGGGTACTTCTATTTTTAATTTCTTAAGAAACCTCCAAATGGTTCTCCATAGTGGCTGTACCAGTTTGCATTCCCACCAGCAGTATAAGAGGGTCCCCGTTTCTCCGCATCCTCGCCAACATCTTTTGTTTCTTGTGTCGTTAATATTAGCCATTCTGACAGGTGTGAGGTGGTATCTGGTTAGGGAAAGCTTTTAGACCACAAGGTAGACTTGTTCTTTCTTCACTCTTGATGTTCAGAATTTACTTTTGGTATCATTTCCTTTCTATCTCAAGAATTTACAACAGTTCTTTTAGAGTAGGTCTTCTGGCAACAAATTCAGCTTTCTTTCGTCTGAGAATGTTTTTATTTCATCTTCGTTTGTACAGGATATTTTTACTTGACATAAAATTCTGGGATGATCATTCTTT
The DNA here is from genome assembly GCF_054177405.1 of Leptonychotes weddellii. Classification (NCBI taxonomy): domain Eukaryota; kingdom Metazoa; phylum Chordata; class Mammalia; order Carnivora; family Phocidae; genus Leptonychotes; species Leptonychotes weddellii. Next base: position 88,093,887 of record NC_138378.1, read on the forward strand.
TAGTACATAAAAAATGTTGAGTGACTTCTTTCTAGTCACCATGGTTTCTGTGGAGAATTCTGTAAGCAATGCATCACTTTTCTCTAGCCACTTTCAAGATTTTTTTCTTTGTCTTTAGTTTTCAGCCATTTGATTGTAAGGTGTCTGGGTGTGGATTTCTTTGAGTTTATCCTTTTACGAGTTTGCTGAGCTTCTTGAATCTGTAGATTTACGTCTTTTGCTAAGTTCAGGAAGTATTCATTTTTTCTCCATTATTCTCTCTTCTTCTGGTACTCGGATGACATACATATTAGATGTCTTGTTGTCCCACAGGTCTCTGAGGCTCTGTTCATTTTTTCCAGTCTTTTTTATTGTTTAGATTAGATAATTTCTGTTGATATTTACTGACTTTTTGTGTTGGCACCTCCATTCTGATATTGAGTCCATTCAGTGAGTTTTTTATTTTGATTACTGTGTCTTCTGTTTCTTTGATAGGACTTTCTGTGTTTTGTTCGAAAGTGTTTACTCTTCCTTTATAAAGCAGTTTTATAACTTTAAAGTATTTGATAACTTCAATACCTTTGTCATTTTGGCATTGATGTCTGTTGAACCATCTATTCCCATGTGAGTTTAGATTTTCTTGGTTCTTTGTATGCCAGATGATTTTGGATTGTATCCTGGACATTTTTAATACAGTTGACCCTGGAACAACACCCTGCACAGTTGAAAATCTACATACAACTTTTGACTCCCCCAAAACTTAACTACTGATAACTTACTGTTGGGTGGAAGCCTTACTGATAACATGAACAGTTGATAAACACATATTTTGTATATGTGTTATATACTATATTCTTACAATAAATTAAGCTAGAGAAAAGAAAATGTTACTAAAATCACAAGGAAGAGAAAATACATATACAGTACTGTGGTGTATTTATCAGAAAAAAAAATCATGTATAAGTGGATCTGTGCAGTTCAAACCCAGATTGTTCAAGGGTCAACTGTATTATGTTACAAGACTCTGGGTCTTGTTTAAATTCTATGGAGAATGTTGATATTTCTGTTTTAGCAGTCAACCTGGTTGAGTTCAGGCTACAAGTTCTGATCAGTGTTCTCTGAGTTGTGGTTTCAGTGTCAGAGCTATTCAGATATGTCTTACTTGTCTGCCAACCAGTGGCCATTCTGGGACCTGGAATCTAGTTCTGTCCCCTAGTTCAGTTTTTAAAGTCTAGTATGTTGCTTAGGGTTGGCCCTTGCATGTGCAACTGGAGAATGAGCCTAGGAGTTCATAAACAACTTTAAGGGGTCACTTTTCTGATTCTTCCCTCTCTATGATCTCAGTGGGACTATATGGTTCTCTGGGGCCACATTTTTGGTCATTTGGCCAGAAAACTGGGGCTTTGTTTTACCCTACTCTTCTGTACACTTACTATGACTATGCCTGTATCTGGGGCTAGGTGGTGGAAGGACAGAAAGCAAAGATGCAATAGAGGTTTTTGCCCCTTCTTGGGACCACAGCTCCTCTGATTGGAGAGAAAGGACCCCCTCTGCCAGAGTTTTAGGTTGCCTGCTGTAGTAGGCAAAATTCTAAAAATACCCTCCCAAGATTCTTGATCCCTGGTTATTCAGACATTTATCTAGGTACTGCTTTGAAGGGATTTCACAGGTATAATTAAGGTTACTAAGCAGTCGACCTTAAAATGGGGAGATTATCTAGGTGAGCCTGGTATAATTTTACAGGAGCCCGTAAAAGCAGTGGAGGTTGGTAGAAAGAGAAATAACAGATTCAAGAGTGTGAGGGATGTCACCTCTGTTGTTGGCTTTTGAACATAGAGGGGGCCATGAGCCAGGGAATGTGAGTGGCTTCTAGAAGCTGAGAACAACCCCTACAGCCAATTAGGAAACAAGGACCATGGTCTTAAAACTGCATGGAACTTTATTCTGCAACCTGAACGAGGCTGGAAGCAGATTCATCTTGTATTCTCCCAGATAAGAGCCTAGGTCACTGACACCTTGATTTCAGCTTTGTGGGACCTGGAGCAGAGAAACGGTGTGAGCCTATTGGACTTCTGATCTGTCAAGCTGTGAGATAATAAAATTGTGTTGATTTAAGTTGCAATAGAAAAGTAATGTACCGTCAGACTGCCTTGAACTAGAGGTGCAAGAAAATGGAGGGAAAATACATGTGATTTCTCTTCCTCTCTGGGTGATAGGAGAAACCCATTCCTGTTTCTCATGCTGGAACTAGAGGGCTTCCCCTGGAACACTGTGTCCACATTCTGGATGCCTGGTTCTGTGTTTTGGCTGTATCGCATCCAGGCTGAGAGGTATTGGAGGGAGAAAAGTAGTAAACTCACCACTAGTTCTGTGACCCTCTTCCCAGTCCACTTACTACTGTCGATGGTCCCCGACTTAGGATGATTTGACTTACAATTTTTTTTTACTTTATGATGGTGTGAAAGCGATATGCTTCCAGTAGAAACTGTACTTGGATTTTTGAATTTTTATTTTTTCCAGGGCTGGCAGCACTATGCTGTATGTTACTCTTGTGAACCCTGGGCAGCAGCACTGAGCTGCAGCTCCCCGTCAGCTACACGATCACGAGGGTGAACGACCAGTACACTTAGAAGCGTTTTAATGCTCGTATCACCATTCTGGTTTTCACTTTCATTACTGTATTGAGTAAATTACATGAGATAGTCAATACTTTGTTATAAAATGGGCTTTGTGTTGATGATTTTACCCAACTATAGGCTAATGTAAGCATCTGAGCATGTGTAAGATAGGCTAGGCTAAGCTATGATGTTTGGTAGGTTAGGTATACTAAATTCATTTTCAGTTTATGTTAATGTTTATCAGGATTTAACCCATCATAAGTGGAGGAAGATCTAGAATCACTTTTTAGTGTCCTCAAATGGCTGCTGCCTTCACTCTGCTGATTTTATAACTGCATTAAGTGGGATAGACAGGGTGGAATGTGCTTACATGTAAATCTTACCCAGAACTGGAACTCTTAACATGTGTTTTAAGAAAATCTTTTAGTTTATCATAAAAGGAATATTTGCTCTTTTTGTGGAGAGTGGTAATCTCCAGTGATAATCTCTGCTAATACTTTAATGTATATTCTTTTGGATTTTTTTCCTAAGCATTTGCAAGTATTCCTTTTTTAAAAAACAAAAATGGGGTCGTAATTTTGTAAAACTTGCTTTTTTCACTTAAGGTGTCATGGCCATTTTTCCATATTAGTAGATATATAGTAATGAACCTCACTTTTTCGTTATGAATAGTAATATTAGAATATTAGCAACTACCATTTCATTTAACCAATAAAGGAGTATATTAATTTGCTAGGGCTCTTATAACAAAATGCCACAGACTGGGTGGCTTAAACAGACCTTTATTTTTCCACAGCTCTGGAGACTAGAAGTTCAAGATAAGTGCTGGCAGGGTTGGTTTCTGCTGAGGCCTGTCTTCTTGGTTGGTAGATAGCCACCTTCTCCTGGGATCTTCACATGGGGTCTTCATCTGTTTGAGGTGCCAAGACAAAATACCATAGACTAGGTTGTTTAAACAATAGAAACTTATTTTTCTTACAGTTCTGGAGATTGGGAAGTCCAAGATCAAGGCGCTGGCCAACTCATTTCCTATTGAGGGCAGACAACCTCCTTCCTGGCTTATAGATGACTGCCTTCTCACTGTGTCCTCACAGGGTGGAGAGACAGAGAACACGCTGGTGTTTTTCCCTTGTCTTATAAGAGCACCAATGGTATTGGATTAGGGCCCCACCTTTATGACTTCATTTAACCTTTATCTCCTCCTCGCAGACCAAATCCAAATACAGCCACATTGGTGGTTAGGGCTTCAGTGTAGGAATTTGGGAGGGGTGGGGGGGGTGGACACATACAGACATTCAGTCCCTAACACATGGGTGTTTCCTCTGTACTTACCTGTGTCCTAATTTCCTCTTTTTATAAGGATACCAGTCCTATTGGATTAGGGCCCACCATAATGACCTCATCTTAATTTAATGAGGTACTGGGAATTAGGACTTCAACATGGGAATTTTAAGAAGATGCAGCCCATCATAGGAAGGTGCTGTTATTTTCTTCACTTAAGATAAGGAAGCTAAGGCTCAAAGACCTTGACTGATTTGGCCAAGATCACACAGCTAGTAAGAGAACCAGGATTCAAACCCAGGTAGATTGGCCTCAGAGCCTGCTCTCTTCATTACCTGGCCATTCTCCCACCCCCAACCCCTACCTTGGCACAGCAGTTGTTGGGCTGTGCCATGATTATTTAATCCTGTGTTGGGCGTATGGGTTTTCTCTCTTTTCCAATTAGACAATGCTGCATTGAATATGTTTTTCTAGGTAGCACTGTACACCTGAAAATATTGCTATATCGTGTAGAAATAAATTTATTTGAAATGATTAAATGTATTTTCCCAAAATACCCTCTGAAAATGTACTCATTTACTCTTCTAGCAATAATCAATCAACGAGAGTGACAAGTTTTAGAACGGAGCAGTGGAAAAACGACTTCTTTCATAGGCTGCAGATGATTTGAATTGGGTCCTTACTGTGGATATTTGAGCAAAATGAAGGGCACTCTTTCTGTTAGGTGGGGTGAAAATCCTATAAAGTGATCTATCCTAGCCAATTCCTGATCCGTTTTCTTTTTTTTTCAGAATTTTGATTCTGACATTAGCAGTGTGGGAATAGACGGCTGCTGGCAGGCAGACAGTCAGAGGCTCCTCAATGAGGTGATGGTGGAGCACTTCTTTCGACAAGGAATGCTGGATGTAGCTGAAGAGCTCTGCCAGGTAACAGTGTGCCAGTGTGTGAGGACATGCAGCAGAAAACGAGGGGGCTCCTTGGGGTCTTTGAATCTTCTGCTGGCCGTAGAGAGATTTTTAATATCAGGGCTGACCTCATTGTACTAGGAGGTCTTTTTTTTTGGTGAAAACTACAATTCTAGAACTTCTTATTTGAATTGTTTTTTCCTTATCCCTGCCACATCGCATTGGTCCCAGGTCATCAACCAAGGGGTCAAAAGTGATACTACTTTCTCCATTTCCTTTTTTAATAGGGAAGGTAGGATAGCAGAGAAGAATCTGGCCCAACTTGTAGCATTTTGTTTATCAGATGAGTTTTAAGCTAAAATTTACTTCAGGTGAGCAGCTTTTGTCTTTTATTGCTAGTAGACATAAGGTTGGGGATCTCAGAATAGTCCACCAGTATCACCTAGTCGTGATGGTGCCAACTGTCATGTGTTGAGTCCACAAGCCAACCCCTGCCTTTATTCCTCACTGCAATCCTGTGAGATAGAAATTGCTAGAAATTGCTTCCATTCTATAGATAAGGAAGCTGAGGTCTGGAGAAGTGGTTTGCCCAAGGCCATACAAGTTCCTTCGTGAAGGAACTAGGATTCAGTCCCAAATTGACGTCTTCAAACTGTATTCTAAGCCACCATGTGCTATTGTGTTTTCTGTTTAGAAAAATGAAGGACTATAAAGATTAAATAGTTTAAAGCCAGTCTGTAAACCAGACCTCTAATCTAAGCCTTTTCTATTTTATTTTATTTTTTATTTTTTAAAAGATTTTATTTTTAAGTAATCTCTACACCCCATGTGGGTCTCGAACTCACAACCCCAAGATCAAGAGTTGCATGCTCTACCGACTGAGCCAGCCAGGCACCCCTTCTGTTTTAAACAATTCAGAAAAACAGTAACTCGGGTCTTTCTCTGTTCCTTATGGGAATTTTGTGTGTGTCTGTATAAATTTCCTAAAGGGAGTTATGTCAGTTAGGATTAAGCTTATTTATAAGTAACAAAGACCCAAAATACCAGTGCTTTAAAAAAAAAAAAATGAAGTTTATGTCTCTTGCACAGAATTAGGAGGTGGTAAGCCATCCACAGCAGATATAGTAGCTATGCTCCATGAGGCTTTTAGGGACCTAGCTTCCTTGTAGCTCTGCTGTTTCTAAGGTGTCCCTGTCCTTATGGTCCAGGATAGCAGTCAGAACTCTAGCTACACCTTTTGGTATTCCAGAAAGGGGCAAAGAATATATGTTTCTGTTTCACTGGCCAGAATTTACAACTCACAAAGTCATATCCAGCTTTATTCCATACAGTTATGTACCCGGCTCTGTATGGAATACAAAGGGATTCTACTACTATTAGAAAGAATGATAGTAGGGCTCAGTCATCAGTCTGCACCATAGAAATACATGTTAGAAATTATTTTTAATGGATTGACCCATATTTTATAATTTAGAATATGTTTTTATCATATCTCTTTACCTTATTACTGCTAACAAAAGTTCATTCTATTTTTGTCAGGAATCCGGTCTTTCTGTAGACCCAAGTCAGAAAGAACCATTTGTGGAGTTAAATCGAATATTAGAAGCATTAAAAGTCAGAGTTCTGAGACCTGCTCTGGAGTAAGTTTCTGTGTTTGTTTTCTTTCAAATATTTGGGGAGAACTCTCTATAAGGAAACCTAATTAGAAAACACATTTGAGATTTTGATATATACACACACACACACATATACATCTGTACCTCTCACCTGGGGTAGACTTCAGAGAAAGCAAGGAAGAATTATTTTCTTCCTTTTAACTTAAGTAAGAACGGGGAATGTACAAAGAGGATAAAACGGTTTGAGCTTTCTTTGCTTATCAGTTGATCTGAATTCTCAAGAGAGAAAAAGGGTTTCCTATATCCAGGCTATTCCACTACTTTAGACTAGCATTATAACTGAAGTACTATTGTTCAGGTGGTCTGAGTTTGATATTTGAACTTCCATACTGTGCGGGGTTCTCTGCTAGCATTCTAAAAAAACAACTTAGTTGGTTATTGGAACTAAATGGTAGGCATGAAGACCACAAATATTGTTACGAAGGAGTTCTGTGCTAATTACCACCATAAAATGTATTGATTCACTGTGAACTTATTATTGATATAAATTATCTTGAATTACTGAGTAAGCTGTGATAAATAATACCCTAGAGCAGGAACAGCAAAGTTTTTTGTAAAGGGTCAGAGTAAATATTTCAGGTTTTGCTAGCCATATAAGGTCTCTGTCGAATATTCTTCTTCGATTTATTTTATAGCCCTTTAAAAATGTAAAAAAAAAGAGAAAACAAAAAAACCATCTTGGCCATCTGGTGTACAATATGGGCAGCAAGCCATATTTGGACCTTGGCCATAATTTGCCGACCCCTGTCCTAGAATTTTTTAATGTGAGGATTACCAGGTTTTAAAAAGAAAGAAAGAAAAGCTCATAAAATAAAGGGAAGAAACTGGATGATAGAAACAGTGATACTGGTGTGAGGTTCTAGCCATAGAATTCTGGTACTTTAAAATTGGAAGTATTTGAGATCATTGTTTTCAGGAAAAAAAAAATAGTTGGGAAGATTCTTGTTGATTTTTATAAAATGCACCAATTTTTTCTTCCATTAACCAATTTAATTCTTCATAGCTTAGTTTTTTTTCTGATCATTTATCAGTTTTTTTAAAAATTTTCAAAGTTCTGAAACTAGCTCAGATGAACATGGAGAGATAGATTCCTGTGTAAGTTTATAAATGATAAATTCCTGTATAAATTATAAATATGAGGCAGGTAGGTACTGTATCTTTAAAAGACATCAAATAGTACCATTGTGTATGGCGCACATTACCTTTACAGTTTGTTTGTTTGTTTATTTATTTATTTATTTTTAGCAAATGTTAGATTTTCACACATTGGGAGATTAAATTCTGCCAGGTACCACTAATAACTCTTAAACAGAATATAGCAACCACTCTTCTGTCTACTTTCATATTTTACCTATATGATTAAACATCTACAGAGAAGAGCGAGGGAGCCTAAATAGAGAAATGTATGGGTTTCCCAGTTGTTTTATAGTGATTTGGAAATAATATTTGAGCTGTTCAAGGAAATAGTCATTTATCCATTAATTTCTCAGGCTTCTCATCCAACTTCTGTTGAGTGCTTACTGTGTGCCAGAGACTGTGCTGAGCATTTAGACCACCTCAGCTCTCAAAGTACTGAAGGCTCTTTCTTTTGGAATGAAGAAAATTTACAACACCCTTTTCACTTTGTGCTTTTTCTGTAAGATCTGTTTCTTACTGATAACTATATCATATATATCAATTTTTCTATAAATGTTTTCTGTTATTTGGAGTCTCAAGCAGTGCCTCTCAGGCAAAGGGAGGGCTCATTCTGTCCACTTGGTGTAGTAACAGTGGGAATTACTACAAAGTAAAAAATTTTTCAAAATTTCACTCTTCTGGGAATATTGGCATATTAAATAGTATCAGCATAGGGGAATATAGCGGCAATTATAGTTAACTCTTCTTGAGTGCTTATTATATACCTAGCATTGTTTTCAGCATTTTACATGTATTCACTTATTAAATCCTCATTATAACCCTGTGAAATAAGTACTCATTTTATAGAGGAGGGATCAAGGCCTGGAAGTGCTTTGTGGAAGAAAAGGATGTGGAGTCAAAAGGTCACATGAAAACGCTTCACATGATGTCCCCCTAATACTCTTCTCCAAGAGACCTTAGCACATTCCAGGGGCCATCAGTAAAGAAACTCATTTAACTTTGCCGAACTCTTGTTTCCCATGCATATTTGACCAAAGAATCCTTGTTCTTGTCCCCATCCCCCCAAAACACTAAAACCCACAAAACTGGAGTTCTGCAGAACCGAAGTTTTGAAATGATAGCTTAATAGAAATGTCTGTTACAGCAACTCAAACTTTTCCAGTTCTTGCCTATTCCTGGTAGATACAAAGCAGGTATTTCCTCAGCATCCTTAATGTGCAAGGTACAGAGAATTCACTTCATTCAGCTTGTAGCAAAAGTTGAAAAATATGGGACATCACTTTGGAGAAATCTGGTTCGGATACAAGGCAGAGAGTATCTTTCAGTCGTGTGGCACCTTCTATTTGCACATGCTGGGAGGCTGTGTCTTGGAACCCCCATGAGGGGCTGCATCAATTCCTCCAGGCAGCCTGAACAGTTGAGGAGGCAGAGGCCAACCACAAAAATTAGTATGGATAGAGAACATGGAAGGAACTTTGGAGAGCATTAACTATCATTTACAAGTAGTAGACAGTGGAAAGAAGGCAGAAAAGAATGGTGCTAAGGCAGAAGGCAGAGAGAAGTGGCAGAACAGCTAATTATATACACAGCTCTAGTTAGGACACAGCCTACTCTTTTGTTCCTGCCCTTTATATTTCTGAGTTTGTGTACAGATTTTTCTTCTCATCCAGATTGCTTTATCTATTTTTTAAGTTCTTTTTGGCACCTAGCATGGTACTTCCTTAGATAGCTTATTGCATACTTCAATAAATGATGGAATAGTTTGAAGGAGAACTTTGAACAGACATGACCCCCTCCTTCATGTGGTAGATAGAAGTAAAGCCAAAAGTAACTAGTTCAACGAGAGATTAATAGTAACTTAATACAGAGAGATGGAGAAATACTAGAAGAGTAGAAACTGTCCTTGCAGGTATGTGCCAGTTATTGACATTTTGAAAGTGCTGTCTTCAGAAGCCAGTTGGTTGCCTTCCTAAAGGTGTTTCAAAGAGCAGTGTTACCTTGGTGGATTTGCCACAGCCTAGGATCTGACTTAGAACTTTGCAGACTTGGAAACCTGGTTTTTCAACACTGAGAAGCAGGCCCAGGGGCCTCCTAGCACTCCTTTAGAAGAATTTGCAGTTCTGTTTGGAAAGCCTCAGTAGAATGCTATGAGGGAACAGAAAATGACTGAATGGTTATGAGAAAGAGAGAGAGTGAAGTTAAAAGAATTTTTTTACAGAAGAAAGAGAAAGATTTTGTTAGTTTAGACCACAGAAGGATTTTAGATTAGACAGGCCATGAACAGTATCAGACAGGCTGTTGAAAAATGAGAGGACACCCCCTCTCCAAGCCTAGTGATTAGGTGGGGCTAGAAATAAAAACCACAGAGAGGTGTGGGATGAGCTTGCCATTGTGGTCTCTTTGTGGTGTGAACAGTGGCTCTAAGGAGAAGAAAATGCTTGCCAGACTTAGAGAAATTGTAGTATCAGTGAAGAAAACAGTTTATTCATGGAGAAAGGTTTTAGAAAATGAAAAGGGAGCAAGCTGTAATACCTGATCAGAGAGCCTTGACTACCACTGGAAATGGGGGTGACAGTGATTAAGCAGTTTCTGGTGTCTGTTTTGTTTTTAGTTTTGGCTTCCTGTAGGTGGGCAGTCTTGCTGACCCAGGCATTTTTTTTTTAATAGCCACATAGAGCCACAGAAGAAAGAAGGCTCTGATAGATATACCATTGGAGAAAAGGAATCAAAGTTTGAACAAGTTGGATTTTTTTTTCCAGAGTTTGAGTTTTTGTTTTTATTTTTGTTCGTTTTGTTCAGGGTGGTTCTTAATTCTGAAAAGGCAGAAGAGGTAAGTGAAGGCATGCATTTTTAACTCACTGTGCCCATGCACTAAGTGTGGTGGTGAAGGAGCTACTCTATTAAAAAGAAGCTAATTGAAAATGGAAAGAGGTACCCAGTGGAAAGGATACAGAAGATAGTTCAGTGGACTATAAAGGCCAAAAGGGAAGAAATACTTAGGGTGGTAACATCATTTTCTGTTATCTGTTTTATGTTTGTTGCTAGCAAAAGTTTATATGCAGTTCCAACACAAGAGGTATTCTTCAGGAGGAAGAGTACAATATGTCCTCACTTGAGGATATTGGAAACGAGTGGGTGAACCAGGACTATAGAGGAATTGGGAATCTTCTTAAAAAGAAGAGCAAAATTGAAACAAACTGTCCCTGAGATTAAGTGTTTAAGAGAATAAGGAGCTGAACTAGGCCAGGAATGGGAACCAAGAGGAAAAACTCTGGAGTTTATGTTTGTAAAATGCTGATCTCTTATTTAGATTGATTTAGGTTGTAAAATCTTTTGGGGTTTGTTGTAGGAAATTAGCAGTAAGTAAAGCATGTCATATTTAAGTACTTTTTTTTTTTTTTAAAGATTTACTTATTTTATTTTAGAGAGAGCGTGAGTAGGGGGAGAGGGAGAGAGAATCCCAAGCAGACTCTGCACCCAGCGAAGAGCCTGACGTGGGGCTTGATCCCATGGCCCTGAGATTGTGACCTGAGCCGATATGAAGAGTCAGATACTTAACTGACTGAGCCACCTAGGTGCCCCATATTTAAGTACTTTTTATTTTTTTTATTTTATTTTTATTTTTTTTAAAGATTTTATTTATTTATTCATGAGAGAAAGAGAGAGAGAGAGGCAGAGGCAGAGGGAGAAGCAGGCTCCCCGCGGAGCAGGGAGCCCGATGCGGGACTCGATCCCAGGACTCTGGGATCATGACCTGAGCCGAAGGCAGACGCTTAACCGACTGAGCCACCCAGGCGTCCCTATTTAAGTACTTTTTAAAAAAAAAAACACTAATCTGTAGAACTGTGCTGTCCAGTATGGTGGCCACTTTCCACATGTAGCTGTTGGGCATTCTTACCAGACACTGCATTACTCAGAGGTTCAAGTTAGAAATGTGTGTGTTGTTTTCTTCAGTAGATGCAAATGTGTAATACTGTAGTTTGTGGTGTTTTTAAAATAGCATGTAAGAAGGACAAAGATTCACACCAGTTCTGAAATGAGTAAAATGTTTGTAGTCCCAGTGATGGACTCAATCCGTGGATTATCTGAGAAACTGCCATTTGAAAATATCTCAGAAATGAAATGTTAGCCATGGTCTCTAAAGCAAAGTTATAGGATTCTAACCCTTTTGGGTGAACTTTGATTTTTGTCATTTTTGCCATTCTCTGAATTTTTTAAGCACTTGACTTGGTCACCAGTAACATTCAGCCAAGCCCACACCTGTGGAGTAAAGAAATGTCATTAATTTCCCAGAATTTCAGCTTTTACCCCCCAAGAATGTGCCCGTAAAGGAGACCAGAAAAGAATGTATTTGTAAGCCTTTAAAAATGCAGTGAAAGGTGTAGTGGAGTGTCTGTGGGAATCGGCAAGAGGTATTTTTATTTCATTATTACCAGAAATAGGCACCAACCCAGATCGGCAAAATTATGAGTGGAGAGGGGTAAATAAGAGTCTCATGCTCTACCGACTGAGCTAGCCGGGCGGAGAGGGGTAAATAGATGGGGCTGTCAGCTAGGTTCCTGCAGGACAACAGCTAACTGTGGAGGTGGGATCTTGTTTTAATTATTTTTGGAATAACATGGAAATTCTAAATATGGAGCTAACAATGTGCCAAGTCTTTTCAGAGGCCTGGCAGTTAGGATAATTAATGCTTAATGCTTTGTGGGATAATTGTGTGGATGTGGGTTGCTTCTAACTTAGTCACCTAAGTCAGTAGTATTGTTTTGAGGTCTTTTTATGGAAGAGGCACAAAAGATTTCTTTATTAGAGAATATAGTGGCAGTGAACAGAGATAATTGTGACATCAGTGACCTTACTTACTGGTGGCTTTGTTAGGGGGCGGGGTTCCTCCATCCTACGGTGTTCCTTTAAACAAGGAATAGTTCTAAAGCTGATGGTGCTCTCATGGCACACATTGGAGATTTGGGAGCAGAATTAAAAAAAAAACAAAACGGGAGCGCCTGGGTGGCTCAGTTGTTGAGTGTCTGCCTTCGGCTCAGGTCATGAGCCCAGGGTCCTGGGATCGAGCCCCGCGTCAGGCTCCTCGCTCAGCGGGAGGCCTGCTTCTCCCTCTCCCACTCCCCCTGCTTGTGTTCCCTCTCTCGCTGTGTCTCTCTCTGTCAAATAAGTAAATAAAAAATCTTAAAAAAAAAAAAGTGAAATTATAATTTAATTGAATGTTTAGCTAGCTTGTTGGTTGTAGTATCATGCTAGTTGTTTTCTTTTAAAAATTGAAAGTTTTCTGCTGGAAATGCCATTATCCAGAATACAGCACTCCTTAAGATTTCCACTAGTTGTTTTTTTTTTTTTAAGATTTATTTATTTATTTATTTGACAGACACAGCGAGAGAGGGAACACAAGTGGGGGAGTGGGAGAGGGAGAAGCAGGCTTCCCGATGCAGGGCTCGATCCCAGGACCCTGGGATCACGACCCGAGCCAAAGGCAGTGCCCAACGATTGAGCCACCCAGGCGCCCCTTTCACTAGTTTTTAATGTGTCTTGGTCATGTGTCTTCTGTTGCATTATAGACAGTGGGTTAAGTTTTGGGGGCCAATTATATTTCATGCTTTTGTAGTTTCCTGTGCTTTGTAGTATTTGGATTTGGTTATTACCAGGTTAATTAAGGCTATGACTGCCTCCTACCCTTTATTCCTGCTCAGCGAATCAAATACCCAAATATTCAGTGTGACAAATTTTGGGACACCTGGGTTGCTCTATCAGTTAAGCGTCTGCATTCAGCTCAGGTCATGATCCCAGGATCCTGGGATCTAGCGCCCGCATTGGGTTCCCTGCTCAGCGGAGAGTCTGCTTCTCCCACTCCATCTGCCTGCCGCCCCCTTGCTTGTGTGTGCGCGCACGCGCGCTCTCTCTCTCTCTGTCAAATAAATAAAACTTGACAAGTTTTTTGAAGAGGATATCATCGTATATCGCATATCATCGTATTCCCACACTGTTGGTGCTGTAAAAATCAAAACAGCACTGAATACTATATGGAAGTGCCCAAATAACTCTTGTCTTTTAAATATAATTTTCTTATTAAAAATGATGACTTTGAAGAACTGTTAGAGTTCATTCATTCAGTAAATACAAATTAAGAAGCTTATTATTGAGTGTCTGTGCCTGTCTCTGTGCTCAGTGCTTTAATTAGCCCCTCATTTGCTGCCCCCAACCCTTTGAGGTACCACTGTGTTACAGTAAGGAAACAGATTTTAGAGAATTGAGTAACAGATTGCCCAAATTCATACTGCAGAGCTAAGATTGAAGTCCATGCATAGTTGGCTCTACTAATCTGTACTCTTTATCAGTAATCCCCCTTCAAAGTAAGGGGTTGTGCCGAGATGAGCAAGACAGAGTTCCTGCCATATAAAAGACTGGAAACTGCCCTACCAAACAGATTGTGAGATGAGCCATGTGAGAAGTTCAGATAAAGGACATCTAGAGTTCTGTGGATGGAGAGATTATTTAGGAAAGCTGTAGAAAATGTGGTAATTGAGCCTGGGCCTTGAGGTTTTCAACTCTGTTCTCAGCTGCTCACTTTCTGATTGTACTTTTGCAAAAATTAACCAGCACCTACATTGGGAGGTAGGATCATGGCTTCTAATGTCATAAAGCAAACAGGTCTTCTATCTAGACTAACTTTAATTCACCTGGACACGTCACTCGACGGTAATGAAAGTTGCTGGATCAAGTTACCTGAATATGTTTGTATGTTTTTCTTGGCCTGCACCTCTATCTCCATTCTATTCTCAGCATGGCTATTTTCCTCCTCTGATTCTTCACACCACATGACAAACACCTCTAGTTCATCCTGTTGGCCAACCATTGCTTTCTTCCTCGACACCCACCCCTATGTTGCATAACTTCCCCTCCTGGCATAAACCTCTTGGTTTTCCATCCGAGCTCTCTTCCTCTCAGAAGAGAAAAGCGGAGGGACAGGGATCTTGGTGAGAAAAAGAAAACTAGTTTTCTTTCTGATTCTTTAAGAGTTGTGCCATAGACACGTGGACTTGCTCAGTTCCTCAAGTTGCATCTGTCTCCGTTGTGCTGCTCTGGGCCTTCCTGGTATCTACAGAATAACCTTCTCCCTGTGAGATGCTCTTTCTCCCCTCTCTGCCTTCTCTATTGAGCCTATGGGCTGTCTTCTCTGTACAATTTCAGTATGCCTGGATTTCAGTTACCACATTTGAGGTTCCCCCCAACAACAAGGTTCAGATTTCAGTTACCACAGTATATTAACTAAGTAATTGCATAAACTACAAAGGGTCCTACCAGCTCTTTGGTGCACAAATCACTACATAAATAACAGATGTGCATCATGATCACAGCCAACCATATCACTTTTTTCCAGGTCTGTCAGTGGTTAGTCACTGAGCATCTGTTACCCTCAGACAGCAAGCTTGTAGTTGTCTTGCCTGCTCATCTCCTAGAGGTGAACCCACAGCATATTACAGAAATGGATAGTTGAAAGAGGAGCTTGGTCAACAAAGATGAATTGCTAGAAGTGAAATTAAATGTGATTAGAAACTAGATTTGAAAAATGACAATGGCAGGGTGAAGCTAGAATGAGACGTAGGCCTATATGAAGTTATGATATAAGCCATACTGAAAAAGCCCAATGAATGTCAAAGTAGAGGCACTTTGACATCTTTTAAATTGCACGAGGAACAGAAAGCTGCCTATGGTTTAAACGGAGCATTTACTACTAGTTCAGATTGAAGATTGTTTAAGGAAGAAGAAAAAGCCTCCATCAGTTTGGCTGACATTCAGGTTGTGTTGAAGTTAGTTGCCTCCATGAAAGAAAACAGTGATTACAAGGAGAGTGAAGAACTTTATTGCAGTCAGAGATGGTTTCATCAATTCAGAAGCCATCATGAATTGACTAATGTTGAGCTCTCTGAGAGGCTGCTAGTGTGGCTAAAAATGCTGCTGTGAAATTTGTATCCAGACTCCAAAGATTAGTTAAGGCAGGTGTTATGATGATTGTCAAGGAAGGCAACCATCAAGAACTTAACAAAAGATACGGGATTGTGAAGTGATCATGAAGGATATAAGGGATAGATGAACTCGGTTATAGGAGACAACACAAGAGCGTGACTTTAAAACCAATGTTTACCTGGCCAGTTAGCTGTGGCCGAAGAATTGGGGTCAGGAAAATACAAATGTGGGTACCTGGGGGTACAGTCTTGGAGTATGAGGGAGAGGTACCATAGGGCAAGGTTTTTATCTTAGTCCTTAAATGTTACTTACATGTTTGGGGGCAGAGATCCTTAGTTTACAAGATGACATTTTTCCAGAAAGGGAGAAGCTTAGAAATGGTTAATCTAATCCCTTGCTTTGTGAGATTTAGGCTTAATATATGAAGATATACATTGATACATTGATATATCTTAATAAATGAAGATAATACATTGTTTAAGGATAGAATGTCAAGAAATATGATTTTAGAAACACATGATAACTTATATTCTGTGAATTTGGATTTTGCATTCTCCCCATATTCCTCCAACTCCTTTTTGTAATGGAATATCTATTTACTTTCCTAAAAATCTCATGGTGGGGGTGGAGGTCAGGAACTAGCAATGTTAGTTATTTCTGATTATTTTGTAGCCTTGTTTATAGCTAAATTTGAAGGTGGGTAAAAATAAGTGGTTAATTAGGAACTATGTTGTCTAAGTAAATACCTCTCCAAGTTAAATGGGTTACATATATTTAGAGTTTGCAGAGCTTAAATTCATAATTCATGGCTTGAATTACTTTTAGGAAATGTAATTTGCAATTAGTCTGTAAGTTCTGATAAAAAAAGGAAGTTAAGAAATTTTGTTTACTTTTGCATTTGCTTAAAGAGTTATTACCTTCTTAACTATAAAAGTAATATATGTTCATTATAGAACATTTAGAAAACATTGGACAGCATAGAGTGTGTGTTAAATCACTGTCCTCTGGACTGCCTACTACTCGTGGTTAGCTAGTTAGCTACTACTCCGTGGTGTGTCCTCCCGTTGTTTCTAGCCTCCTGGTGCTGCTCTGATAGTTGGTGCCCTGTTCTGGGTTGTCCCAGCCCATGCCAGAGCAGTTGGTAAATAATGTGTGCAATCCAACTTCTTTGGGGTCATAGTTAATTTTCCTACATATCATAACTTCCCCCCCCGTAATATTATATCCTGAACATCTGGGAAGATGAAATAGATTTTCTTCCTTTGTGAATTGCCTACTTAAGGACTTTGCCCTTTCTCTGCTGGCTTTCATTGTTTATTAAAATTCGTAGTTACTCTCTGTTAGGTCCCTTCTTTGACTCTACAAACTTTTATACATGTACCTCATATCAGAAACAAAAAAGAAAAAGCTTGCTGCCTCTCCTTACTTGTTAGTAGGAAAACATACTCATGCTCTTATGAGTGTGAGGGAGTAGGATAAACTTTGGTAAGTAACCTGATTTAAATGTACTCCTTGGTCCAAGTGTCTTTCGATAGATGAATGGATGAAGAAGATGTGGTATAGATTCATAATGGAATATTATTCAGCCATAAAAAAAGAATGAATGAAATCTTACCATTTGCAATGACATGGATGGAGCTAGAGGGTATAATGCTAAGTGAAATCAGTCAGTCAGAGAAAGACAAATACCATGTGTTTCCACTCATGTGGAATTTAAGAAAACAGGCAAAGGAAAAGAGAGAGATAAACCAAAAAACAGGGATGTCTGGGTGGCTCAGTCCTTAAGCGTCTACCTTCAGCTCAGGTCATGATCCCAGGGTCCTGGGATCGAGCCCCACGTTGGGCTCAGCGGGAAGCCTGCTTCTCCCTCTCCCACTCCCCCTGCTTGTGTTCCCTCTCTTGCTGTCTCTCTCTGTCAAAATAAATAAATAAATAAAATCTTTAATAAAAACATAAAATTGGGCGCCTGGGTGGCTCAGTTGGTTGGGCGACTGCCTTCGGCTCGGGTCATGATCCTGGAGTCCCGGGATTGAGTCCCGCATCGGGCTCCCTGCTCAGCAGGGAGTCTGCTTCTCCCTCTGACCCTCCCCCCCTCTCATGTGCTCTCTCTCTCTCTCTCAAATAAATAAATAAAATCTTTAAAAAAAATAAAATAAAAAAATATATAAAAACATAAAATTAAAAAAACCAAACAAACCAATAAACAGACTCTTAACTAAAGAGAACAAACTGATGGTCACCAGAGGGGAGGTGGGTGAAATAGGTGATGGGGATTGAGGAATACACTTGTCGTGATGAGCACCAGGTGATGTATGGGATTGTTGAATCATATTGTACACATGAAACTCATATAACACTGTAAACTGTACTGGAATTAAATTAAAAAAAATAAATGTACTCTTTGGAACTGGAAATCAAGAAGGTGCCTGACAAACTTAGAGATTGCCAAAAGCACAATACTTTTGGTACTGATGGTTGGTTGGGCATTCATGAAAGATTGCTGCCAAAAATACCTTGTTTGTGTCAGCGGGATTTATCCCAGACTTGGTGTTGCAGCTTGACTGCATTTGTGTTAGTGCCGGGCAACGATTCAAGGCTTATTTACATTTAAGTAAATATTTCCAAAGTTCAGGTGATTAATATTTTTAACAATCATTTATTTTTAGGTCACAGAAGCTTCATGATTGGACTCTTAAGATGTGGATGCATCCACAAGTTGATTAGAATATTCATGTGCGTGTGCAACCCTTAGGGTAGGATCCTGTAAAAGTACAGTTCTGTGAGATCTAATCCCAGTCAGCCGATCCATTATGAATAACCTGAGATGTTTTACTTTTGTAGTTTGTAGAGCTACGCCAAGTTTATATTCATACCCAGTTCAGGTTCTAGTGGTCCTTGGTGAAATGGGTTAGGAGGGGACTGTTAAAGGAGAATATGATAGTAACAGCTTCTACATCTTAATATGTGTACAGAAATAAAGTAATGCTTCCTTACCACTTGATTGCAAAGTTGATTTTAACAGCTGGCCTGGTGTATGTTCTGCTCTAGCGCCCACCTGAAGTGGTAGCCCCGGCTCAAGATTGGTTATCCTGACTGTACTGTAGAGGCCTGAGTCCCTGTACTTTGGATCACTCAAAAATGAACATTGTTCTTCCTCTCATTAGCACTGTTTGTACGAATCATTTTGGCACATATGTATGTAGTTTTATCTGCCTGATTGGACTGAAAGCACCTTGAGGCAAATACCGGTGTTTGCTGTTTTTAATCTCAAAGTGTGTAGCACAAAATGTTGCACCCAACAAAAGTCTAAAAATAGATGGTTCCCATTCAGAATCTTGTGATTCATTTATAAATATGCCAGTTTAACAGGGAAAGAGTAGTGGATATGGGCAATTGAGTAGTGAATCTCTTGGCTGACACCTGCTTCAAGTGTGGGCTTGTATAGTTCCAAAAATATCATGTGACTCATCAGAGTCAATTTTGTCTTGGTGTAAAACCTTACTAAATATGTAACTGTCATCTGACTTAATATTTTTTTCTTACTTTCACTGGCTGAAGTGCCTCTCTGGGTGTAGTTCTGTTTATTTTCTGTACAAGTCTCTGGGTCAGAGGGTTGATGTTACCACTGATTTCCACAAGATGGCAGACCAGACCCTTTTATTGTATTGCTAGGTTTCAGACTTTTTGACGCTCGTCTATGCTCTTAATTGCATTAAAATCTTTTCCGCTTTTTCTTTAGATGGGCAGTATCAAACCGAGAAATGCTCATAGCCCAAAACAGCTCCTTGGAATTTAAACTACACAGACTGTATTTTATTAGCTTATTAATGGGTGGAACTACGAATCAGCGAGAGGCATTACAATATGCTAAAAATTTTCAGCCATTTGCCCTAAATCATCAGAAAGGTGAGTCTGGAGTCAAATGTTTTTGATATTTGTTTTTCTGTTTGGGCATGGAGCCTGACATGGGGCTTGAACTCACGACCCTGAGATCAAGACCTGAGCTGAAATCCTGAGTCAGACACTTAACCAGCTGAGCCAGCCAGGCGCCCTGAATGTTTTTGATATTTGAAACAGACCTAAAGCCACCACTGGGATTTGAGTTTATCTTAAGGAGATGTAATACATATTTGCTAATGAACTGAAAGAATTGTAGATGATTATCACTTAGGAAAAAGGTTTGCCTGGACCTAGAACAAAAGTAAAACATTGAAGCCTCTAGGATGAAAGAGACATTGCATTTTTGGGATTCCATATGTAAGAGATATGAGAAAGAGCAAGGCCACCCCCCATGCTGCTGATACTGCCCCCACACAGTGTCTGAGGGCACACCAGGGTGACAGTGACACTGAGCGCCAGTGTGGGGGTACCAGTGTTCTGGCCCGTTCTACGGCCAGAGATCTGTGATGGCCTCATTTATGATGTCATCTTTACTGCTCTAGACAGTGGTAGTTATACTGTGCTATATATAAGAATAAAGTAACTTGAGGTTCATATTTAATGTTTTCCTTTTCTTCCCCTTTCTCTCTATGCCATTTCTCTAATTTAGGTTGAAGGGAGAAACCAAGCTTAAGGACGAGAATTTTAAGAGACATTGTTAATAATTCAGGCTATGTCAGTTGGGGGAATTTTTGCGTTTCTCAGCCCTTATTTTGGGTGTGATCATTCACACTTACAAATTGCTGCTGTTTTTGCGTAGACATTCAGGTTTTGATGGGAAGCCTTGTGTACCTGAGACAAGGGATTGAGAACTCGCCGTATGTTCACCTACTTGATGCAAACCAGTGGGCTGACATTTGTGACATCTTTACAAGGGATGCCTGTGCCCTCCTGGGGCTCTCGGTGGAGTCCCCCCTCAGCGTCAGGTATGGAGACGGGTTGGGCTCTTGAAATATGTGCTGCTTTATTTTGGTTTTTCTTAATTTCTTGTCTAGTTCTTGGTGTCAAACCTGAAGAGAACGTTTGTCTTTCTGAGGGACGGTACAGGTGGTATTTCAAGAGATGGTCACAATCGGCAGTGAGACGGTTTTAGAACAGCGTGACCCGTGAACCTCTGGGTGTCCCTGAGAACCTTTTCCACTGTGTTGATATTTGCACAGATGGTGCAGAAATAATAGTGGATTAAACTGCTCGAGCCTTAGCACAGGTCAGTGCAGTGGTCCCAGACTCCGAAAGGACTCTCTGTATTCCTCACACGCTGTACTCCACCACACACTTGCAGTTTAAGACACACTAGCTTTACTTCAGACTGTTCTTTAAAAATTATTAGTTTTATTACATCCTGACCTTTAGGCACACATCTTTTTAATATTCTTTGTGACAAAGTGGGAAGTTCTCATAAAGCACTTCAGCATCAAGCCATATCATGCTTGTCTCAAAAAACACCTGTATGTTGTTTGAGTTTTATGAGCCATAAACTATTTTTTTTTTCCATGAAACAGTTCTTGAATGAATCACTAAAAGATAAACTACAGTTAATTATACTTAGGTTTTTGGCAGATGTTTTTTCACATGTATGAAGTGAGTCTGTCATGTCAAGGAAAGCAACTATCTTTTTGTATCTTTTAAATTCTTAAGTTTAAGCTAAAATAGAAATTTTGGGAAACTTGTACCTGCCACCGTGGGCTTGACAGCTTCCCAGTACTTTTCTGATGAGATTGGTGATATTAATGAATTTGAGTTCTTTGATATTGTATAATGAAATGTGTTAACACTTAGAGGATCTAAATTCACTGTGATCTTACAAAATCATACGTGAGTAAAAGATTCATTCACAGTATGAGACAGACAATTGGATTTTAATGTAGCAGGGTACAAAAAGATTCAATGATAAGGATTCAGATTTCACTTTGCAGCTAACCTTAAGAAACTATCCCTTGGGGCGCCTGGGTGGCTCAGATGGTTAAGCATCTGCCTTCGGCTCAGGTCACGATCCCAGGGTTCTGGGATCGAGCCCCACGTCTGGCTTCTGGCTCAGCGGGGAGCCTGCTTCTCCCTCTGCTCGTGCTCTCTCTCTCTCTCTGTATCTCTGTCTTGAATGAATAAATAAAATCTTAAAAAAAAAAAAGAAACTATCCTTTGTTGAGTTTTGGTGTGGCATTAAAGGGGAATATCACAATTATCTGAAAGGGCAGTTAAATTACCACATATCTGTTTAAAGCTAGATTTTTTTCCTCCCCGTTTACTTCAATTAAAAGAACAGATTGCAGAAGAAGATATAAGAATCCATCTGTCTTCTATCAAGCTAGGCATTAAAGAGATTTGTTAAAAATGTAAAGCAGTGCCAGTCTTCTCACAAATTTATTTTTGGTTTGGAAAATATAGAGGTTTTTTTTGGGTAAGAATGTTACTTATAACATGTAATATATTTATTATTTTAAATGAATTGATATTTTAAAAAAATTTCTCAGTTTTAATTTCTAGTATAATAATGGTAGATATAACCCACAAAAACAAATGTCTTTTGAGATTCTTAATATCTAAGCATGTAAGTGGGTTCTGAAGCCAAGAAGTTTATGAACCTGTTTTAAGAAAATGACCTTTAGCTCTCTCCTCTTTAATTCCTCAAGTGTTTTGAATCCCTGCTATGTACCAGGCATTGTGTGGGCTACAAAAATGAATAAGGTACCGTCTGCGTTCCATAGGGTGTTCCACCTGAGCGTAGGAGACACTGGTCGAGTTAACTCTAAGGCATGACCAGGCTGCAGGTCAGGTTCTCTGGGGGAACAGATTGTGAAATGGTGGAGATCGACATGCAGGAAGTTCGTTAGGATCAGCCCTGGTGGAGAAATGAAAGCAGCAGAATTAGGCAGAGGGTAAGTTGGACTACAGTGTCTTATCAAAGACCTCAGCCCCTCCCCGAGGAGCCCTGGAGCTCTGATGGGACTGTGGAATCGTCCCAAATTGGGGCAGCAGAGCTGGGCTTCTGTGTCCTCACACAGAGCAGTCATCACATGTGACCCTGGTCAGGTGACTTGCTTCAAGTGAGGACAGTCCTGAAGAGGGACTCAGCTGAGTGTTGACTGTCAGCACTTCCAGATCTGAGAAATGAGCACTTCTGCCCTGGGCGGGGCTGTCCTGGTCTGTATGCAGATTGTTTCAGAGTGTCATTCATGACTGATCAGCAGAGCCTTTTGAATCTGGTGGTTTTGTAAAATGTAAAGCTTTTTTGGGGTGCTAATTCAGCAAAGCAGAGGGCTCTGTGCCCTGTCCAGTGGCTAGCGCCCTCGGCACCTGGAGTCTGGAGGAACTGACATTTCCCAGGAGCAGGCTGTCTGCCACCTGGCCCGGCACTGACGTTTCCTCTTCTGCTCCCCCAGTTTCTCAGCAGGCTGTGTGGCGCTGCCGGCTTTAATCAACATCAAAGCCGTGATTGAACAGAGACAGTGCACCGGGGTTTGGAACCAGAAAGACGAATTACCCGTGAGTTCCACTTTCTGTTGGTTGTTTGTTTGCTCCTGCCTTTAGAAGGACATGGATGGTAAGGGTTTAAAATGCGTGTTTTGCCTTTTAACCTTTTGCCTTTTAACCAGAGAACATTATTACAGCCGTTCAGCCAGGATTCTTTTATGTTACGTGTAGACATGATTAAAAAATAGAAATGGGAAGCTAGTACACTTTGGAAGCACTGGAGTTTTTTTTGTTTTTGTTTTTATTTTGACTTAGAAAAATAATAAAATTTTGACTTAGAGCGGCAGTGCGAACTCATGAAGGAAGACATCACAGGTGTGTGGGGGATATACACTTAGCATGCACTGTGTTCTGCAGTGTAGTTGACAAACCACTTACACCATGATTCTTTGAAAATATAAAAGCAGTGAGTCAGTTGGTTAAATTTAGTTTTGTCTTAAGCATTGATATTTATGAGATTATGGATTTGTACTTACTAAAATAGCACATAGCTTTTAAAATAAAGGTTGTCCCTGGGACACCTGCAGTCATCAGTGGCCTTCCAGTGCTGTGTCCACTGCTGTCATGGAACAGACCATGATTTTAAACATCAGCTCCAATCACTTGCCAGCTCCACTGCTTCTCTAAGCAGTAGTTGGTCCATCTCTAAAATGGGGACCATCCTTCTCTTTATGGGACTGTTAAAGGCTAGAGATAACATTGGTATGCTCACAATAACATGGGACGCATAGTAGGTACTCCAGTTTTGCTGCCCTAGTAGTCATGACATGGAGTGACAAAGGTCATCGTATGTGAGTTCCCACCGGACCTCTCACTAGTGCCAGATCAGGCACTAAAACTCTGACTAGAATTACCATTCCTGTTGTGGTTCCTGTTGAGATCCTAAAAGGCTAAATATGCATTTGGAGTTTTGCTTCTTTTTTGCCACACCTGTGCACAGGTTTATCTGCAGATACCTTCCAGCTGGTGACTGTCAGTTGGTTGCCCCAGCTTCTCAGAGATCTGTTTTGGTTAAAGACACAGGTGCATTGGCAGTGCTGGGTGTGGTCAAAATACAGGCAGCTGCCCTGCTTCATTGCTGCTCGTTTGAACACGGGAAAAGAACTTGAGCCTTCACCTGCTTTGCTGAGGCAGGTGCCTGCAAGAGTCTGGCAGTTTCCCAGCGGTGTTACGAGCATCTCTGACATTTGGCACTAGCATAGAGCATACTGAAATCTGAATTTGCCTGAAAAACCTGTGTGTCAGGGTAGTAAAGCAATGGGAGGTGCTGATCTGGCCGTTTTTCCTCAGGATTATTCTGTTACACTTTGTCAACATTCTTGAAAGAGTCTGGGTAGTAGACTTTATATTGATAAACCATTTTAGATGGAAAGAAAACAACTGACGTCTGTGGAGCCACTGTGTGACTCACAGTGGAGTCACTGTGCTCGGTGACTTCATAGCTTTTGTTTGTTTTGCTCACTCTGAAGAGGAATAATCGAGACACCTGCCACGGGCTCTGACGTACAGATTGTGGAAGGTCTTGCTGAACTTGAGCGTCAAGTCCTTGTTCCAGGTGCTTTCTCTCTGGACTGTTACACACAAAACATGGGAAACTCAGATCTGAAGCTTGCACAAAAGTAAACCTTGTTTAGTCTGCCTTTAAAAGAATTATTATTACACTGAATTTTATCACCCACCTAAGTGTGCTACAAAACAGCGTTTCTGGTAGGTTTTGCTCTTAGGGTATATCCTGACAAATTTTCAAGAGTGTTTGACTTCTAGAGCATTGCCTTCCCTTTGACTCCTCAAACATCAGAATTCGGTTTGAAAAGTAGTGTTGTAAATAATTTTGAAGGTTAACTAGAATTGTGAAGTAACACTTGGATCCCTAAGACTACCCATCTTTGAGGTAAGAGTGCTGTAAAAGTTAAATTCAGATGAGTAGCCTGATAAATGTTTTTGCTGCCCAGTGCATATTAACATTGTAGATGGTTTTCTGAAATATAACTTGAGCCTTTTTACTGTTTTTAAGATTGAAGTGGACCTTGGTAAAAAGTGCTGGTATCACTCTATATTTGCCTGTCCCATTCTTCGTCAGCAAACAACAGATAACAACCCACCCATGAAATTGGTCTGTGGTCATATTATATCAAGAGATGCCCTGAATAAAATGTTTAATGGTAGCAAGTAAGTGTCTGACTTTTTAAATGTTGGTAAAAACATTTTTCTTTCGGAACTTAGTGGGAGGGTGGTATCTGATTTTTTGTCAGTCTTTTTATTTGTTCATAAATTTGGTGATTAGATTTATAAGCATGTTCTTTAATCTTAACTTTTGGGGTAGGCAGTACATTGTCGTTGTGCCCTGCCTTTACACGAAATGTAACACACTATATACGGTTCTAAACTTTGCTTTTTTTACTTAATGGTATATCTTGGAGGTCTTTTATATGCTACAGAGAGAGCCCTCATTCGTTTTTAAAGCTGCAGAATATTCTACCCTATGGAAATGTGATAATTTATTTAACCAGTCCCTTATCAATGAACCTTTAACTTCTGTTGTTATCAAGTGAATTATTTTATCTACATGTGATATGTAAATTGTAGAATTGGAATTGTTAATTCAAAGAGTATATACATTTAAAAGTTTTTTACCCATAATGGGCCCACCTTAGTAAAAAAAAAAAAGTCTCAAAAGCCTATTTCTAGTTTAGGCAGTTAGAACATTTTTCATTGGAGTTCATTTCAGACCCGTTATGGTAAAGTCTTTCTTTTGAAAGAAGGGCCTGGCATGTAATGAAGCTACTCGTGCCCTTCCCAGCCCGTGCAGCAGCCCTGCTGGAGCTGCTGCATGGTGCCTCGAGCTTGCTGCTCCGTGCCGCCCTTCTAGGCTCCGCACCTCGTGACGCGTTTGCTGCACGTCACTGCATTCTGTGACCAGTACCTTTGAAACTTGTTTAAAGACAGGGAAAACCATGGGGCGCCTGGGTGGCTCAGTCATTAAGCGTCTGCCTTCAGCTCAGGTCATGATCCCAGGTCCTGGGATCGAGCCCCGCATCGGGCTCCCTGCTCAGCAGGGAGTCTACTTCTCCCTCTCCCACTCCCCCTGCTTGTGTTCCCTCTCTCGCTGTCTCTCTCTCTGTCAAATAAATAAATAAAATCTTAAAAAAAGACAGGGAAAACCTAAACTTTGGAGGAAGAATTGGATTGACTTTTAAAACCGCAAAAGCAGTTTTCAAAACCGTTGCCTTTGTCTGGTTTACGAAACAGTTTTCACTAATTTCTGCAGAAGAGGAGCCTTCAGTTTAGTGTCTGGCTTGGTTGGTGTTTACTTGTGACCCTTCAGAGCTTGGCTGTTATATTAACAGAAAGCACAGTTAACTCTCAAAACAAAATACAGATGTGTGTGTGTGTGTGTAATTGTTAGAGATATTCTATAGATGAGAATTGAATGCTCAGTACTGATCCTGTTCCTTGATTCAGTATTTTCTTTTTTGTCTTTAGATTAAAATGTCCATATTGTCCAATGGAACAAAGTCCAGGAGATGCCAAACAGATATTTTTCTGAAGAAATAACTTTAATTTGCAATTTGTAAGTGAAACTGAATTGTGGCGCATTTCAGAAGAGAACCGTTCCATTTAATGCAGCTAACTGAGGACTCCCGTGTTTATATAAGCTAATGCTCCAGAAACTTTGCCAACATTTTAGTGTACACACACTGAGGGGAGTGCTCCAGATGAATATTATCATAGGGCTTTATTATATTCTTGGTCTTCATTTTTGATCAAGTAAATACACCAGCAGTTGTCATTCAATGCAGGTTTTTGTACTTAATTATATGGTGATTTTTTTACTTTTTAAGAGCAGAAACAGAAATCAACCTCCCTGCCATGTGTTTAATATATCTCCTGCTTTTACTTTTGTCATTTCTTGATAATTGTAAGGTTTGAGAATGTTTGTGAAAAAGTTTTACTTCCTGTTATGTATACATAATTAAATGAAAATTCTTCAGAAAAAGTTTGAAAAACTGAATTGTGGTTATAAAACTAATTTGCATTTTTTTTGCTTAAGGAAGAAAGCTGTGATAGATTCCCAATTTGCTTTTTGATGTTTTCCTCTGCTCCAGCTCTCACCGAGAAGTCAGCAGATGTGCATTTGAGCTCTGCTTGTAGCCCCAGCGGGCTGCCTGTTTCAAATTCCATCATGAATTTAGCAGGTTGGTGTGAGAAGTCTTCCACTAGAACAGAGTGGAAGGAGTACTATTGTTTCTTTGCTTTTATTGCCAAGAGGTGCTTGTTTTAAAAGTGTGTTCAATAAAATGAAATTCTGAAGTTAGAGGTGTTCTTAAGTTAATATTTGCTCTCTTGGTCTTGGTAGCCCTATTCTCTGAAATCTGCCTTCAGGACTTGGCTGTCTGTTTCATTTGTATATCATTGCAGACACAGTGTTGTTTGTGTGTGTATATATGTGCACCAGCATCAAACATTGTGCATCTGGAAGGGAAGAAGCATGTTCCAGTCCTAATATGCAGTTACCAGACTCGTTACTTTAAATCCTTAAAGTTAGAAGTTAGCATATTTTCTGTAGTGCAGAATATGTTTATTGCTGTTTTTGTATTGCCTCTCTTCTGCAAAGTGTATCATCTCATTGGCTGTGAATCTGTATATTACTCTGATGGATACAGATGATGATCTTTTCTCTTGTGAGGTATCTTCATTTAATGCACTGTCCAGAAATAGCCATGTGTAAGAGTCTTTCTCTGTATGATGAACGAACTACATGGAAAGGATTCTGTGGACATACTTCTGACTTACACCCGTTAAGTCACTTCATTATGAGAAGAATGTTACATGGGAATCACCAAATATTTTGCAACTTTATTTCATCTGACATGGAACTGAACATCACTATAGGAAAACTTTGATAAGAAAACAAAGAAAGAAGAAAATACAGAAGGAAAGAGGACCATGACACTTTGCATTTTAAACTGCAGATTGGTTTCTTTTGCAGGGAGGGAGAAAACAGGTTTGGTGCTGAGTTCCCTAGAAAGTGTCAGCATGTGCAGTCATATACCAGCCCGCATGGTTTGTCCTGAAATGTTTATCTGGGAGAGCAGGGATTTTGTCTCAGAGGAAAGGGGTACTGCAGGAAAGCTCTGCTTGACTGCTGTGTGTGGTCAGGCTTCCTCTGAGTGCTGCTGTGTACCGGGTGGGCTAGCCAGGAATGACGACTAGCCTGCTCAGAGTGCTTGCTCTGTCCGACCTCTGTCTTGTTGGCCCCACCGGGACTTTATCTCTGTGTTTCTGCTTTCCTGTTGAAACCCTCCCTAAAGTTTCCCCTCTCTCCACTAAAGCAGTGAAGGCGAAGAGCAGAGAGAAACTCCTTGGACTCCGTAAGAGAAGGTAGAGAATTCCAGGCAACTCTGGCTGAGGATGTAAACCTGGTTTATGACCTATATTTCACTTTGAGTTACAATCCAGAGTATGGTTTTTGTTTTTACTTTTTTTCGCACTAGGCCAAATTTAGCTTTACTCACAACTTAGTCTCACCTTTCCACCTCAAACACTTAAAAAACATTCAGGCTTCACATAAGATTTATACAATGTAGATGTCGCTTAAGAGGCCGGTGTAAATATTTTGGGGGCCAGACACTTCACATAGTCGGCTCAGGCCACTTTTAAGGACGAAAGCCAGAACTCTGCTTTGTCGCTCTCCCAGTGTTGGGAATCCTGTTGACAGTTTTCTGTGCAGCTCATGAAGCTTTAAAAAGAGCATGCTTTTAACTGAAGCATTTGATTTTACAGTTTCCTATGTAAGGTCCTTGTAGTCCTACTGGGCAGGGTAGGGCCAGAAATTTGAAACTCTTGATTTGACAATTTAACATGAAAATTATGCCTTGTGACCTTTAACTAACTGCATGGACTTAAACCGTTGGTGACTAAATGTGAAGGAGAGGTGGATTTGAAAAGGCCAGACCTTAACCAAAGATGCTGAAATACAACATGTTGTCCTTTCGACTCTAGAAACACCTTCAGCAGTGGTGTCAGGACCTTATCGCTGAGGCTGTGTATTTCAGCAGCGCAGGAGGATGCTCTTTGTCACGCTCTGGTCATGATAGAGCCAAGGTTTTTTTAGAGTCAGACTCATTATAATAATATACATTGCAAACAGAGTTTCAGAGTGGTTTCCTCAATTTCCTTAGGAACCATTCCATTTACCAGTCATGGACAAAGGCCATGGGACTATGCTAAACCAATAAAACCTTATTAGAACCTTAGATTCTGATTTAGCCAGAGCGTCTGTGCTTTCAAGTACAATCTGAAGTACAGTGGCTAAGTTTGTCTTTCAATCTTTTTTCTCCTTAGTGTGATCATCACAAATACCATTTCTGTTATTTTGGTGGTGATTATGTGAAACTTCTAATACAAAAATGAACGGGTATTGGTGCCTCTTGATTTTAAAAATGTTGAAGAGAAGAGCCACCTCATGTTCATAGGGTGTGTGAGTATTTTGTGAGTGTATGAGCATTTAATTGAAAATAAGAAAGGTATGAAGTTAATCTTTTGATTTTTCTGTAGCAACTGACGTATACAGAGACACTAAAACCCACACCAAATTATGTGGGGAATGAGGATCCTTTTTCTCTCCAGGTAGTCCCACAGGTATGTAGTTTGTTCAGTATTCTTTATGTTGTGAGTTATTTCCACCTCAGTGGTTCAGCCTTTGGGACAACAGATATTGCAAAAACCAAGGACTCTTGGTTATTCGCACAAGACAAGCTGCTGGTAGACATTAGCCCTCTGGTTTTCCAGCTCAACTTCTGATTAGTGGACTGACAGTAAAGCTGGTCAGTTTGCTTAGTCAGCAGACTCAGGTCATTTTCAGGGAAGGCATGGTTTGGTTAATTTCATCACTAGGATGTGTAAGGTGAAGACACAAACCAAATAGCTTTCATTACTTAACTCTACGTACATTATCCTTGGTAACACTAGAATGCTGTGGTCTTGAGGGAATGTTGGCAAGGAACACATACATAGAAGGTCTGGTGCTCCATAAGCCTGTCCAGCTGTGGTGGGTTTTATGTGGTACAATAAATAGTGTTTACCATAAGCAGGTACAAACTTCATGAACTGTTCTTACTGAACTATAATTGAGTAGATACCAAAAATAGAATGACAAATGTATTTTAATAGCAGATGAGGCAATTAGTTTTAGGGTGAGTTTTCCGCTGTTGATTTTACTTCAAGAGATAGGGAGAGAAAACAAAGATTTGTTTTCAAGACATTTCCGTCTACAGTGCTAAACTGTAGTGAGCATATGCTTCATTTACTTCCAAAGAGGCAACAGCAGCTGGAATTGGCTGACAGCACAAGCTTTGTTTCGTGTTGTGGGTGAGGATTTACACTCTTATTTTAGCAGTCACTTCACGTTCTCCAGCAAGGCAGATGTGGGGTTCACTAGGACTTAGTGCCTGATCTTTTCTTTTGGGAAGGGGTGGGAATGAATGTAGCGGGAATGGGAGGGAAGCAGGAGAAGAAAATGGGAGTGTGAGTGAGCGTGCATGTGTCCGAGACTCACCGTTCCCCGCCCCGACCTGTGTCCAGCAAGGAACAGGCATTTAATGTATTTTGCTCACGACTGCAGCGTGCATGTATTTTTCTTTTTCCTCCTCCGTGTTTTCTAAACTTACACTAAAAGGATTCATCAAATCATCTTGTTCAGATGGCTCAGGATTGTATTTCTTTTGCTTACGCTGTGCTCTTGGGTTCTATAGTATTTCTATAATTATGTAACAAGAATAGTGTTGCACTGTAATCTATCATATAGAGCTATATGTATGGAAAATTTTGATCAGTTTTTTAAGAAATGTATCCTGTTTGCAAAGGCACAATAAAGTTGCATCTTATAGACTATAGGCAATAAAGCTAACAATAAACCTTATTTAACACAAACCATATTCATATTCTCTGTTCATTTGATTTTGGACAAAGTCCACCATATCCAGTAGTTTCAGGGATTTCATTTTGACTTAAAAAGTTCTGATATACCTAATTTATAAATTTCAGACTGATATAATAGAGTTTTGGAAAACTATAACAGATGCTTTGTTAATGTGTGTATTCCTATGTAAAACACATGGCTTCTCCTGTGTATATTTTTAAAAATTAAAGAAATGCACATTTAAAAAGTGTTTTGTGGAACCAGTCTGTATAAATGTGACAGGTCACAGAGGCATGAGGGAGGGAGTATGGAGGTGTCAGTTGTAAGAAGAGAACATTGCTGCCTGTGTTTGCTAAGGGTCGGAGTGTAAAGAATTTAAGAAAACAGCTTTGTCTCCATCCTGTCCTGTTTCTGTGCCACCAGCAGTGGAAGCCTCGGAGGAGGTGGCTGGGCACCATCCGCAGTTTCTAGGAGATTGCATTCATGTTTACAGGCTCCTGCACCCTGGGCATGCTGCGTCCTGTGGATGGCTGGGACCCTCTGGCTGGGGTGATAGCGTGTGACTGGGAAGAGAAGCCCTGGAGCCGCTCCCGGGCTGCTGGTGGAGTGGGGCACATACGGTCAGCATTGCCAGGGAGAAAACCGGGCTGAGCTGTCTATCCTGTTTAGTGACAAGCTAACGTGGTGGAGACCAAGAATCTGTTTTTGCTGCTTTTGTATATATATTTTTAGACTCATTCTTATCTGAGATTTAGAATGTTTCCTACGTGGGAACAAGTGTGGGCCCCACCCAGTTGCATTTGGAGCCAGTGGCCCAGGTGGTCGAGGTAAGGCCTGGCAGGCCTGGCCAAAGATCTCCCCATCCATCCGTGCAGCATTTGGGGCTCTCTAGGACTCAACGTGTGATCTCTAGCAGCAGCAGCATCACCTGAGAGCTTGTGGGAAATGCAGAATCTCAGTCCTCAGCCCAGACCTGCTGAATCCGAATCTGCACGCTTGTGAGAAAACTGGCTTCCCTTACAAGGGGCCTCTTGGATGCTCCCTATTTTGTGAAGTATCCTCCCTCTTCAATGACAGGTAAGGATCACGTCTACCGAACAAAATTTACCCTTGATGACTAAGTCCTGAGTCATCAAGAAAAGTTAAATTTAGTGTGCTTTGAACTCTGTTTTAGTACTGTGATTTTAAAAACCAGTGCATTTCTTTAAGCATCCAGGCATTTGAGGGGGTGCTGTATTTGCAGCATGGCAAAATACATTTCCCATCCCCTCCCCACCAAAATGGGCAAGGATGATCACCAAAGATGAAAAATAATGGATTTTTGTAATGGCAAGATAAAGACTAAAAATGCACCTTTAGACCGAACAGTAGCTTTAGTGCCCTTCACCCCCTGGTAGGGGCTTGATGATAGTATCCTAGCAAACAGAAATGTCACTTCACAGAGGACCCACCTGACTTTGTTTTCTGGCACCCAGTAAGAAAATCTCATAACCCTGTATACACAAGATTTATAGTTCTGAAACACGTTTTACAAAACGAACGCTTCTAATTTGTTCTAACACTGATTTTTTTTTTAAGATTTTATTTATTAATGAGAGACAGAGGGAGGCAAAGGGAGAAGCAGGCTCCTTGCTGAGCAGGGTTTTAATTTATTTGTTAATGTTCATCAAGACTCTTAAGTTAATTTTATGACCTGCTAATGGGTCATCGAGATCCACAGTTCAAAAAACCTTGCATTAAGGGACAATGGTAGAATGATCCATTCACAAAGCTACTTTGGGAAATCTCTGTCAAGATATGTATGATAGAAAGTATTTTATTCATTCTTAAAAAAAAAATCCAAAAACCTTTCCTTGTTGTGGAGTGTTTCTTAAATCCTATGAGTCTTCTATGCTAACAGATAAACCTAAACATTATTAAGTACTGTCTAAGCAAGAGCTCCTGTGTTGTCCGAGAATTTTGAGTTTCCTTGGGAAGGTCAAAGTGCTTTGTACTAATTACTTAGAATCCTTTCATTTAATAACTCAAACAGATGTGTGTATGTTAAATGCAGAAAACATTTAACATACCATGGTATGGCACCTTCAGTCATTCAACATGGGATTTTTTTAAGTGCCAGGCACTGAGATAAAAGAGGGTATTTGGCGTCCTGGACCTTAGGGACTGCTTGCAGATAGAGAAAAGTAGAGCACCAAGCACCAAGGCCCTTGTAGGGAGGTTAGTTCCCACCAGTGACCTAACTACCAGAGGACAATGGGAGAGAAGAGAAGGGAGACATGCAATAAATTGTGTATTTTTAAGGGCCACTCTGGCTACAGTAGCATGAGAAGTGGTTGGGGAGGGGATGAGGTTAGAGCAGGGGAGGTCAGTACAGTAGGTAATTAAAGTGAATGTTGAGTATTTTAGGTCCTGTGTAGTACTGGGAATAGACCGACTTGGTCTCAGTAAGGACCAAGATAATGTATTAGTGAGTAATACAATGAAAATCTAGCAAAGATGTTTTTGTCATAAAATGTCAGTGCTCCGAACCCTTCTGTAATTCAGAGAAGCAATAAGGTGGGGATCTCTTAAGTGATGGGCTTCCTTGCTCTAGTGTTCTAAAATATATTCCCAAGTCTTTCTGTTGTCTACATTTTTTAGAAGGGTGAATTTTTTTCTTCTCTTTTTTTGAAGATTTTATTTATTTGAGAAAGAGCACATGAGAGCATGAGTGGTGGGGGAGAGGGGGAAGCAGACTCCTGACTGAGTAGGGAGCCTGATGCGGGACTTGATCCCAGGACCCTGGGGTCATGACCTGAGCTGAAGGCAGGCGCTTAACCGACTGAACCACCCAGGCGCCCCTAGAAGGGTGAATTTCTAACTTCACACTCTCCTTCTGTTAGTCTCTACACTATGTGGGTTGTGTGATTTTCTGCCAATTTCTAGTCAGGAATGGATCTTTTTAACTCCATTTGAGGACTGCATTCAGCCACCGTGCAAGGGCCGCTGCGCAAGTAAAGGTCTTTGATGTCGTTTCCCCTCTAAAAGAAAAGTGTTCTTTAAGAGGAAGCCTGTTATTTGTCAGTGTTCAAGACTAATCATTTCGGGAGCTTTCTCCCCTTCTGAACAGGTTAGAAATGCATTTCAGGTTTCCTTCCATTCTTAAGACCATGTTGCTTTTGGTTGTTTTAGATCAGTGAGCTAATCAGCCCCAAAGAGGAATTTCACAGGAAATTATTAAATAGTCCTGAAAGCTTTGACAAGTAGATCAGGAACTCTGGGCAGATGTCCTTTGACTTTACTGCCTGCCCGTGAGGAGTAGGCAGTCTAGGGGTTGTGGGCTGGCTTCATGCCGTCAGGGGCCCAGGCTCCTGTCCTTCTCCACAGCCTTCGTGGGCGGCCTCAGTCTCACCTCTTCGTAACAGTGCTCCAGGCAGGAAGGAGGAGGAGGGAGTGGGAGAAGCAGCGGCTTCCAGTTGAGTCAGCCCCTTTGAGCGGGTCTTTCCTGGAAGCTCCGTGCAATGACTTCCTAGCTACAGTTGGCACAGGGAAGCCTGGGAAATGTCTGGGCACAGCGCCACCTGTCGCACCACGAGGGTTCTGCTGGTAGGGAAGAAAGGGCGACCGGTTGTTGGAAAGCAACCTGCAGTGTCTGGTACACTTGCCCGTGCCTCGGAGCCAGGAACAGATGAGATTTCGTTCGTGTGAAGGAATTAAGCCTTTGGTACCAAGCAGTTGGTGCAGCCTTCCACCTGCCCTGAGAAAGGAGACAGGTGAAGAGTTAGCTGTCACGGAACCATCCCTTGAGCGGCATTTCTCGGCCCCTCGTGGTATGCGCGTTAGATGCAGGGCCCTCACCCTGACTGGAGACAGGATCCCATTTGTTTGGTTTCAGAGCAGGTGGTGACCTTTGTTTTCTACCTTGGCCTGCATAGGTGTAAAAAAATGGTTTTGGGTCCTTAACACTTGTGGTGGTACAGCATAACGTGCCAAGCTGTTGAGTCACTACGTCGTACCGTTGTGTGTCCACTATGCTTCAGTTAAAGAGAAGCAGATGATATTCAGGAGAGCAGAGCAGCTAGGCATTTGGGCTGTAGGATTGGACCTGGGTTCAAATCTTGATCCCACCACCAGGCTCTGGTGGGATCTTGGGCAAACGTTCAAAACTTCCGATGCCTTAGTGTTCTCATCTGTAAAGAAGCATGGTAATCGTGCCTACTTCAGAGTTCTGATGAAGCCCAAATGAGGCACCCAGGCCCATGGTGAGTGCTAAATAACGGGTAGCTATTATTTAAGTCACTAAAACATAAGAACAAATGACACCTACAGATCACAGCCACCTAAGGGAGAGCGGAAAAGGGGAATTAGGAACTGGCACGCAGAAGTGAGGTTGTCCAAAGGGATGGGGACTTCAGTAGGTGCTGAGAGGACAAACAGTAGGGCGCATGCTTTTTCTACTCTGCCAGCCTTATCCAGTTGCTCTGAGGATGGTAGAGCTCTCCCGCAGCAGGGGGTGGGGGGATCTGGGGGGTGGCCCTCAGCATGTGAGGCTGAGGGGAGCTTCAATGACAGAACAAAGGCTGTGTGTACCTGGGACTGAACTCTCTCGAGGTGAGATGCGTATGAAGGGTTGTTCTCCTTAGCACTGGGATGCCGAGATCCCTGCGTTACATACATTAATATGTTGTCGGAAATGGTTACCCTTTCTGAGAACAGAAATTGGGAGAATCAGACAGAGGTGGCTGCATTCGGAGTGCAATAGATGCTATGCATCTGTTGAAAAAAATGCAGTACGTTGTTTTTTTCTTTTTTTTTAAGATTTTTTATTTTTTATTAGCGTGTGCGAGAGAGTACAGGCAGGGGGAGCGGCAGACAGAAGGAGAGGGAGGAGCAGGGCCCCCACCCAGCAGGGAGCCCGATGTGGGCCTCGATCCCAGGACCCCAGGATCATGACCTGAGTTGAAGGCAGATGCTTAATGACTGAGCCACCCAGGCGCCCAGTATGTTGGTTTTCAGGATACATTTTGGTACTGTGTTCCAGGAGCTCTTCGAGGCACTTAAAAATACACAGAAACTCATATAGTCTTCCCAACAACCCTTTGAGGTAGGGACTATCATTACCCCCATTTTACAAGCGGGGAAACCGAGGTTTTGAGACTTTAAGTCACTTGCTAGAGAACACAGGGTAAGTAGCAGAGCCAGGAAGCTGCTTTTAGAACTCTGCACTTAACCTAATCTAAGGCAGTTGTGGCCTCCGTCAGTTCCTTTGGTGGAGAAACATAGCTCAAGCCTGCTTTTAGGAGCAGAGTAAGTGTTGCCTGCCCCTGGTGGTCACAATATGAGGGGGGGTGGGTGAAGGGCGGGGGTAGAGGTTTGCACACGGCCAAGGGCAGGACGGAGGGGCAGCTTCTTGCTGGTGAAAAAGAGACTTCTCCCTGCCCCACTAGTTGAAGAGTCATGGGGGATGTTCAAGTGCAGCAGGGGTTCTCTGAAGGGCAGTTTCACAACTGGAGAAACAAATGACAAAGTTCTTTCTTCCACAAATGGAATATGTTTTTTGTTCAATGAATGAATATTTATTCAATGAACCCCCAAGTTAACTGCATAACAGAGAAGTCGTTTCTCTACTGCCGGCTTTTCAGGGTCCAAAAAATGTGTCGTGGGCATCTTCCACATGGGGAAATTTGTAGAACCAATGCTTCAGGCTAGAAGCTGGCAAGTGAAATATGACTTGGACCTGAGGCTGCCAGCTTTGAATTGTCAGGTGCTCCTTCTATGTGTGCAGAATGAACAGTTGGATGTTTGTGGTCACTAGCAGGCCCTGAGCCTAAATTCACAGCCACCTTTAGCATGCTTTCAGCCTCGGCCTGCAGCTTGTTTTTTTATTTTCTCCCTGGTCCTGAGGGCCAACTCTAATGAGTACCTTTTCCTATATTGATTTTTTTTAAAGATTTTATTTATTTGACACAGAGAGAGGACAAGTAGGGGGAGTGGCAGGGCGAGGGAGAAGCAGGCTCCCTGCTGAGCAGGGAGCCTGATGTGGGGCTTGATCCCAGGACCCCAGGATCATGACCTGAGCCGAAGGCAGACGCTTAACTGACTGAGCCACCCAGGCACCCCCTGATTTTTTTTTTAAGTAGCCTCCACCCTCAGTGTGGAGCCCAACACAGGGCTTGAACTCACGACCCTGAGCTGAGATCAAGAGTCGGACACCCAACGGACTAAGCCACCCACGTGCGGCACCCCCCGTGTTGATACTTTTAATCTCCAAAATAGCGTTTACCATTTTAGTTACGGTAAGTGAAACTTTTTAGGGGGTATGAGAAAATCAGTAAGTATTGGACCCTCTCCAAGCCTCCCCAGGGTGGCTTCCCAGCCACTCATCACCTGTGCTGCAAGTTAAGGAGGAAAAGCTCTTTTCCTGTCTTCACCCTGGCCCGGGTTCTTTGAGATGGGCCCTCCACAGCCATTCCCTCAAGTGTCTCCCATGAGGAGACTGGCTGTTCCTTGTCCCGCTTTCCAGGGAGCCCAGGGCACAGCTCCCACAGGTAGCCTCAGAGCCTGGAGCCCGCCCGGAACTGCGTCTCAGTCCCTGGAGTGGCTCCGGGTTCTGGTCACCAGATTGGTTTGGGGAGGAAGGGGGCAAGGGCAAGACTTTGTCTCACGGGAACTTTCTTAGCTTTCACTTCTGCTTTTTCACGCTTGAGGCACTTTTTCCTCTTGATACCTGTTCTTTTAAAAGTGCCTTGGTTTTAAAAATTAAGGTAGCAAAAGCAGTTTCAGGAGGGCAGGGAAAGTTCTCTGTTGGCCTGGTGCTGGCTGTGCGAGTGTGTTCACTTGATGATGTCTTGGAGCTGCTGTACACCTAGGATTTGGGCACTTTTCGGTATGTATCTTCTACCTCAACAAGAGTGAAGATTTTACGATTTATTACGAGAGGAGTATCAGCTCACCTGTTGCCACAAAAGAACAAAAGACAAGGTGATGCCAAAAGAGGCTCATCAGTTTAAACTGATGGGAAAATGGGGAGTCCACAGTGAAAGTGGGGACTGACCCAATAACTTTACTTTTAGGGTTTTATCCTGAAGACACAAAGACGTGTGCAGAGTTTTGGCAGTGGTATTAGAGTAGTGAAAAACTGGAAACTGGAGAATTAAATGCTGAGTGACAGTTAAATAAGAGTGGGCACAATCGAAAATGGCGTGCTATTTTGTCGTGAAAAAGGATGCCGTCAATGTTTGTTTATTAAAGCCATTTATGAAAAGCAGAGCGCAATCTCATTTTTAAAAATCGGAAGTATATACTAAACATACATGCATAGAAAATCATCAGGAAGAATGTACACCACAATATTAAGAACAGATTACACCTGAGGTAAAGAAGTATGGGTGATTCTTACTTCCTCATCCGAGTTTTTTCTGCCAGTGAGCGCTCGTGGCTTGTTCAGCTCCGTAAGAGAGGAAAGGCGCGGGTCGGGCAGCAGGTTTGGCTCTCCGCCTCCTCACCAGAGTCCGTTCTGTCGCAGCCCCACGTCTCCCGGTCGAGGGGAGGCCAGGGCCAGTGCTGGCAGCTCTGTAACAATCCCGCCTTCCCACACTGTCAGAAGTCCCTGATGTTCCAGGAGCCCGATCAGATATGGTATCACAAGTTTGGAGGCTCAAGGGGACTTCTGTTCAACTGTACTGATGCTCAGATCATACTTGTCAAAGGGGGGGTGTCTCTCCTCTTTCATGGGCCCCTCTGCACTGTAGGGGCTGGGAGAGCAATTTTGCCTCCACTTGGGGATTTCCCACAGATTGTCTTTAGAGATTGAGTTTTTCATTTTCCAGGATTCAGTTTATCCCTTCCACTTTGAGGACTTCCTACCCCACGTAGTTCCACATTTCATTATAAAAAAGTCTGATATTATTCAATGACATTACAGAACTCTGTGAAAGGCAGAAGTTCTCTTATTTTATAACCTCCTTGGGGCTGCGGGTGCAGTCATGGGTCTATCACTGCTGCTCAAGAAATCACTTGTGCCCTTACGGATTGAGACACAGCACCCCACGCTGAGACAGACGCCTCCAGAAGCAAGACCTGAATGGTTGGAGGAAGAGCCCTGAGACTTGCTGTGACTCTCTTCAAGCTGCTCCCCATCCCTGGATGTCAACTGAAGAGGTCTGGACCAAGTCATGCTGAGCACCACCCCCCCACCTCCGCCCCCAGCTCTAACCGCCAGATTCTGAGAACATGGCTCGCGGTAGCTCTGGCCTGCCCACCCTTTACCCCAATGCGTGCACACAGTGGTATCGTAACCCTTGTGGTGTACTGTAGAGGTACAGTCTTGTTTCGTGTCAACTAAGGAAAACACATAAAGAAAAAGTCACCCTTCCCACCCCCCCCCCCAAATAATAGAATGGATATATAAGGAAGGAAGGACTGTTGCTATTCTCATAGAGAGAGTGCTGTTTGGTCTTGTAGTGGCTGTCGTACAGGGCCCATCTCCATGTTAGACGTATTTCTCTGAAGGGCTGGGCTTGCCTCCTGGTCTGACCATGGGCCTGAAAGAGAGGCAGATGACCGACCATGATTGCAGCAAGAGCCCCCACAGCATGGTACTGTATCCATCCATGTCTCTCCGCCCGCCCCAGCCTCCCAGCCCCTGCAGGGTCTGTGAACTTGTTCCTGGAACACCAGCGTGGGACTGGGTGAATGACGTCAGCAACTCTGTCAAGGGCCTTACATTTGCCATCTTGCTGTCATAGCAACCTGAGGGTGGGGGGCACTGGGAAAGAGAGATTAGAGAACTTGCCCAAGGTCACATAATTGGAGGCGATGGAGCCAGGATCTGAACCCAGTTAGTTTAGCTTCTGGGAGCCTTTGTCAGGGCACCCATGGAGGTGAGAGAAGGAGGCTGATAGCCAAAGGTCATCAGTTGAGCTGATTCTCAGCCCCGGGGAGGATGTGAGCAAACCACCACCATCAGCCAAGCAGAACTACTTTATCTCACACAGACAACCAAAATTTGATGTCCCACTAAAAATGTGTGTTAATTCAGGACTGGGCTAGCACCTCCTAAATGGGCTGATTCATCATGAATGTCATGTCTATGCACACCGTCCTCCAAACCTCTCTGGAAGCTGAGCTGCCCTCAGTCATCACTGAGTATGTTAACTCAGGCATGTGGATCCCTCAGATGTGTTTACTCTGTATAGCTTTGTATTCTAGGGTTTTGCTCTCTGTTCATTTCAGAATGAGAATTTTCAGAGAAGATAGATAAGGGATGATTCTCCTCCAAAATCTCCCAACTGCACCCCAAGTACTTGCAAATGCTAAAGATCTTTCTTTGTTTTTAAAGGGTCCTTATCCCCTTGTTATACCGTTTATAATACAGGCATTGGAAATTCATTACATTTCCATTGTTAAAAATGATATGTATTGGGCGCCTGGGTGGCTCAGTTGGTTGAGCGACTGCCTTCGGCTCAGGTCATGATCCTGGAGTCCCGGGATCGAGTCCCACATCGGGCTCCCTGCTCGGCAGGGAGCCTGCTTCTCCCTCTGACCCTCCCCCATCTCGTGCTCTCTCTCTCTGTCTCATTATCTCTCTCAAATAAATAAAATCTTAAAAAAAAAATATGTATTTTGGGACGCCTGGGGGGCTCAGTCGGTTAAGCATCTGCCTTCGGCTCAGGTCATGATCCCGGGGTCCTGGGATCGAGTCCCCGCATCAGGCTCCCTGCTCAGCTCTGCTTCTCCTTCTGCTCCTCCCCCTGGTTTTATTCCCTTTCTCACTGTCTCTCTCTGTCAAATAAATAAGTAAAATCTTTTAAAAAATGATATATATTTTTAAAAATAATAATGCTATATGAGATATTGGAATTGGATTCCTGCAGAGAAATGCCAAGGAGTGTGAAATGCAAACCCTAGGTATAAAATTTGAAATATTCTCATCTACTGAAAGGAGCTGGTTATCCTTAAACATCCCCATCCCCCAAGCAGCAAGGAGCCTTAGCTTGGATAGAAGTTTCAGTTCTGATATTTGCAGTCAGTGTGGCCTTAGACAAGTCACTAAACGTCCTAATCCTCAATTTCCTCATCCGAAAAAATGGTGGTGGTGGTAACTACTTGAAAGATTGTTATAAAACTTGATATTTAAAAAAGAAATATATATAAAAAGGAACTGGTACTCTGTAGACTTTTATTAAGTGGTGTATTATTTTGATAATCTGAGAGTCATCATGTCTCTGCCGTCTTGGGTAGATTTCCTGATCTGAGCCGCTAATCTGTGAGATGGGGCGATGGTATCTATCACATGGGGTTGCTGTGTGGAGAAGAGAGATCCTGAGTGTAACCCCCATCGCGGTGCAGGGCTAGAGTAGGGCTAGTTAGATGTTAGCACAGGCTGTCTCAGCCTAAGTTCAAAGGACAGAGGAGATTGAGGCTTCTCTTCCAGGCACTGGTCTTTGTTTTGCTTGTTTTTTCCTGATCATCTCAGAATGATCATGGGCTGGAATTGGATCAGGAAGTCACTTGGGCTGCCAGATAGCTAACTGCTCCTGCCTCTGGGTCCCTTTTTTTCCATTCTAGTCCTTGGTGGTAAATCAAGGCACTACAATGGCACAGGGAAATTAGGAGCCTAGGCAATTGTTTATTTGGTTCCCTGAAAGACTGGCTCTCAAAACACTAGTCTCTCAAAAATCTACAACAAGGAAATAGAAAAAAAAGTTTTCTTAAGAAAACAACAAAACCAGTTGGATTCATCCAGATAAAGAGACCTCAGGTCTTTTGAGGAGCTAGGACCAATGGGGGGAATCCTTCAGATGGGATTTTTGGTGCTAGGCCAGAGAAAATTGAGATTTACGGAAGTCACACTGCTCTCCCCATCAGCCCAAACTGTGCTTCCATTTCCTCACCTTGCCAGCCTTGTGCCTCTCTTTGCTCAGGAACTATGCTGACTCCCTGCCCCCAGAATTCTACTGCCATGGCCTCTCTGGGAAAAGTTCCTGCCAACTGCAGCTTGGGAAGCTAGGACCTGTGCATAGGGTTGCCCAGGGTTAACAGGCCCAGGGGTTATAAAAGACTCACCTGGGACATTTGCAGACCCGTCTTTGGTTCCCTGAATAAGAAAAAGAAGGAGTAAAGTGACTGCCTCCCCAACACCGATAGTCCCCAAATAGATTTCCTCCTTCCCTCTTCCTATTTCTTTAGGATTAATAACTCTTGAGAGCCAGGTTAAGAGCTGCCTTTCCAGGGCACCTGGGTGGCTCAGTTGGTTAAGTGACTGCCTTCGGCTCAGGTCATGATCCTGGAGTCCCGGGATCGAGTCCCACATCAGGCTCCCTGCTCGGCAGGGAGTCTGCTTCTCCCTCTGACCCTCCCCCCCTCATGCTCTCTCTCTCTCATTCTCTCTCTCAAATAAATAAATAAAATCTTTAAAAAAAAAAAAAAAAGAGCTGCTTTTCCAGCCCTCTTCTCATCAGTTCTAAAAGCATTGCAAATAGAGATGTGGTTAAGATGGGTTAGTACAGTCACCCACAGTGGGACCCAAAGTAGTAGGGGGTTCACTGGGAAGTGGCCCAGGGTAAATCTCAACCGGTCACGGTTTTGACCCAGTCTTCCTGGGCGCTAGTCCCAGGGCCACAGGGGCACACCCTCTCCCGCTGGCGTTTGTAATAAACCAGAAACTGCACTCCCTGCAGCCTTCCCTTCGCCAAAGGAACACAATTCTGCTGCCGCTCCTGGGATAAGGGCTCTATCTTCCTAAAAAACGTCCCAGAGAGTGGAAAGAGGAGTGGAAAGCGGTTTCTCGAGTTCTGTCTCCAGGAAAGAAATGGACTGTGCCTGACCCCACAGTGCAGCTCAGGTCCCAGAAATTTCCATCCTATCTCCTGGCAAGGGCTGCCTGGAGCAAGCAGCGCACGAGGAGGAAGTGGGGCAAACCGTTTCGCCCCACTCCACGCGCCCCTAGAACTTACTGTGGTTGCAGATGATGGTGATGACCAGTGACAGGAGAAGGATGGCGCAGGTGCCGGCCAGGGGTGCCCAGATGTAGATTTCACAGGCGAAGTCCAGCCCACTTTTTTCCACTAAAGACGCCGACGTTTAGGAGCTGGCCCGGGATCCTCCAACCCACACCACCAGCTGGGGCCTGTCCCTCGGGTCGGGTCTCGGTTTCCCCACCATTTGGACAGCTTTCGGCTCTACCTCCAGGATCAGGGCTGAGCCTGGCAGGGGCTCTCCCCGCGGTCCGCACCGCCCCTGGCGGGTCCCAGTCCCGGCACCCCTGCGCCCGTCTCACCTGCGCTGCCCGCCGCAGGCCGGCAGATTCTCGGGCGCAGAGACATCGGCTGCGACGCGTTGGTGGGCGCCCGCGTGGGTAGTCGCGGCGCGGGCGTCGGGGTGGGCTTGACTGCGGGAGAAACGGGCCGTGGTTGGAGTCGGGCAGGGGACATCGACGCTAACCCTCCCCACCGCTTCGCGCGCCTTTGCCCAACGGGACGCCTCCTTCGCCCGCGCCGACCTCTGCACTCAGGGAGGGGAGATGAATTGGGGACCTCCAGGATTCGCGCTCACCCCTTCGCGGCGCGCGCCGCAGCCTGCTGGGTCCCGGGCCGGGCCAAGCGCACCAGGCGCCTCGGACCGGAACGCAAGAGCCCGCTCCCCGTCGCCCAGCCTCTCTCCAGGGCTCAACCTGCAAGCTTGTGGGCTTGGGTTGATAGCCGCATTGTAGTGACAAGCCAAGGCAGGCCCACAGAATTTAAGTAACTGCCCAGGAGCAGACAAGCACCCGAACTCGAGCCTAGATCCGCCGGACCTAAGAAGCCATCTTCAGTACCCCCAGCCGGATCTTAGCCTCAGTTTCCTTGTCTGTGAAGCAGTATTAAGTAGCCCCCACCCCCAAGGGCGCTAAGAGGTTCAAAAGCGGGGCGTCCGTGTCAAAAAAAGGGGTTCAGAGGTGAGCCCTAAACCCCACACCGAGAGGTGCCGCGCCCCGGGCGCCCGGACCTGGCAGGAAGACCGGCACGAAGGGGCTGAAGTACAGCCTGGAGTTGCTCAGGACAGAGCAGAAATAGTAGCCTTCGTCCTCCTTGCGGAAGCGCTGCAGGGTGAGGCTGTAGCGGTTTTCACGCATCTTCGTGCCCGAGATCTGTTTGGAGTCCAGCCCTTCCGCCAACTTGGTCCGGCTTTCGGAGAGGTACATGAGGAAGACGGGGCGGGCGGCAGGTTCATTCTTCTGGTGGAGCCAGGAACAGCCCGGCGCCGCGCTGGACAGCAGCACCTCGCACTGCAGCTCCACCTTCTGAATGTCCAGCTGTGCGACCACCATCGGCGGCGACATGCGGAAATGGCTTGGCCCGGCGGCCGCGGCGGCATCTGCGGGCGGCAGGCATCGAGGCTGAGCCCGGAGCCCCGCGCTCCTCGTCTGCCCCGCCCCCCGCCCTCCCGGACGGTCGCAAACTCACGGAGCAGCAGGGCCAGCGGCAGGAGCAGGGCGGTCACCCGAGAGGCCATGGCGCGCTGCGCGCGGCGCGACGCGTGCGGACTCGCGCTGGAGCGGGTGGGACAAGGAGGGGGGGAAGTTGCGCCCTTCGGCCGGCCGAGGAGCCACATTTCGCGCTCGGAGGATGTGATGTCACCCGAAGCCCCGCAGAGGAGAGTCGCCCTCTTTTTCGCGGTTGCCACCTTCCAGCCCAGGGAG
Source organism: Leptonychotes weddellii (assembly GCF_054177405.1). NCBI lineage: Eukaryota > Metazoa > Chordata > Mammalia > Carnivora > Phocidae > Leptonychotes > Leptonychotes weddellii. The sequence goes on from NC_138378.1 coordinate 88,138,448, forward strand.
GAGGCTGGGGTCCATGATCTGGGCCGTCAAAGCGGGCTTGCAGGGCAGCTGGGGACGGTTAAGAGCTGCGGGCTTGAGGATGAAGAAAAAGGCTCACAAATGACCTTTGGAAAAGGCTCTCTTGTGGGGACGGCAGAGACAGAGGGTAAAGAGGGATTACAAGAGGCGAAGAAGGTGAGAGTAAGCAGGAAAGCAGGGTGTCCACTTCCTTTGTAGTCACTCAGAATGGCTCTAGCAAGATGGGCACTGAAGCTTGGGGAGGGAGAGGCGCTGGTGACTTGCACAGGTCCCCAGCAGGGTAGTCTGGTGTTCAGCAGGAGGGAGAATACCAGGGGGCAGCAGCTACCTGCCCTGTGTGGGACTGGAGTCCTCTGCTGACCACACCCTTGGAGATTCCTCCCCACTGCTAAACATCACCATACAGCCTCAACATTTTTTCTTGGGGCCACTGCAACAGCCTCCACATGAGTCCATCTCTTGGCCACACCTTCAGCCACCCTGCCATGATCATGATTCTCATAAAGGGGATCTGACAGTGTCACTCTTGCAGCCTCCTGTGACTTGTAGGACTGGATGGAAGCTGAAACATGGCTTGGCTCAGAGCTTCTGGGTGCTGGCTCCTCCTAGCCTCTGCCCAGTCCCCAGGCCCTGCATTCTCACTGAACTTGACGTTGTCTAAACTCTGGACTCCTTGCCTTTGCTGTTCCCTTTGCCTGAAATACCATTCTGTTTAACCCCTGGCCCCAGCTCCAGTGCTGTAGGACGTGGACCTCATTCCTCTGTATCCTTGGCTTTAGGCGCTTGGCAGGGACACGTGTGAAGCCTGGGTGAATGCCTGGGTGGAGGCAGTTTTCCCTCTCAGGCTCCGGCACATCATACCCCCTTCCTTCTTAGCCATTGCTATCCTGAAACCTTCCAGCCCCAGTGAATACCTGCCTCTCCTTTCTTCAAGGTGCCCGAGCCTTCCCACTTTGAATCCTATAATGAATACACCTCACACTGTTGCTACTTGATTCTAGAGTCAAGCCACGTGGCATTATCTGTTCCATGTGTCTGCCCCATTTGTGGGTTTTGCCTGATGAGGACTGTGTTGCAGACACCCCTCCCCACCATGTCATATCATAGCTTGGGCTGAGCTGTGTTTGTAGAACTTAAATGTTGGATGGGGCTTTACAAAAAATTATTACCATTTCTTTTATTTCAATGTGTGCTCCCCACCCTTCTCAAATCATTCAAGGTGCTTACCCCTATGTAAGGGGTAACATTTAACATATTTTATTTTATTTTATTTTAATTCCAGCGTGGTTAATGTACAGTGTTGTATTAGTTTCAGGTGGACAGTAGAGTGATTCAACACTTCCATCCATCACCCAGGGCTCATTACAAGTGCCCTCCTTCATCCCCATCACCTGTTTCGCCTCCCCTCTGGTAAGCACTAGTATATTCTTTATAGTAAAGAGTCTGTTTCTTGGTTTGTCTCTCTCTCTCTTTTTTTCCTTTGCTTACTTGTTTTGTTTCTTAAATTCCACATGAGTGAAATCATATGGTGTTTGTCTTTCTCTGACTGACTTATTTCCCTCAGCATTATACTCTCTAGCTCCATCCATGTCGTTACAAATGGTAAGATTTCATTCCTTTTTATGGCTACTAATAATACATGTATAAATATACCACATCTTCTTTATCCATTCATCTATCGGTGGACACTTGGGCTGCTTCCATAATTTGGTTATTGTTAATAATGCTGCTGTGAACATAGGGGTGCATGTATCCCTTTGAATTAGTGTTTTCGTGGTTTTTTATAAGGACTACTTATTTTAGAGAGAGAGAGAGAGAGCGCGTGCATGAGTGGGGGGAGGGGCAGAGGGAGGAGAAAGAGAATCTCAAGCAGACTCCCCACTGAGTGCGGAGCCTGACACAGGGCGTGATCTCACAGCCCTGAGACCATGACTTGAACTGAAATCAAGAGTGCTACCACCATTCACAAAGATAAACTCAAAGTGGATGAAAGACCTCAATGTGAGACAGGAATCCATCAAAATTCTAGAGGAGAACATAGGCAGTAACCTCTTGGACATCGCCTACAGCAACTTCTTTCAAGATACATCTCCAAAAGCTAGTGAAACGAAAGCAAAAATGAACTTTTGGGACTTCATCAAGATTAAGCTTCTGCACAGCAAAGGAAACAGTCAACAAAACAAAGAGGCAACCCACAGAATGGGAGAAGATATTTGCAAATGACACTACAGATAAAGGGCTGGTATCCAAAATCTCTAAAGAACTTCTCAAACTCAACACCCAGAAAACAAATAATCAAGTCAAAAGTGGTCAGAAAAGATGAACAGACACTTCTCTGAAGAAGACATACAAATGGCTAACAGGCACATGAAAAAATGTTCATCATCATTAGCCATCAGGGAAATCCAAATCAAAACCACACTGAGATACCACCTTACACCAGTTAGAATGGCCAAAATGGTCAGAGAAAGAAACAACAAATGTTGGAGAGGTTGTGGAGAAAGGGGAACCCTCTTACGCTGTTGGTGGGCATGCAAGTTGGTACA
>NC_138378.1:88141511-88159615 GCF_054177405.1 Leptonychotes weddellii
GGCACGTACTGCATGGAGCACTGGGTGTTATACGAAAACAGTGGATCGTGGATCACTACATCAAAAACTAATGATGTATTGTATGGTGACTAACATAACATAATAAAATTAAAAAAAAAAAAAGAGTGGGTCACTCAACCGACTGAGTTACCCAGGCGCCCCTGTATTTTTAAAAAATATATATTATTTATTTGAGAGAAAGAGAGAGCAAGAGCAGGGGGAGGAACTGAGGGAGGAGAGAGAGAATCCCAAGCAGACTCCCCACTGAGCTTGGAGCCCAACTTAGGGCTCGATCCCAGGACCCCAAGACCATGACCTGAGCCGGGGAAATCAAGAGTCAGAGCTCAACTGACTGAACCACCCAGGTGCCTCTGTTTTTGTAATTTTTTGGGTAAATACCCAGTAGTTTGATTATGGGATCATAGGGTAGTTCTATTTTTAACTTTCTGAGGAACCTCCATACTGTTTTCCACAATGGCTGCACCAGTTTGCATTCCCACCAACAGCACAAGAGGGGAACATTTAGCATTTATATATTTAGAAATGTTTTTTAAAGTGTCTTTTAAATTATAAGAGCTATGTTTTCTTGAAAAACTTCAAATAATACAAAAAAAAATACAAAAACAAAAACAGGGAAAATTCCCTTAGTTTTCCTCACTGTCATCCATTCTCCAGAGAAAACCACTGTGACAGTTGAGTGTGTCCCTCAGCTATGGTCTGTGCATAAACAGATGTTTATACGTCGTTTTATTTTATTTATTTATTTATTTATTTATTGAGAGGGTGAGAGAGCATGAGGGGCTGGTAGAGAGAGAAGGAGAGAGAGAGAATCTCCAGCAGGCTCCCCGCTGAGTGTGGAGCCTGAGGTGGGGCTTCATCTCACGACCCTGAGATCATGACCTGAACTGAAATCAAGAGTTGGGCACTCAACCAACTGAGCCACCCAGGTGCCCCTATATGTCATTTTAGACACATGGGGTTGTACTACACATGCATTTTTTGCAACCTCCCTTTCTTAGCTAATAGTAGAAGAATGAAAGCTTTTCATATCAACACATGTAGATCTACCTCATTCTTCTAAACGGGTGCATTTTCTATGGGTGTTCCATAATTTAATTTTCCTGTTAATGGACATTTAAGTGGGCTGTAGTAGATACAATATATCTGTATCATTGAGGACTTGCTCAGTACATGTTACATTTTCAAATGGAAGATGAGGGATGCTGGGGAAGGAAAACCCTTTGTAATGATAGTTATAACTGTGACTCACAGCATATAGCATATAGATATATGCATGCACGTGTGTGTCCCTGGCTGTGTAGACACAGTGCTGTCCCTTAACCCACATGACTGAGGGTGACAAGAAAACAGTCAAGTCCAGGCTGGCCATCTTGGTCTGCTGAAAGAGAGCTGCACCTGGCTTGGAGGCCTTCCTGCCTTGCAGCTAAGAAAAGTGTCAGCCATGGGGGAGGCAGTCCCTTTGTACAGAGCATGACAGAGGGTGTGTGTGTGTGGGGGGGATGCCAAGACATGTGAAACCTACCAAGGAGGTTTTGTGACCCCAATGATATTTTTTACAGAATGTGGTGGATTCTCAAGGCAACCACAATGACATCCGCCTCGCAGCAGGTGGGAGAGCAGATGCAATTTGTGAAAATTCTGGGGATGCTTGCTTGCAGTAGGGCCAGGTGTGCAGAGGGCTGGGTGGGGCCTGCTCCTCACTGCCAGGTGAGCTCCCGTGCCGCATGCTGCGGCACTCACGTGGGAGGGCATGAAGGCATGGGAACTCCTGCATTCTGTCAAGCAAGGCCCTTATTTTTAAAAACATCCAGAGAGAGATAAGGTAAGAGAGTAACCAAATTGGCACAGTTTCTGTGCCAAATTTAAGCAAGTCTTTGTTTCTCTTGAGGTGTTTGTTCTTAAAACATGGAAATAAAGTAATCTTAATTTACATGAATTGAAGGCATTCGGAACACATAACCCGGCAGGGCAGTGGTATGAGATTCATCAGGGCTCTGACCTTCGGCTCCTAAGACACTGACTGCAGGTGCAACTTGGAATCAAGGGCCTGCTGCCTCCTCTTGCCAATCCTAGACTGTAGAGACAATACTGTCTCCTTGGAAGGAGTTAGCTTGTTTGGGTCTAGAAAGGCCCTTGAGTTCTAGAGTTAACAGGGCCTTGCTTTATCTCCATGACAAATACCTGTCAATTCCACCCAATTGTGCCACACCCACTTTTTCTGGAGAATGTTTCAATATATAGAAACATTGTCATACTGTATGTCTTTGAGTTGTGTTGATACATATAGATTTAGTTCGTTTATTTTAAATGCTGTATAGTAGTCTTATCTTGTGAATATTCCACAGTTCAGTGGTCCTCAAACCAGAGTATTCATACCCTGTGGGAACAAGGAGTCTGGCTGTCTTTGGGGATACACGTTATTTTAAGGGGCTCATTTCCCAGAACTTCAACTCCCATTTGTTCTCTTTCCTAAGACGGATCTGCCCAGGAGCAAATGTCTGTGTCTAGTCTTCGTGCTGATTCTCTTTCCCCACCTCCCCTTTCATAATCACTCTTCTCTTGCTTTAGAACAAAAAGGCAGACCTGCTACCCTCCTGTTCGTTAATTTGGTGTAATGCCCAGGAGGTGCAACTCTCTGGGGCAACAATCAAAGGGAAACACCCAGATATTTTTCATTTCATGTCCATTCCCTTAGTTGTGAATAAGCATTTCTCCTGAGGAAAATTCCCGAGATCCTGGCAAAGAGGTTGTCTGGGAGAAATGCTGGAGCTGGACCACCTTATGGCCAACTCCTGGCCCTCATCACTTTACTCACCTCTCTCTGTAGAGCTAGAATGCAGAAGCCAGACGGTTATTATGGGATGTGTGCTCATTCCTAGCGTATTCATCAGCACTGCAAAAGGAAACACACTTTCTTTTTTAACACAAGGTCTGATTTGCTAATTGGTTTGACACTGAAGACTGACTTTGCCAATGAGGTTAGTTGGCAGCATTTTTATTTGCAATGAATCAAATGAGGTAAAACCTTAGCTCCAAATTTGTTTTGATGAAAACAAAGTTTAAAGTCTATGATAAAATGAAAACATTAAATTAAAATATTGTTTTGGCAAATTTGTGTTGAAATTAAAAATATTTCTATTTCCCCCAACCCCTTCTAAGTTCATCAGTGAAGGCAGTTGCTTCTAGGTGAGGTAAGAATGGTACAGTTCATAACTACCGAATAGACATTGGTAAAGCCTATTTGAGTCCGCTTCCAGAAACTGAGAAGTGAATAATTCTAAAGATGGTAGTCAATCCACTTACAGGTCAGTGGTTCCCAAGTCTTTGCTTTCAACACAATTGAAAGAAGACCTACTAGAGTTGGCAGCTGTTATGGATTGAATTGTGTGTGTCCCCCTGAAAATCATATGTTGAAGTCCTAACCCCCCAATACCTCAGAAAGTAACCTTATTTGGAGATTGGGTTTTATCGGAGGTAAAGTCAAGTTAAAATGAGGTCACTAGGGTAGATCGTAATCCAGTGTAACTGGTGTCCTTATAAAAAGGGGAAATTTGGACACAAACACATACTCTGGGAGAATGCCATGTGAAAATAAAGGCAGAGATCAGGGTGATGCTTCTATAAGCCAAGCAACCCAAAGATGGCTAGCAACCTGCCAGAAGCTAGGGGAGAGGGACGGCGCAGATTCTTCCTCACAGCCCTCAGAGGGAACTGACTCAGCGCCTTGTCTCAGACTTCTCAGACTGTGAGACAATACATTTCTGTTGTTGAGTCACCTAGTTTGTGGTACTTTGTTACAACAGCCCTAGCAAACTAATACAGCAACTAATAGATCATTAAGATGAACTTCTGATGGTAGCTCACTATCATGGTTTTGTTTTGCAATAAATAAATAAATAAATAAATAAATAAATTTGGGGGGAAAAAGTTAAAAGATGTGGTGACTCTGCTATAACAAAACCAACTATTAATTTATAGGGACAAGATTTCTCAGTGCTTATATTGTATGAAAAAAAAGGTAGGAAAGTAATTGGTGTTGTACCCTGTCTTTTTTAGCAATAAGTAATAGTTTTCTATGGGTTCATTAACTAACTGGGCCCTATCCATCTCTTTAAGAGCTGAATTTTCCCTCAAAGTTATTTTTTTAATAAAAATTCTTATTTTCAGATAATTGTAGGTTGATACTGCAGTTATAAGAAATAATACAGAGATCTCATATACTCTTTAACCAGTATCCCCCCAATGGTAACATCTTGCAACTATCGTACCCTATCACCAAATGCTACTTTTTATGTTTAACCCTTAATTTTCAATGTTCATAATTTATATTATCTTTAAACCATCTACACTACTCATAGCAGTAATGATGGCATAATCTAAATAAATTTTTAATACTTACAAATTCATGGTTACAGGAAATTAAAATTACAATTTATGAAGTATGAAGTAATAGAGAAGTATGATCAATAAAAGGTCTATTATGAAGTAATAGAGAAGTATGATCAATAAAAGGTCTTCAAGCATAAAAACATATCACATTAGAATAAAATTCTAGGCAGGAAGATGGATAGAATTCTAAGTTAGAGAGGACAAAGGAATGATGAAGAATTTCCAAAAGTTAAAGAACTTATTCTTGCTTTTATTTATTTATTTTTAATCTTTTTTTTTTTTTTTTTGACAGAGAGAGACACACAGAGAGAGAGAACACAAGCAGGGGGAGTGGGAGAGGGAGAAGCAGACTTCTCGCCGAGCAGGGAGCCCGATGGGGGCTCGACCCCAGGACCCTGGGATCATTACCTGAGCTGAAGGCAGATGCTTAACGACTGAGCCACCCAGGCGCCCCCTTATTTTTGCTTTTAAAAACAGGTGATGGCTGAAATAAAATTGATATTTATTTACATTCTATCAGAAACAATTAAAAAGAGTGATGTAAAGGTTTTATCTTAAAACATCAATATTTACAACACATTGGAAACTATATATTTTACAACTATTCATGATGAAAAATGCTTGATGTCAAGTTAAAACTGAATAAAGGAGCACACCTATATTCATAGCAGCATTATTCACCATGGTACACTGTGGAAGCAACCCAAGTGCCCCCCCCACAGGTGAAAGGATAAGCAAATGTGGTATATCCACACAATGGAATATTATTCAACTTTAAAAAAAGGAAGGAAGGAAATTTTGACCTATACTACAACATGGATGAACCCTGAGAACCTTATGTTGAGTGACATAAGCCAGTCACAAAAAGACAAGTACCGTATGATGCCACCAACATGAGGTATATCGAGTACTCGAAGTCATAGGACAGAAAGTAGATTGGTAGTTGCCAGGAGCTGAGGGCCCGGGGGATGGAGAGTTATTATTTAATAGGTGCAGAGTTTCAGTTTTGCAAAATAAGAGTTCCGGAGATGAATGGTGGTGATGTCTGTACAATATGAATGTACTTAATACCACTGAACTCTACACTTAGAAGTGGTTAAGATGGTAGATGTTATGTTATATGTATTTTACCACAGTAAAAACGTTTTAAAAAAAAAAGAATGAAGGAGTACATAGTCTTTCGTATTTGGGGGGGATACAAGAGCAATAAGATGTGATGAGAACTGCCACTGTTTATTCGTTCCTTTGTTAATGGATCTTTAGGCTGTTTCTAGTCTTTGCTGTTATAAACAACACTACAGTGAACATCCTGGTAAATATTTCCTACAGTCTATGTACAAGATTTTCCCTAGGGTATCACCTTGGAAGAAGAACAACTTCAAGAGGATATTGACCTTGAGAGCAGTGACTAACTTGGAATATGAGCTTCTCTTCAACCTCCATAGCTATTGGCACATTTTTCTCCAAAGTGATGGTACCAGTTTATCCTCACACCAGCTGTGCCTGAGTTTCCATTTACTCACATGCTTTATATAATTCTTAGTTTTGTCAGTCTTTTCAATTCTGTCACTCTGAATGTCAATTTGTTGGTGCTTAGAGAACCTGATTTATTTCTGACCAGTTGTCCAGTACTAATTTCCACAATAAATGAGACTTTAGCTCCTCTTTTTGTTTCTGGGCTGTCCTGGGTCCTGCTGTACTCACAGTTAAGGCTCTGGCAAAAAATACTCAGTCACAACATAAACCTATAAAAAGGCTCATTTCTCCTTCCTTCTTCCCTCCCTCCCTCCCTCCCCCTCTCTCTTTCTTCCTTTCTCTCTTTCTTTCCTTTTCTTTCTTTCTTTCTTTCTTTCTTTCTTTCTTTCTTTCTTTCTTTCTTTCTTTCTTTCTTTCTTTCTTTCTCTTTCCATCCTTCTTTCTTTGTCTCTCTCTTCCTTCCTTCTCCCTCTCTCTCTTCTTTCTTTCCTCCCTCCTTTCTTCTTTCTTTCTCTTTCTCTTTCTTTCTACAATTTGTTGTCTTGATACAGTGTATCCAAAATAGAAACTTTATTTTTTTAAAGACTTTATTTATTTATTTGGGAGAGAGAACGAGAGAGAGCGCGCAAGCAGGGTGAGGGGCAGAGGGAGGAGCAGGGAGCAAAAAGTCAGTGGAAATGTTTCTTTCTACACAAGATGGTTCAGTCTTTCTTTGGGCGCTGGCGGAGGATCCATGAAGTCACCTCAACTCAACCATAAAGCTTTCACTCCCACGTTCTATACACTGTGACCTTGCCGGCGGGACGCCCCCCGGGCAACTTTCTGAGGGCACCTTAGCGGTTCTCTTCAGGCACCTGGGCGGTGAGCCGTGGAAGCGGGAGGGCGCCGCAATGGAAACATGGCGAGAGAGGAGGGCGATTGTTTCCCCAGCTCCCCACCAACGCCGCAGCGCAGGCGGCAAAGGCTCCGACCGCTCCTGCGGCACCTGACCCCTTTGGAAGCGTTTTCTCCTCGGCGAGCGGGAGGAGGGAGCTGTGAGCGCGGAGAGGGGAAGGCGGAAAAGGCGAGCTGGGGAAGGCGAGCAAAGACCGGGAAACCCCAGGGCTTTGCCCTCGCTCCCTCCGCCTCCAGCCCTCCAGCTTCTCCCCGCTCCGTCTGTTGTGGGGGCGGAATGGAGGGGGTTAGAGGGCTTCTCAGGATGGTCTGCACCTTCTCAGTCCAGCAGGGATGAGAGAAATGAGCTGCCTCTCCATACCTCAGACACCGAGGTGAACTGTCCATCAGGAATGTTCCTACATGTGCCCAGAGGCGGAGCCCTGAAATAGGACCCCGTCTGCCCCATGGCCAGCTTCTCCCTTGGACTGGGGACAATGTTTCCATGGCCCCCCAGGTAGTTGTGCGGTGCAGAGGAGCTACGTGGAGCTGGGGTACGGGTGGGATGTGCAGTTGGTGTCCTGTTTCAGGGGACCTCTTCGAGTTCTGCAGGTCCCCGTGCTGAGAGACGCGCCAGCAGTGGGGACAGGCAAGGAAACACGTGACGCCAGATGGGGGTGCCAGGATGTGGTGGGTGCAGCGAGGACAGGAGCCCAGCCAAAGTCACCATCCTTGGGGGGGCGGGGAGCAGAGAGAGGCTGGGGGAGGGCGACCAGAGCGATGGGCACAGCTGTGCCTTAACCCAGTCTTAAAGGAGGCCAAGTGCAGAGCTGGGGAGCCAGGCTGAAGGCACACATTGTTGCAAAGGCAAGGTGGCCAGAAGCCGCGCAGTGTGTTTGGGGAACCCGCACCAGCCAGGTCCTTTGAGGCAGAGTTGATGATGGAGAGGAGGTGGGGTCATTGTAAGGACTGCAAATCTTCTTCTCTTCTCAGTTGCTCATTCTGCATCATTTTCTGGGCTAACCTTGGCAGAAGTCTAAAATACCCACCCTGGTTGAATCAGAGCCTGAAGCCCTCCCACCATTTCCCACAGAATTCATTTTTCTGTGCACGGCAAGGACCTTAACAGGGCAGCCAGCACATTTCCCACTCTTACCCCGGAAACAGTGGCCCCTAAAGAAAGTCAAGGCCCTGTTTTCTTACAGCATACACAAAAATAAACTAAAAATGGATGAAAGACCTAAATGTGAGACAGGAATCCATCAAAATCCTTGAGGAGAACACAGGCAGCAACCTCTGTGACCTTGGCAGCAACTGTCTAGCTAGACACATCTCCAAAGGCAAGGGAAACAAAAGCGAAAATGAACTATTGGGACTTCATCAAGATCAAATGCTTTTGCACAACAAAGGAAACAGTCAACAAAACCAACAGACAACCGACAGAATGGGAGAAAATATTTGCAAATGTCTTATCAGTTAAAGGTTTAATACCCAAGATCTATAAAGAACTTATAAAACTCCACACCCAAAAACCAAACAATCCAGTCAAGAAATGGGCAGAAGACATGAGCAGACATTTCTCCAAAGAAGACATACAAATGGCCAACAGACAATTGAAAAAATGCTAAACATCACTTATCATCAGGGAAATACAAATCAAAACCACGATGAGAGACCATCTCACACCGATCAGAATGGTTAAAATTAACAAGTCAGGAAACAACAAATGTTGGTTCGGATGCAGAGAAAGAGGAACCCTCCTACACTGCTGGTGGGAATGCAAGCTGGTGCAGTCACTCTGGAAAACAGTATGGAGGTTCCTCAAAAAGTTAAAAATAGGGCTACCCTACGACCCAGCAATTGCACTACTAGGTATTTACCCAAAGGATAAAAATGTAGTGATCTGAAGGGGCACTTGCACCCCAATGTTTATAGCAGCAATGTCCACAATAGCCAAACTATGGAAAGAGCCCAGATGTCCATGGACAGATGAATGGATAAAGAAGATGTGGTATATATGTACAATGGAATACTACTCAGCCATCAAAAAATGAAACCTTGCCATTTACAATGACATGGATAGAACCAAAGGGTATTATGCTAAGCGAAATAAGGCAATCAGAGAAAGACAAGTATCATATGATCTCACTCATATGTGGAATTTAAGAAACAAAACAGAGGATCATAGTGGAAGGGAGGGAAAATAAAATAAGACAAAATCAGAGAGGGAGACCAACCATAAGAGACTCTTAACTGTAGGAAACAAACAGGGTTGCTGGAGGGGAGGTGGGTGGGGGATGGGAGAACTGACATTAAGGAGGGCACTTGATATAATGAGCACTGGGTGTTCAATGCTACTGATGAATCACTGAACTCTACCTCTGAAACTAATAATACACTACATGTTAATTAATTGAATTAAAAAAAAAAAAAAGTCAGGTCCTGGCCTTATGCCCTTGCTCCGGAAGGGCACAGAGCTCAGCGCAACACAGAGGCAGAAACTGAGGTGCCAGAGTAGGCTGGGCAGGACCATGAGGTGGGGGTGGAAAGAGGAATGAGTGCCTCAGGGCCTCTTGCAGGGGAAGGAGAGAGGAGGGATCTAGAATCTAGAGTTGGGAGTGAACTCAAAAAGACCCAATCGAACCCATTTATGTTATAGAAGTTCCAGGAGAGTGAGCATTTTACTACAAGTCACTAAGGAAGGCCTCACTGAGCAGGGACTAACGGCCCAGGACAGACGCTCGCCACGAGGCCCGCCCGTCGCCTACCTTGGATGAAAGCTCAGGGTCACTGGGTCCAGCAGGGGGCGATGTTGCTCTAGTTTTGACCCTGTTGGGGGTTGGGTGGGTGGACGGAGGGAGGTAACCTGAATTCAATCTGCGCCGGATCCCAAGCAAAACTGAAGCAGGTGCAAACTCCCGCGCAGCCACGCGGTGCCCAGGCCAGTTGAACCTCGCCACCTCGCCCCAGTATCCCCCGCTGTAGCTCCCGCGCCTGCCTTTCTCAGGATCGCCACTCCGACTCCCAAGTCCTCTTACGGGCTCCTTCGAGCCCTACTTTTTTTTGGTGACCGGGATTACTACTGGGGAGTGGGGTGGGGTGGAGGGCGGGATTTGTCTTTTTACAGGGGATCAAATGACTAAAGATGGAATTTCTGGCCCAACAGTGGGCGGGGAGATACCTGGGGTGGACTCTTAATCGCCCCCCAATGCTTCAATAGCTACCTTTAGTCTTAAGCCATCTGTGCAATGCCTCGTCCCTGGAAATAGCTAGAATGTCAACGCTTCATCGGTGTGTGTGGGGGAAATCCCCATTTGCAGCACCCCTCTTCTTTGGGCCAGGCTAGGGTTTCTCCGAATTCTCCATCCTGAAAAGGGACCGACTGAAGATTCTGGGCCGTTCCAGGAGCCGGGAGGCCCGGTCGGAGGGCTGACCTGGTCGCTCTCCGGGGGTCCCCTAGCGGGGACCGCTCGGCCGAGGCGCGGAGGGGCTGCGGGCGGGGATCCTCTCGCTCGCGCCTTTGGACCTGCAGCCCCCAGAGGGGCCCTGGACCGGGGGTTGGGGGGAAGAGTAGGAGGAGGGCAGCACAGGGCAGGAAGCGGATGGGGTCAGTGGGGGGAGGGGGGCGCTGGGGGAGTCCTGGCGGCAGGTGGAGCATCCGGTCCCCTGCCTCCCGCGCGGGACGCGGAGGTCGCTGTGCGGAGATGGGTCCCGGCGGCGGGTGCTGGGAGAGGGAAAGCCTCGGAGCACTAAGGTGGGAGGTTCCTTTGGCCTTTTCACCGATATTCCGAGTTTGGTTTTAGTTTACTTGGAAGGCGGTGCTTGGAACCAGAGCCCCTTGGTCAAAATGCGTCATGCTGTGAGCCACTAACAAGTCACTAGGCCCAGTCTGTTTCTTCTGGTGACAGGAATCCTCATTTTTGATTATTCACGTGGATCCAGAGCTGATTAGACCCAGGGGGGCAGGGGGTGCAGTGTAGCGGGGGGCGGCTGCACTGAATTTGTGGCTCGGCAGATCCCTGAATCTCTCTCTGCCTCAGATGTATACAATCAGTACAAAGTTTTGCCTTTGGGCTAAAAATATTTTGGAAAATAGAAAATAGAAAAGAAAAGGAAAAATAATCACCCATGGTGCCAATATGTAACTATAGTCACGCTCAATAGTTTTTTTTTTAATATTATTATATTTTGTCCTTTTTTGTTCTAAGCCTATACTGATGTATTTTTTAAATTTTTTTCTATCACTGTCATCGTATTTTCTATTCAGGTTTCCAGCCTGCTTTTAAAAATTCTTATGCCATACACATTTCTTTTATAACATGTTTGTCATGAATATCACCTGATATCTGCATAATAGTCTGCTCATATTTTGTCCAATTAGCCCCAATTAGTTGGACATTTAGATTGTGTCTACTTTTTCATTATAATACAGTGATTTCTAAATAGCATGTGATTTCTTTTTTTAAATTATTTTTTCTAAATAGTATGTAATTTCAATTTTTATTTCTTAATTACCTCTAGAGTTCTTAAAAGGGGTTAACAATTATTTAATTGGATAGATTTATTTTTAATTTTATTGTCCTGTGGTCTGAGAATGTGGCCCATATTTAAGTTTTCTGGAATTTTTTGAGCTTTTGATTGGTGATTGATTTTGTAAATTACTTTAAGCATAGTGTTGAATGAATGAGTACAAAATTCTATATATTAGATCAAGCTTAGTAAAATACGTTATCCATACCTACTATGTCCTTTATTTTTATCTATTTGATCTGCTAATTTCTGAAAGAACTGGAAGTTTTCAAACTATGTGGATTTACCATTTCCTTTTTATATTTCTAACAGTTTGTGCTTCACATATTTTACTTATTTGTTAAAATGTTTTCCAGCTTTATTGAGACATAACTGACATATAACATTGTGTAAGTTTAAGGTGTACAATATGATGATCTGATATATGTATGTATTGTGAAATGATTATCACAATAAGAAGAGTTAACACATCCATCACCTCACATAGTTACATTTTTTTCGCCTCTGTGTGTGAGTTGAGAACATTTAAGATTTACTCTTAGCAACTTTCTTTTTTTTTTTTAAAAGATTTTATTTATTTATTTATTTGACAGAGAAAGAGAGATAGCAAGAGCAGGAACACAAGAAGGGGGAGTGGGAGAGGGAGAAGCAGGCTTCCCACAGAGCAGGAAGCCCGATGTGGGGCTCAATCCCAGGACCCTGGGATCATGACCTGAGCTGAAGGCAGACGCTTAACAACTGAGCCACCCAGGCGCCCCTTACTCTTAGCAACTTTCAAACATACAACAGTATTGTTGATTATATTCACCATGCTGTACATCACATCCCCAAAACTTACTCATCTTATAACTGGATGTTTGTTTCTGTTGGCCATTTTATTTCCATATTTTAAAGTGATGTTATGAAGTGTACGAGGACAAACAAATAAACAAATTGGCATATATATCTTTTTTTGGCTTTTAAATTATTTTCCTGGGGCACCTGGGTGGCTCAGTTGGTGGAGCAGCTGCCTTCAACTCAGGTCATGATCTGAGGGTCCTCGGTTGGAGCCCCGAGTCGGGCTTCCTGCTCAGTGTGGAGTCTGCTTGAGATTCTCTCTCCCTCTGCCCCTCCCCACCGCTTGTTCTCTCTCTCTCTCTCTCAAATGAATAAATAAAGTCTTTAAAAAAAAAACAAAAAAAATTTATTTTCTTGGTCTGGATTTTTGGAGGGAAATGACGTTGAAAGCCAAACTGGCCTCTGAAGGACTTGACAAATGCACACGGTTGGCTACCACATGGGAGTGCTTGCTTCATTGAACTCTGGTCCATAGCAGGTGTCAAATTAACAAAACCAAAAGCAGGACAGTTTTATTTTTGAGATAAGAAATGGGATACTTCTAAAAAATTCGCTTTGATTTTTATTGAAGTTGCCTTTTTTCCCCCTGCAAGTCTGATGATCATTGAATTTTCTCTGTCGTATGTGGGTTGTTTGTTCTTGTCCTTTTGTACTTCTGTTTTCTGACTTGTAATGTGAGGAGGTTAATCTCTTTTAAGTCTTACATCCTAGGAATTATGCTTATGTTTATTCTCCTGCAAAACACCTATTGAAAAAGAAAAAAATCCAGCCCATCAAACCAGATACCATGAATTCTCCCTCTCACTCTGCTGCCCCTGGTCCTGAGCAGAACTTTCAGTGTGACACACAAAGCAGGTAGGGGTACTGTGGAGCCTCAAGCTTATACAATCAAGGTGTGTGTGTGTGTGTGTGTGTGTTGCTTTAAAAACATTTTTTTTAGAGTGGTGAGTTCTTAGGGTAATTGGGCTGAAATATGGGGGAAAGTGATGTCTAGTGAGATTACATGATTTTCCTGGTATTGATAGATTCCTGTTTCATTGTCCCCAAGATAAAGGGAGTTTGATGGAGACGGAGGGGAAAGTAAGGTGTAGGAAGCTGGAGTCTTTTGCTTTTTTCCGGGACTAACCAGATGAGGAATGGCCCAGTCTGTCATATACAAGTAGCCCCATCCATTTATAGTATACCTTCAGTGTCCTTTTACTGTCCATGTGATCAGTAGAGATGACCCTTCTTTCATTTCTGATATTAGTAATTAGTGTCTTCTCCCTTTCTTTCTTGGTTAGCCTGGCGAGCAATTTATCAATTTTATTGATCTTTCCTAAGGACCAGCTTTTAGCTTTATTGATTTTCTCTATTGTTTCCCTGTTTTCCATTTCATTGATTTCTGCTCTCATTTTTCTTTTTTTTCTGCTTGTTTGAGGCTTAAATTCCTCTTCTTTCTCTCATTTCTTAAGATGGAAGCTTAAGTTATTGATTTTAGATCTTCCTTCCTTTTTAATACAGGCATTTAATGCTGTAAATTTCCCTCAAAGCACTGCTTTTGCTGCATCCCAAACATTTTGGTAAGTTGTGTTTTCATTTTCATTTAGTTCCAAATATTTTTAAATTTCTTTTGAGATTTATTCTTTGACCCACGTGTTATTAAGAATTTTGTTGTTTAATCTCCAAATATTTAGGGATTTTCCAGATATCTTTCTGTTACTGATTTCTAGCTTAATTTCATTGTAATCTGAGACCATACTTTGTATTATTTCTATTCCTTTAAATTTGTTAGGGTCTGTATTATGGCTCAGAATGTGGTCTGTTTTGGGAAATATTCTGTGTGAGCTTAGGAAAAAATTGTATTCTGCTGTTGTTTGATGGGGTATTCTATAAATGTCAACTAAATCAAGTTTGTTAATAGTACTGTTCATGTCGATTAACTCATTACTGATTTTCTGTCTGCTAGACCTATCAATTGCTTAGAGAAGGATTTGAGATACCCAACAATAATAGTGGATTTGTCTCTTTCTCTTTGCAGTCAGGCCAGTTTTTGTCTCAGAGATTCTGACACTCTGTTGTTAGGTGCATACATGTTGGATTGTTAAGTCTTCTCAGAGAATGGAACTCTTTAACATTATGTAACGCCCCTTTTTAATCCTGATACTTTTTCTTGTTGTGAAGTCTGCCCTATCTGAAATTAATATATCTATAAAAGAAACACCTTTCTTTTGATAAGCATTAACATGATACAGCTTCTCCCATCCTTCTGCAACCCATCTGAGACTTTACCTTTAGGCTTCTTGTAGACGATATATGGTTGGATCTTGTTTTTTATATCCTGACGATCTGTCTTTTAGTTGGTGTATTTAGACCATTGCCATTGAAAGTGATTATTGGTGTGGTTAGATTAATATCTATCGTATTTGTAACTCTTTTTACTTGTTGCCTTGTGCTATCCATATAAATAACTACTTCTCAATGTTTTTCCAGCATACGCCTGAGCAACATTGTGACTGGCTATGTGTGCAGCAAAATGTGCTTCCTCACAGCTGTACACAATGAGGAAGTTATAAAAACACTCATGAAGCCCTGCTTATAGAGTGAATTTTTGGAGAAAACCCACCGTTCATCAATGCGGCGGTGGGAATTTAGATTACGGTTCACTGACCTAAAGGAATACCATGTAACAGTTAAAAGTAAGTCTATACATTCATATGTTCTGGAATAAAACAAATTCTAACATATATTAAGTGAAAAATGAGTTGCAGAACAATATATACATTATGATTCTTTTATATAAAAGTTATGTGTGTGCATGTGGGTGTGTGCATGTGTATGAATGCACAGAAAACGCTGTGATATTATGCCAGCTGATGTGGTGATGGTGGATTTGGGAAACAACTATTAGTTACGAGTAGCAAACTATTAGTTTTTCTGACAAAATCGTATTGATAGTATTTTTATTAAACTTTAAAACAATGAAAGGAGATTAAAGGTGCTTTTCCTCAGGAGGTCACATGACGTAAGCAACTTCCTCTAACCTCAGCACTTGGGCTGCTCATCTGAAGTGAGTGAACCATCCCCGTGGTGGTCCCGGGGCCAGGGCTGCAGGAGCAACAATGTCCCCAAGCACTTTCCAATTCCAGCGCTGCCCTTTTCCCCATCCTTTAGGACTCTGGGCAAATTTATTAAAGGTGGACACTCTGTAGGTCACCAGGAGAGGGGTCACAGCTCACCAGGGCAGAACTAGAGTCGCCTAGGATTTGGGGTGGGGGTGGGGTGCTGGAACATCCTGATGGGACGGGGAGGGAATCCGGTGAAAATGTGAAAGATCCACTCATGTGGACCTGCACTTCTTGCCTCTGATTCTCGGGGACCCTGGGGCCAAGCAGCTTTGGTGAGGTCACAGCATGGCTGTACTTTGCAGGTAGGCATCATGAGACGGGGATTACTGAAATGCCTTCCCCTCGAGGCCCTGCAAAGGACAGGAGGGCTCAATACATGCCCCAAATGGGCAACAGGCTATGAGGTACTTGCTAAGGATGAGGGATGATTTACTCTGTGACTCAGTTAACCAGTTCCATGCAATGTCACCTTCCACGGAAGGAGCCAGGATTGTAGCACTCCACAAGCCTGGGGAAACAAGAGGATTGACCCTCAATTAATTTAGGACCCGAAGCCAGAAAAGACAGTTTCTGTTTCTTCTGAATTCTCCTCAAAAGGAGGAAATCACACACACTGAATCACTTATTGTGATTATGCCCTCAAAGTAAGCTAGTTCATCTCATTTGGGAGAGTAGGGTGAGGATTTTACCCCTCCCTCTCGGGTGTCATCATGGGTTTCATCCTGTGGTTAGTCAAGGTGAATTTCAGTAGTGTGTGACCTGCAGTTTAGTTCCCTGACATTTGGGATCAAGGGTATAAGGGTGTATACGTGCAAGAGACATCCTCATGCTTTCTTTTTTAAAAAATTTTTTAAAGGTTTTATTTATTAATTTATCAGAGAGAGAGAGAGAAAGAGAGCACAGAGGAGGAGGGGCAGAGGGAGAAGCAGGCTCCCCGCTGAGCAAGGAGCCCGATGTGGGGCTCAATCCCAGGACCCTGGGATCATGACCTGAGCCGAAGGCAGACGCTGAACCAACTGAATCACCCAGGTGCCCCAAGACATCCTCATGCTTTTAAAATTTCTCCCAGCTGAGTTGTGAGGTGGGTTGGTCTTGTCATCTCAGGCTGGAAGACAAGCCAGTCTGTCCCAGATGTTAGTGAGCTTGTTCTGATGGAAATGTCCTCTCCGAGATACACCATATTAGACACAAAGACACAGCTTCAAGATGTCAGTGTTCCCCAGTTACCATACAGGGTCCGTGTACTCTAATCTCAACTATTCTTAACAGAATGACTATAAACATTCATGTGGAAGTCTAAAGGAGCACAAAAAGCTGAGATAATTTCACTGAAGGGTAAGGGGAGAACCCGTTTTTCCAAATATCAGGATTTATAAACTGTAGTAATTTTAATAGTAATAAACTGATAGAAGAGAGTAGAAGGCCCAGAAGAAATATATATGAAAATGTTGGGGGTGGCTGTACACATCAGTGGGTAAAAGATTTAGTCACAGTGCTGTGACCACTGGCTTTCCTTGGGAAAAATATAAAATTTGACCCCTATCTCCAATCATTTGCAAAAATATATTCCAGATGGAGTGGAGGCTAAATGGGAAAATAAATGCTTTAAAACTTTTTGAAGAAAAATATTTTTATGACATAGGATAAGGGCAAGATTTGTTGATCAAGACATAAAAACACAAACCATAAATGTCTGACAGTATATTACCACATTAAAATTTAAAAAAAGAATGTGGGACAAAAACTAGTAAATACAAAGTTCAAGGACAGATCTCAGATTAAGAGAAAATATTTGCAGTGCATAGAAGCAACAGAGTATCATGATCCATAATATATAAGACTATTACAAATTAAAAAGAAAAAGACACGTGACTCAATTAAAAATGAACAAAGGACATGCATCAACCATTATCCATATAAAAAGACCCTAAACCTTAAGTGAATAAGGGAAATGCAAATTAAAACAACTAATATCATTTTATACCCAGATTAGCAAAAATTAACAAGACAAATCATATCAAGCATGAGGAGAGGGCCAAAGAGCTCTTATGCAGTGTTGATGGGACTGTAAATTGGTACATCCACTTTGGAGACAATTCAGCAATATCTAGCAAAAATGAAGCTACTGACCATTTCCTCCAACTCACCCTCCCTCTCCGACCCCAGCACCTGCACTTTCAGGTTCGTCACTCAGAGAAACTTCGAAGTATAAGAATGTTCATGGAGATAACAAAGAGCAGAAACTGGAAACTTGTAATAATAAAAATTGGAATAAAGTTAAATATCAAATAATAAAGGAATGGATAAATAAATGGTGATAAGTTAAATAACAAAGTAAGTGAACTAGATCACAGGCATCAACACAGATAAATCTCAAAAATGTGCCATTCAACAAAAGAAGCAAATTTCTAAAGTGTACATACAATCTGACATCATTTATAAAACATAAAATCACATGCAAAATAATGCTCTTATTATTTCTTATCATCATTATTTATAAATACATACTTATATAATAAACGTATTGTGATAAGGTTGGGGCCAGGTGGAACTCACAAACTTGGGATGCGGATTGCTTTGGCGGTGAGTGGTAGTGGAGGGTGGAATGGGGTGAAGTAAGTATTAATATTTTGTATCTTGAAATAAAGAACTGAAGAAAATTTGGCGAAATGTTAAATTGTATAAATCTGACAGTGGGTATCTGGGCATCTATTGTATGACTTTCATTACTTTTCTTTATATATTTAATAATTCAAAACAAAATATTTAAAACTTCTGTCCTCTTTGGAAGGTTAATAGACTAATCATGTAATGAGTATCTGCTGTGTTCAAGGCACTGTTTAAAGTACTAGAATTTCCAAGTTAATGAAA
>NC_138378.1:88160115-88183732 GCF_054177405.1 Leptonychotes weddellii
GAGATCATATGATACTTGTTTTTCTCTGATTGACTTATTTCGCTCAGCATAATACCCTCTAGCTCCATCCACGTTGTTGCAAATGGCAAGATTTCGGTTTTTTTGATGGTTGCATAATATTCCATTGTATATATATACCACATCTTCTTTATCCATTCATCTGTCGATGGACATTTTGACTCTTTCCATAGTTTTATACCAAAGGAAATTAAATCACTATCTTGAAATGGTATCTGCATCCCCATGTTCAATGCAGCATTGTTTAAAATAGCCAAGATATGGAAACAACCTAAGTGTCAATGGATGGATGGAGATATATCTACATCACAGTGAAGTTTTCAGCCATTTAAAAGAAGGAAATCTTGCCACTTGTGACAACATGGAGGGACCTTGAAGGCATTAGGCTAAGTGAAGTAAGTCAAGCGGAGAAAGACAAATACTGTAAGAGGTGGGTGAAATGGGTTGGAGATGGGGCGCCTGGGTGGCTTGGTCGTTAAGCATCTACCTTCGGCTCAGGTCATGGTCCCAGGGTCCTGGGATCGAGCCCCGCATCGGGCTCCCTGCTCTGCGAGAAGCCTGCTTCTCCCTCTCCCACCCACCCTGCTTGTGTTCCCTCTCTCACTGTGTGTCTCTCTCTGTCAAAATAAAAAACATCTTAAAAAAAAAAAGAAATGGGTTGGAGGTATTCTTTCTATTTATTCTCAAAAGGTACAAACCCATATATCAAAAGGCACAAACTTCCAGTTGATAAATAAGTTCTGGGGATATAATGTACAACATGGCAGCTATAATTAACAATACTTTATTGTATGCTTGAAAGTTGCTAAGAGAAGAGATCTTAAACGTTCTCATCACAAGAAAATAATTTATAATTATGTGAGATGATGGATGTTACCTAGACTTGTCGTGCTGATCATTTCATAATATATACAAATATCAAATCACTATGTTGTACACCTGAAATTAATATAATGCTGTATATCAGTTATAGCTCAACAACACTGGGAGAAACAATAGCCAGGGGCACTTGCCTGGGGTCACATAGGCAGCCCAGCTCTGCTGGACACCGGCCTTTGCCCTAAGCATCAAGCTGCGCTGTCTGTCTCTAGGGCTCCAGATTCACCCCCTCCGGCCTCACCTCTCCCCCTGAACCATTCGGTATAGCTGGGTTTACCTAATTTGAAAGGGCCAGCTTAACTTTTTTTTTTCCTCAAATAATCGAAAAACTCAGACTTTTTATCACTTATTCCCCCAAGTGTTTCTCCAAACTCATTGGGCTAGCTGTTCCTCCAAGTCTGAGAGGAACAGCTCTGCGATGTCTGGCAAGTGTGGGGAGTAGGTAAAGTGTTGGAGTCAGGCTGCCCCGGGGTGGAAACCTAGCTCTCCGATTTAGTAACCGCTGTGTGACTTCGATCATGCTGCTGAGCCCCTCTGGGCCTCAGTTTCCTAACCTGTTAAAGGGGTTAGTTACTACCATCCACCCTGTTAGCTCTCGGGAAAGTAAGCAAGAAAGGGAACGCACCTGTCACAGCACTCAGCACGGGGGAGCTTTATTATTCTTGTTTGTCTTGTGCGAGGAAGCAGATGGAGTCTCGCCCGGTGGGCACACCTGGGTTAAAACACAAGGGCCCTTCACGCCCTGGCCCAGGCTGCGATGCTGGATGTGATGGGGCCGCCGCAGCAGCGCCTTCGTCACAGAAAGCAGGTGGAGGGATTGTTTTTAAGCCAGTGTGGACCCTCAAGTGGAACATCTTCCCTCCCAGGGCAAACCCCTTCAGAACCCCTGGAAAATTACAGTTTCACTTTTAGCAAGACCCTGCCACAGTGGGGGGAGGCCCCCACAGCAAGCAGTCCTCTCCAAAGGGGGGAGGTCCTCCTGGCAGAGCCGCACTCGCCCTGCTGGCTGCACTCTTGCCTTCCCTCTGCTTAATTCCTTAGCTCCGTCCTGTCCTGCCTGCTTTATCCTTTTGCCTTTTCCAGCCCCGCTCCTTTCTCACTTTGGAGGGCTGATGGAGCCTTGGCCGTGTCTGCTGTGGCCTTGGTGAGGAGCCTCTCCCCAGCAGCCACAGAGTGTGGCACTGGGCTTAGATAACTGCTTCCAAGCAGCCTGCCCTGATTCATCCCCAGGCACAGGCGATGAACCAGGTACCCGATCCGGGGTTTTGAGTTCCTGCCCTGTTCACAGCATAAGCTCTCTACTTGAGCTCTATAACACAGCAGGCAGGTCTGTGTACTACAAGGAAAGGCGTTCCACTTGGGAAACACAGAGTTTTGTTTTTGTTTTATTTTTTTTAAAGATTTTATTTATTTATATGACAGAGAGACAGCGAGAACAGGAACACAAGCAGGGGGAGTGGGAGAGGGAGAAGCAGGCTTCCCGCTGAGCAGGGAGCCCAGTGTGGGACTCGATCCCAGGACCCTGAGACCATGACCTGAGCCGAAGGCAGTCGCTTAACGACTGAGCTACCCAGGCGCCCAGGAAACACAGAGTTTTAAAATGCTACGTTCTTCCAAGGCTTGAGCCATGAAAGAAATAATAATCTGGACTTCATTATGATCAAACACTTCAGCTCAGCTAAGACAATGTCAAGAGAGTGATTAGACAAGCCACAGTCCGGGAGAAAATATTTGCAAAAGACATATCTGAGAAAAGCCTGTTACAAAGCACTCTTAAAATTCAACAATAAGAAAACAAGTGACTCAGTTAAAAAATGAGCCCAAATCTTAGCTAACACCTCACCAAAGAACATATACAGATGGCAAGGAAGCCTAAGAAACAACACTCCACATCATATGTCATCAGGGACATATTAAAATGAGACACCACTTCACACCAACTAGAACGGCCAAAATCCAGAACACTGACAGCACCAAATGCTGATGAGAATGTGGAACAGAGGAACTCTCGAGCATTGCTGGTGGGAATGCAAGATGGCATGGCCACTTTGGAAGACAATTCGACAGTTTCTTACAAACCTAAACACACTCTCACACCTTGGTATTTACCCAAAGAAGTTGAAAACTTACGTCTACACAAAACCCGTCATAGATATTTATGGTAGCTTTGCCAGAAGCTGGAGGCGACCAAGATGTCTTTTAGTAGGCGAAAGGATCAGTAAGCTGCGGTTCTTGTAGGCAATGCAATATAATTCCGCACTAAAAAGAAATGAGCTATCAAGCCACGGAAAGGCATGGAAGAACCTTAAATGCACATTACTAAGTGAAAGAAGCCCATCTGAAAAGGCCACCTACTGCCTGATTCCAATTATGGAACATTCAAAAAAAGCGAAACTATGGAGATGGTAAAGCGTAATGGTTGCCAGGAGTTAGGGGGCAAGAAGGGATGAACAGGAGGAGCACAGAGGATCTGAGAGCAGCAAACTACTCTGTATGATGCTGTAATGATGGAGACATGTCATCACACATTTGTCCAAACCCATAGTATGTACACCAAGAGTGAACCCGAATCTGAACTCTGGACTCCGAGTGATAATACGTGCCAGTGGAGGTTCATTAGTCGTAACAAATGTAGCACCCTGGTGGGGATGTTGATCATGGGGGGCTGTGCACTTGTGGGGGCAGGAGGTGTATGGGAAATCCCTGTACCTTCCTTTCAATATTGCTGTGAACTTAAAACTGCTCTAAAAAAGAAAGTCTTTAAAAAAAATGTAGTAATCTTCCAATACAAAATTATCATACAATGCTGAAAAAATACTTCCCACCTATAACCCGGCAGGAAAAAAAAAAGGTGATACATGTTGTGGGTGAAAGTGGGGTGAAACTGGTGCATGCTGGTGGCCTGGAAAACATTTAAAGCTATAAAATGTTTATACCCATGTGCTCAGGAATTCCAGTCTGGAACATCTGTCCAGTAGATACAATCTTTGATTCGGTACAATAAGGTATAAATAGAGATGTTAAATGTTGGAAACAATTGAAATGTTTAGAAGTAACAGATTATTTAAGTAAAGTATGATAATCCACTCAAAGCAATTTTAGACATTAAAGTTTCAAAGTATTAGAATTATGAAAACTATGTAGGAACAAGAAAAATGCTTAGAGTAGACTTTATAAAAACATACATTCCACGTGAGTACAACTATGTAAGTATATCTAAAAAACATTAGAAAAAAATGCATCAAGATTCCTTTCCCTTGCTCTTTTTGCTACTGTCTAAATTTCTGTAACATATAGTACCACAGTTCTGTTACTTTTACAAATGGAAGGCTTAAAAATAACTCACTTCCCTTCTGGGGGTGTGATGCTCAGTGCAAAGCTGTACTCTGCCCCCCACACAGCCCTCAGGGCTGGACGTTTTTCTTTCTAGGGGCTGGACCGAGCTCTGTGTGTCACTCCTCGCCTGATACTGTCTGTGCCATTTATTCAGATACTGTCTTGTCATTCTCCAATAGTTCACTATGTTTATTTCTTTCTCCATAATTATTTAAAACAATTTTTAATTGTGGCAAAATAGATATAACCCTGAGCTAACCATTTTAACCATTTTTTTTTTTTAAAGATTTTATTTATTTATTTGACAGAGAAACAGCAAGAGAGGGAACACAAGCAGGGGGAGTGGGAGAGGAAGAAGCAGGCTTCCCGCTGTGCAGGGAGCCCGATGCGGGGCTCGATCCCAGGACCCTGGGATCATGACCTGAGCCGAAGGCAGACGCTTAACGACTGAGCCACCCAGGCGCCCTGTTTTTTAACCATTTTTAAGTGTCCAATTGGGTGGCAGTAAGTACATTCAAAATGCCGTGCCACTCTCACCACCATCCGTCTCCAGAACTTTTTCATCTTCCCAAACTGAAACTCTGTCCCCATTAAACACCAGCTCCTCCTTACCTCCACCCCTCTCCCCCTGGCCTCCACCGCTCTGCTTCTGTCTCTTCTGTCTCCGTGGATTTGCCTACTCTAGGAACCTTGCATAAGGGGAATCATACAATATTTGTCCTTTTCCCACAACCACTCTTAAAGCTCTTTGGGGATAAGGACCAAGTCCCTGATTTGTTTTCATTTTAGACACAATGTTTATTTGCTCATTTATTTAATATGTATTGTGCCAGGCGGAGGGGCAAGCGATGCTCAAGAGACACATGTGTTCTCTGAGGTTGACAGCGTGGTGGGACAGAGGTAACAGGGAAAACAGAGGAAGAACGGCAGAGTGTGAGGAGTGGGGACTGAGAAGCCCGTGGGGTCTTCTGGATGGATGGGGGAATGATCTGGGAGGAAGGCTGAGAGGGAGCCCTGAGGATCCAGGCAGAAAGAGGGGGAGGGACCTTTTCCAGAGTGTGTGTTTGTGTGTGTGTGTGCGACTGTTCTCTCCAGTGTGTAGACGTGGGGACTGAGGCCTGGGGGCAAGAAGCCACTGGCCCAAGGTCTAGGAGCAAGTAAGTGAATGAGGAGTGAACCTGCCACTGAATGAGCAAATGGGAAGAGAAAATGTCTGACCCCATCGCTACCCCCAACGTTCTCTCCTGAGGGCCTGAAGCAGGGCCCCAGGGAAGAGAGACAGAGGCCTGAGGCCTGTGGTTGGAGGCAGGAGCAAAGGAGGGAGCAGAGCCTGCCACAGAAGATGACAAGAAGATTCCCTCCAGAGCACACTCAAATGTGCTTTCTTGTGCTTCTTTCCTGAGCCTTGTGTTGACCTTACTTCCTGCAAATGCAATGTTAGGTCCTGTTTTTCCTTGATTATTTGCATAAACATTCTGAGTCTCTTACAAAATCTTTATGACCTCCATTTCTGAGCTTTGAATAATCGTCTACCAAGTAAATGGACCACAGTTTATTAAAATTGCCTCTTATTGTCAATCATTTAGGTTGCTTTCGATAATTCTTAAATACATAAATAATGTTATTGAACAGTGCTGATAACACTGAGAGTCATATTTCCTGAGGATTAATCTCCAGACTGGGTTTCCAAAGTCTGAGTAGTTTCTTTGGGCCCCGTCAGTGTTGACCCTCCACGGTGCCTCCGGCGGCTGTGGGCAGGCCGAGGAGCGGGGATGACACTGCGTCTGTGTTTGTAAATGAACTTGTTCTTTCAGGCCCAAGCAGTGGGGTAGGGGTGGGGTGGGGGGCACTGCTGGAGCAGAGAGGGGCTGCCCTACATAGCGTCCCCACATAAAAGGGCAGGTGTGCACGGGGGACCTGGGGTGATAGCAGTTCTGCCTGACTCCCCCTGCTTGTTGGGGGGCAATTGCCCGCATCAGCTCCTCTCCCGCCCCTCCTTGGTCTATTCCCTTTAACTCCTTTGGGAAAAAGTCCCACATTTGGGATTCTTTGCGCATTTCAATCTGACCCCATTGGAAGCGCAGCCCCGGCTTCTGTAACCGTCGCAGCAAACCCCAGGCACGCAAAAACAGAGGCTTGTGGCTCGCTTGCGGTTGCTGTGATCACACCAGACTCAGAACCACTGCCCTGGCAGGCACCACTCAGCACGTCCCAAGTGGGAAGAGCCCTGCGCCAGGCGGATGTCCCGAGGCTCTGAGAGAGACCCTAGCCCTGGCAGCCTGGGCTCCAGCCAACTAGGCCTCCTATTGGTTGATTCCCCGGGGGGCCAAACACCTCTGGGAGGAAACCAACAAAATTCATGCAGAAGCAACGCAGGAGAAGAAAAGTGCAGTGACCCCCTCTCGCCTGCCACCTCCAAGTGTGCATGGTCAGCAGACCGTAACCAGAGGGGCAGAAGCTTCCCAGGAAAGGCCACTCCCTTCCTAGCGGCTAGCCTCCAGCCCATCCCCCCCCAGCCCTTTATCGCCCGTTCCCTGACTCTATCAGGCTGGCTGACTCAGCATGTGCGTGCCAGCCACGGCCAAAGACACACCATGGAGAACAGTGCAGCCCTGTCCTCAAGGAAGGGACCCCGGGCACAATACAGTCACGGATGGGAGCACGTACCTGGATGTGTGGATACCGACGGCTGGAGTTTTTGGAGGAAAACATCCAAGACAGCTCCTCCAGGCTTTGATAAATCTGTAGACCAAGCCGACTCAGACACCTGCATTTTCAGGTGGTTTTTAGAAAGTCTCATTTATGTTATATTGAGGTACCGTTGAAAGACTGAAAGGAAGTGTGGTCTGGTGGGGGAGCGCTGTGCAGGCAATACCAGGGCCCATGTTGTCTTCTTAGCTCTGCCCCTTGTCGTCAGAGGAGTCCATCTGGGCCCCGGGAATGAAGGCAGGTCACACCTGTCCCCTGGGCTAGCCAGCGACGCCTCCCCAAGTTGTGGGGCAGGGTGATGGAGTTATAAAGCCAAATTGCTCCTTCCAATAAACAAAACAAAACAAAACAAGGAGCAGTTCTAGAATAGTGACTTTCTTGCAAACAATGAAATATTCTAAGAATCTGTGTGATAACTGTGGGTTTGTAAATGAAGAGGAAACAGGAACCGCTGATCGTAATGATACCATTAAAAGCGGCATTGGTTCTGGGCCAGGGGCACCAACAGACATTCTGGGAAAGCAGATGACCCAGGAAGAGAGGCATTGCCTGGGCCCTGTCACCTGGAAAGAACCCCAGCTTACCTTCTTAACCTTCTCTGTGTGGGTACCTTACTTTGTCACTGCCGGGTGTGAAGTGTAGCAATTAGAAATACCCACTTCCTTAAAATCAGCAGAGCGAGTTCAAGGCTATTACCATAACATATAGCATCACTTGCTTACTTGTATTCAGGTAGCTTTCCTCGAGTGGGCTAGAAAGAGAGGGAACTGGCCACGGAAAAGCTCACACGCGGATGTCCATGTGAATTTTGTGGCAGCAGGAAGCTCATCTTGCTGCACTAATGATTTGAAACTGCGGTCAAGTGTAAGCCATTGAGTAGACTTGCTTTAGAAGGGGTTCTTGGAAGCTCACTGGGACTTTGAGAAAAACACTTTGTGGTAGAATTAGAGAATGTGAGTTTTACGAATTTAAATGTGGGGAGGACGAGCATTTGGCAGGGCTGTCACTGAGGGTCTCCAAGTATTATTTTGGGAGCTGAATTAGACTAACTTCTTTTCCCAACATAGAGATCTAAATTCTAAAGGATCAGATTTTACCAATCGCGAAGAATTTTTCATTTCAGTTGCAGTTTGCTGCTGCTTCGGCCACAACCGGAGTAGAGACAGAGCCCAAAAGGATGGCTATTATGTAACAATCATGAACTCTGGGCTTTCATATGGTGATAAGACTAGGCGAGCTTCTGCAGGACCTAAGATGAAATTGCTCTTTCTTTTGTCCCCATGGGTTGGGGTGCGGGCACAGGACATCTCACTGGGTGTCACTGGGTGGTGGTTGTCAGGAGAGTCCTATCTCTGCCATTTGCTTTATAGCCTGGTGGCTTGATGATGCTTAGGCTTAGCATCCTGCTTGTACAATGGCAAGAGTGCATGCGTGCATAAGGGATTAACTGAGAGAATGCAGGTAAAACCATAGATTACCAAGCACATGACAAGTGTTTGATAAATAGAGATGGTGGCTGGCAAGTGAGGGCAAATGTCAATAAACAATGTGTGAAGATATGGGTCATCTGGTCACTTAAAACTTTTAGTGAGATTGGAGTGGGCTACCCTTCTCCGGAAACAAGTAGAAACGTGTGCATACGTGTGCATGTGCGTGGTCAGACCCAGGACAACTTTTTAAAATAGTTGTACAAAGTAGATCGTCTCATTTATAGTTTGGAAATTTAAAATTTATGTTTATCGCTTGTTATTTGATGATAATTTTTCTCATCTCAGAGGAGATTTTGCAGCTGCGGGAGATGCTCTGGATGAGCTCGCCTCTGAAGCTAAGATGCCTTTCGAAGGGCCCTGGACTCAGAGTGAAACCCCCAGAGCAGCTGGAGATGATGAGCCTGTGATGTTCGGTGGCAGATCCCAGGTAACTTTTACCTTCTTAATTTTTTTTTTTAAAGATTTTATTTATTTATTTGAGAGAGAGAGAATGAGAGAGAGCACATGAGAGGGGGGAGGGCCAGAGGGAGAAGCAGACTCCCTGCCGAGCAGGGAGCCCGATGCGGGACTCGATCCAGGGACTCCAGGATCATGACCTGAGCCGAAGGCAGTCGCTTAACCAACTGAGCCACCCAGGCGCCCCGACTTTTACCTTCTTGTCCGTGCATTTGGATTACTTGCATCTGTGTGTTACATGTATAGTCAGACAAAACCATAAAGCAATTTCAGTTTTGAAAAAAATATATATATGAGAATGTATAATGACAAGAAAGGAATTACTATTTTATTTTATTTTTATTTATTTATTTTTTTTAAAGATTTTATTTATTTATTTGAGAGAGAGAGAATGAGAGAGAGAGAGAGCACATGAGAGGGGGGAGGGTCAGAGGGAGAAGCAGACTCCCTGCCGAGCAGGGAGCCCGATGTGGGACTCGATCCCGGGACTCCAGGATCATGACCTGAGCCCAAGGCAGTCGCTTAACCAACTGAGCCACCCAGGCGCCCGGAATTACTATTTTAAAACAGTTATGGGGGTGCCTGGGTGGCTCAGTCAGTTAAGCGTGCAACTCATGACTTTGGCTCAGGTCATGATCAACATATAATATTATAGTATAACCCTACTATAATCATAGTAACCTTTTCATGAGAGATTGATAGAAGTGAATTTGCTGGGTCAAAAAGTATACACCACTCTAAGGCTCTTGATACCTGTTACCAAATTGCCGTTGGCAATGGTGACACCATTTATCAGTACTCTCATCTATCTGAAATATTATATTTGGGATAATCTATCTGGTCTAATGCCTTTTTAAAAAATGCATTCCTTTTTAAAATTTGTTGTTTAAACAACTCCAATCTGTATTAGAAACAAGTTCATATTTAATTTTATTTTTTTATTTTTAAAGATTTTATTTATTTGAGAGAGAGAATGAGATAGAGAGAGCATGAGAGGGTCAGAGGGAGAAGTAGACTCCCTGCTGAGCAGGGAACCCAATGCGGGACTCGATCCCAGGACCCTGGGATCATGACCTGAGCCGAAGGCAGTCGCTTAACCAACTGAGCCACCCTGGCACCCCTCATATTTAATTTTTATTAGAGTTTATTATTCATTCAATTACTGACCTCCTGGTTTCTTGCTTTCAGTATATTTTTTAAAATATTCACTTATTTAAGACGCCTGGACTTTCTTTCCATGTGAGATGTGAAGGGCTAAAACTTAATTTTTTTCCAAATAGCTAACCAGTGATCTCAGTACCTTTATTATATAACCCATTCTTTCCCCTCGTACGTGAATGCCGCTGGTGTCATGCACTCCAGATATTCTAATGGGGTCTATTCTCATATCACTTTATTTTACTTATTGGAATCAGTAATTATAAATTGGCCGGTATGTATCTAGTAGCTGATAAGCCTATTGGGAGGAAGAGGCTCTTGCCTTTGAGAAAGAAAACCTTCTTGATTCCAAAAAGATGGGTGAGTCACATTCCTCCATCTCTGCAATTTTTCCCTCCGCTACGACCTAAGGATGGGAAACACAGGACATCACCATGAGGATGCAGGAATCCAGAATTCAGAACCTGGGTGACCAGGAACAAAGCTTGTGGGAAAACTGCACCCCCCACCCCTGGGCAGGGTGGCGGGAGTGGGTCACAGTAAAAACTGAAGATCAGCTTCTGGGATTCTGACACTTTGAGAAGCCAGCCAAGTTCTGGGACCTTGAGAAAAAAATTAAAAACCAAGAGTTTGGGGAGGAGAAGGAAGTATTGTTCTCATGCTTTTCAATAAATTAATTAAATAACAAAGTGATCCATAGGGTCATGCCAGAGGAAGTCGATAATCTTGTTGTACCTATGCTTGAAATGACATCTTTTTAAGTGTAGGAACTGATAATATGTCTAGCTACTGTACAAATTCTACTTCTGTGAAAAAAGTCTAAACGAGTGGAGATTGCGTGCTCTCACATAAGTGTCCTGCTCAGCAGCCTGGGTGGTCACACCACGAACCCACAGCCAGAGCAGCATGGTGGCGCTCGGGTGGTGAATGGCAATGTTAGGCAAACAGAGAGGAGAAAATAAATTACCTGGAGTGATTGGAAAACGAAAAATAGAAAGAGGTGATAACACATCAGGTAAGATGAAGGACGCAGTACCATCAAGTCTTGACGTAGAACCAAATGACTCGGCTCGAGTGGAAATGTGTGTTGAACGCTGACAGGTGCTGTCCCCACCCTGATGCCTGCTGATTTGTCCCCACTCCCCATTCCATTGCTGCTTTGCCCTTTTGTACTGTTCCCTTTGTGTGTGTCGCTTTGTCACCTGCCCCAAATCCTTTTTGAAATTAGGGAGTGCAAGAATGAATAAAAATACTGATTCTTTGGTGTTTTCCAATGTACTATAACTTTGACAGTTATTATTGAACTTTAACAGTCAAGGTAATTAATAAAAAATAAAAGGAGGAATTCTTTTGTTTCAATTTCTCCTTACTTCAGTAAAACTAGTTCCTTTTCCAAGGAAACATTTGCTTCTTAGCGCTCATGCCCAGTATTGGCGGTGAGGCGTGTCTCCTTCTACAGTGGCATTGGCTTGTTCACGCGGTCATGTGCCCTCAGCCCTAGCCAGGTATGTGGTTTTCTGCAGGGGGATTACTTGCCTTACAAAAATAGGATCATATTTTAAATTCTTCCCTGCATCCACCTTTTCCTCCATAGGGATTTCCTGGCAATCTCACTAAATCATTCTCTTGAGTCATTCTTTTGATGGCTACGTGATATTATTTCAGGGCATGTATAGATCACATTTTTATTTAGTAATTCCCTATCAGTGCGCTTGGGGTTGTTTCCAGTTTTTATTTGTCCCAAATGAAATGGAAAGAATCATCTTTGTATACTTACTCTTTTGCAATAATGCTTTTATTTGATAGGGGCGTATTCCCTGGATTGCTGAGGTAGAGCGTGTGATTTATATTAGATGTTACTAGATGTTACCAAATGGTTTTTCCAAAAGGAAAACGGCTGTAGTGTCTCGTGATACCGTCAGCAGCCCCTGTGAGTGCTCTTGTCCACGTCCTCTCCAGCACTGAGGGCCGTCCCTCTTACCTCTTACATTTTCACCTGCCCAGGGACATTTGGATGCAAATGACAGATTTCCATTTTACTGGAAAATGTATTCTTAACGCTGACTGAGTCACCACTCATTCTCTGAAGTTGAAACTTCAGTGTAGAGGTCATGGCAGGAGGGATGAGACCATGCGAATCAACCATCCTCTCAGACACACACGAGGATCTTCATTTATTTGGATTCTCAAGGCAGGGCAGGGAAGACAGTGGGGAGGTTTTGAGTTTTGAGTTAACATCAGCAGGGGCTGTCCAGGCTCAACTGTGGGATAGCTGTCCCCTGAAAGGCCCTGTGTGGCACAATAATCAAGAATAGTTTACGAGGCAAACACGCAGGGGCACGCTCCGTCTGAAGGGACACAGATGAAACCCCAATAGTGTCATCCCTCTTCCATTGCTAAGCTCCGCACGTGGCAGCTAAGCTGTGGAGAAGTGTTAGGCAAGCACTGCCTCCCATGTGAGCCCCAGCGAGCCTTCCTTCTCACCGCCTTCACCCCCAGCACCTCAAGGTGGGCTGTGAGAGATGGCGTGCTGAGCTTCTGGCCAGACGGGCTCTGAGTGCGGCCCAGGAAGGGGCTTCCACAAAGGCCAGTCCTGTCTTTTGCGCTGGGTGAGCCTCCCAGTGCTCTCTGCTCCCTAGACCTCCCTGGCTCCCCAGGCGTGGCAGAAGCCTGCGGTGGAGTGAGGGTCGAGGAACAGGAGAAATGGCCTCCCTTTTGCCTGGCCTGGCCCCTTCAGCATCCTGTGAACCAGACGCTCGCCCTAGGCTAGACCTAGACAGCAGGTCTAGCCAAGCAGCCAGCTTTCGGCCCACAGGATGCTGATGGGGGGCTGGGGAGAGCTGTGTGGGGAAGATGGGCCTCCGCCTCCCCACCAACACTTCAAATCTTCCCCTCTTAACTTTGTCCCCACCCAACCGCAGAGACCTCCACAAAATCTACTGTGAAAGGCCTCATACTCTTCCATCGGCACAGCACAACTTCTTGTGAGGTGGCAACTCATGCCTTCTGCTTGTGTTAACATCATCTGGGTATTTACGTGTCTCCCGTTTACCGTCTGTCCAGGGCTGGCACTAGCATGCGGCCCCGAGGGCGCTCACTCTTGGAGTCACGCAAGTGCTGGGCTTGTGTCTCTGTCCCCCACGATGCTGTGAGCCTATGGAGTTAGGAATAGTGTCTGCTGAACGCATCGTTAGTGCCAAGAACTCTATAGCTGCTCGGTTAATAACTAGTTCGTTGAGTGTATGATCTCCAAGGAGTTTGTTGACGGTACCTGTCAAAGCAAACAGTGAGAAGTGTGGCTAAGTCGAGTCCTCACAGCGTTGGGGCCCAGACAGGCTGGGCTGGGGAGCCAGCGGAGAGGGCTGAGGGGTGCCTCGGGCAGGCTGTGCCTCTGGCTCAGTAAGTGGGCTTCTTGCTTCACTCATTTATTCATATACATTCTGGCCTTGAGACTTGGGAAGGCTGACTGTGTATGTGGGTGGCAGGACAGGGCCAGAGGGCTCCCACTGGCCTTGGTCCCCCCAGGAGATCAGGGACTGGCCAGTAAGGAGGGATCTGGGGGGCCGGGCTGTGTCTGTCCTGGTTCCCCCAGTCCCAGCGCAGGGCCAGCCAGGCACACAGAAAGTGCCCAAAATAAATACATTTACACTGGCATCGAGAAGCCTGAGGAAGAAGAGCACTACCTGCAGAGAGGGGGCAGCTGATTAGCTCACTTGTCAAAGAGGACAGGATGGGAGATAGTCTGCAATTAAAAATATATGAAAAGGGACGCCTGGGTGCCTCAGTCGGTTAAGCGTCTGCCTTCGGCTCAGGTCATGATTCTGGGGTCCTGGGACCGAGCCCCACGTCAGGCTCCTTGCTCAGCAGGGAGCCTGCTTCTCCCTCTCCCTCTGTCCCCCTCTCATGCTCTCTCTCTCACTATCTCGAATAAATAAATAAAATATTAAAAAATATATATATATATTTTCAAAGAAATGTAGACTTTTTTGTTCAAATTCAGAAGCCCAAGCTAAGCTAAAGATGGGTATTTGCACATAAAAGGCAGTAAACGAATGGGAGAAAACAGGATCCAGGACAGCCAATGACACTGCGCGGGAATAGGGTCCTTTTTCAGCACTTTGGCGTTCAGCATGACAAGAATCACCCACGCCAGGCTTACGTCTGTGAATCCCAAACTGATGCGGTGTCGAGGGATGCGGTTTCCTTCTGTTTGGGCTGAGGCACCCGGTTATGTAGCCCGCAGGACTCCAGGAACCGGTGACTCACGGTCACCAAGGAGCGTCAGTGAGGCATCTGAGGAGGTTTCCCAAGAAGTGATGGAGGAAATCTCTTCCGTCCTCCACACCTGGAAAGGCCTCTGAAGACAGGGCTCTTTCTCTCTTTCCCTTTGACTGGGCGGTAGATTCGATCAGCTTTGCAGCCCACACAGGACCGGGGATCACTTTGTGAAAACAAGTTGCCCACTTCCTACAGGTAGAGAGACACAAGCTGCGGGGGCAGGGGTGGGGATGAGTAAGGATGAAAGGAGGGGGTGGTGTAGGAGCCCCCTTCCTCCTTTGAACTCGTGCTGCTGGTGCTACACCTGCAGGCTGGTGCCCAGAATTCACTACCCTTGCTTCCCGCTGAGGGGGGACCGGCCCAGGGAAGCCGCGCTGGCCCAAGACCCTGCTATGGGCGCGCCCCACAGCAAGGCAGAGAGAGAGACAGTTGTTGCTCCCACTGCAAAGGAGGGAACTGAGGCGCACAGAAGTTACAGGTTTGCACGACTGGAGACTTCGGCCCTGCAGTCCGGCAGCCCCCGCACGAGTCACGTGATTTCCATTGCACGGATTTTTAAAAATTGTGACTTGTGAACAAAATCTCCCATCGACGGCTACTGAAGCAGATTCCAATTTTTTAATATTA
This sequence comes from Leptonychotes weddellii, assembly GCF_054177405.1. NCBI lineage: Eukaryota > Metazoa > Chordata > Mammalia > Carnivora > Phocidae > Leptonychotes > Leptonychotes weddellii. Next base: position 88,175,067 of record NC_138378.1, read on the forward strand.
CGATGATCAGAGCCTCTTTCTAAAAAGAGGCCGTTTCTTTTCTCCAAAGTTTCCTACCCCCAATTATAAAAGTCACACATGATTGTTGTAAAAATTCACGCAACACAGACATGTATAATGCAGAAGTGGAAACTCCCCAGAGTAACTACCATTAACAGCTTGGAGTATATCCTTCCGGATCTTTTTCTATGCATACACAAATATGTCCAGAGGCATTGATATATTATTAGAGAAAAAAAAATCAAATTTGCAGAATAATAAGATTCGATTTTTTATATTCTGTATCTTAGGTATTACGTATTACATTTTATAAGATTTCAATTCTCTGTTTAAAAGAGTACAGGCAGGAAAAATCTGGGAGAACAAGAAAATTTTAATGCCAATTTTACATATTTCCGCAATGTTCTGTACTTAGATGTTCAAAACATGTCTTTGTTGGAGTATAATCTATATCTATTTCCATATGTACATATGAAAGTTGACATATCATGAGTGTATAGCTCAGTGTTTTTCACAAACTGAACACACCCGTAGGAGCAGCCCCCAGATGGGGGACAGGACATGCCAACTCCCAAACTTCATACTCCCTCCTATGGAGCACCCCTGCAATAAGGGTAACCATATCCTGACTTTAACGTATATTTGCTTTGCCTGTTTTTATCATGTTTGAATTTTAACAGTGGCCATATGTTGCACTTCAAATGACGATAATCCATACAGATGTTGTTAAAATATATGCAGGTGTAGTGGCCATCACTTGAAGCCTGCATGGATGGATCTCACTCATTCCCTAATCGCTGCCATGAGTCCCTTGTCTCACAATTGATTTGTCTTTTCTTGATGGACATTTGGACAATTTCCAATTTTTGGCTACTAAGCAGCACGACAAAAACCAATTTGATGTGTATTTCTTTGTGCATGGAACCTTGAGATGTGTTTTTTTTTAAAGGCAATTGCCTAGAGGTGGAATTGCGAGTTAAAAGATAGCTAGACTTAAAAAAATTTTTTTTAAAATATTTTGCCGTAACGGACCTCCAGAAAGTAGTAAATGCTCAGTTCCTTCTGCAAAAGAAAAGTCAGGTGCTGGGTGCAGACGACTTCACCGCAGCCCCTGCTGCTGGCAGCCAAGCCTGCTCCAGCTCTCTGGGCAGACCGAGCCTTAGCACGGACCTGCTGCACAGAAAAGAGACAGAGGTGCCCCCCCCGCCCCCTTTCCCCGGCCCTGGTCCTCCAACCTCACCTCCATGTGAATTTGCAAACAAAACACAATTGCAAAGACAGCAATGGGGAGATGTTGTCACACAGCCAAGCCTAAAGTGGGGAGAGGGGCCTGGAGGCCAGTTCTTACTTCTGCTGTGGACTGGGTGTGAGCCTGCAGGGAAGGCAGGTCGCACATCTGGGCTTTAGTCTCTCTCTCTCTTTTTAAGATTTTATTTATTTGAGAGAGAGAGTGTGTGTGAGAGAGGGAGAGAAAAAGAGAGCAAGCACGAGCAGAGGGAGGGGCAGAGGGACAGGGGGAGGGAGAAGTAGACTCCCTGCTGAACAGAGAGCCCATGTGGGGGCTCCTGGGCTGGATCCCAGGACCCCGGGATCGTGACCTGAGCCGAAGGCACTTAACCAACTGAGCCACCCAGGCATCCCCTGGGCTTTAGTCTCTTATCACTAAATGGGATGTCTCAGAGCAAGAAGCCCAGCTTAAACCTGAACCCTAGAGGAGTCTGGCTCGGCCGCCCTGGCTCCTTCCCCCCTCCCTGGGGCCCTGGGAGGCAGCCTGTCCTGTCGTCCTCAGAGCTGATGGGCAGAGAGCGTTTGCTTCTCTCAAGCATCTCCTGCACCAACACCCTTCTAACTCCCACCCGCCACACCTAGTTCTGCCCCCTTCACTCCACAGGCAGCTCTCAGATGCCTCCTCCCCTCGAGCCATCTTCCTTTCCTGTTTTCTGCGGCTGCCAGAGGTCCCTGAGCAGACCCTGGTTTGCCACTGCCCTTCTTCAAGGGCATCTCCCAGCCGGCTGGGAAAAGCAGGTGGGGCTCTGTTCTCTGTTGGCCTGCACCTGGTGCTTCTGTTAACGCAGCCTCAGGCTGCAGTCATTTTTGGCTCAGTAGCTCTCATACTGCCAAAGCCCAGGGTGGGAAGCTAAGATCAGATCCCCTTGGGCTTTTTCAGAAGGCACGAGCTCCTCATCTCAACTCCCTCTTCCAGCTCAGCGTGTTCCCCTTGCATTTGCTTTTCCTGTCAAAGCTGAGAGAGAGACCCTGATGCCTCCCACCTTCTCTTTAGTACAAGGTCAGCAGTCTGTGGGTAGGAGTCCCTGGGGTTCCGCTCTGTAGAACCCAACAGATGTAGTGAAGGTGGCTTGGGGTGGCCAGGGGAGGCCAGCCCCTGGGGCCCCTGCTGCCTGGCGCTGGGTGCCTGGGGTGCTTCCCAACTTCTGAGACTCTCTCTATGCCTACAACACGGACGACAGCACGTCGCAGGGGCGAATGAGGACAGGCACGTTTTATCCTTGTTATTTCTTTTCAGCCGAGCATCAACATCTTTGCCGTACAGATGGGCTTTGTGCTTTTCCATCACAGGACCCACTTGCATCTTTTATTCAGGACTTTATTTTTACAACCAAGACATTTTCATAAAAAGAAAAGAAAGTGAGAGAGAAATATACAAGCCGTGGGAGAGCAGAAGTGAAAGTCGGGGAAATTCCTAATAGGAGATAAAGTGACTTCCCATTCTCAAAGCCACAAGTCCCCAGCCCCAAAAGGACATCCCCGGAGACTGAAATCACTACAGGAGTCAGGACAGCCCTTCACAGAAAGCTGGTTTCCAAGCTGGGTCTGGTCTCTGGGGCTCTCGGTGAGGGCAGTCAGCCCCAGCCTGGGAAGACCAAGGAGGAGCCAGCCAGCGCCATCCCATGAGAGACTCAGGACTCCACGTCAGTGCCCTCCCAGGGCAAAGCAACTTGCGAGACAGGGGCTGGACGGCCAACACAAAGGTCCCAGCCCAGCCCAGGGGGAGTATGGGAGCTGGAAGTGATGTCAAGGCAGCATCCTCCAGTGTGCCCCCGAGTTGCAGGAAGTGTTCGGGGGCTCTGAAGCCTTCTCGCTGTGGCTCCCGATGACCAAGTAACACGTTGCTCCCATGCGTGAGGCCCACAGAAAGAACTTGCAATAGTTAAAAGCAGGCAACTTCGGCAGGCCAGCGAAATTTCCACTGCCGAGTGAGTTGAGCGTGGCTCTTCTCTCTCATTTTTCCAGATCTCGCTCGTTACTGACCAAACGTATTTTTGTAGCAGGACCCCAAAAGCATATTTTTTGCTCATTTATAAAACCTGAAAACAACAGCAAGTTGAGACACCACTTATTTTCAGGGAAATGATATGAATTTCCTGTGACAAAGACAAATGACAGGTGAGGATGCAGGGTTGCACTTCCAGTAAGGAGCCCCGGGCCAGGAGTTTTCTGTTAGTATGTTTTTAGGGCCCAACTTAGTCATTAAAAAAAAAATTTAAGAAGCTCAAAAAACAAAGTCCAAAGAACTCTAGCTTTGAATAGTGTTACTTCCTGTAGTACCTTCTAAGAGAAGCTACTCACAAATCTACACTAAGGGGCCAGAAGAAGGTGGCTTGCTGATGGGAAGATTTTCCAGGCTCAGTTTCGGGCTGGGGAGCGTCTGCCCCAAATCGCAACTTGAGTTTGGAATAGCTGATCCGTGAGGCCCATGGACTCTTTCGCCCACACCCGGATCAGGGTAGCAAAACGAGACGGGATTTCCAAATTTTGTTTTAGCCACAAACCCTTTTGTTCAAATGATGTCTCACTGGCGAGCGTAACTACAGGTAGTCAAAGGCAGCAGCACTGTGAGCAGAGGGTGAGCAAGCTCACCGCTCCCACGTTCACCCCTAACTCCTTCCCCACCTCAGTGGATCCTCAGAGGTCCCCTAAAACTGGCATCAAATCACTGGGGAACAAGTTAAAATGAAGGGCTGAGTGGGGCCAGTACCCCGATGGGGACTCATTCTCCATTAGAGGTCACCATGGGGAAGATGTTGAACAGAACATTCTGCAGATCTAGGCTCAGACAAACACACTCAGGTTACCGTCTCTTAGGTAGGGGCTAACTTCTAAATCCAGCACATAAAATTGTGAAAACTGTACACAATCAAAATTATCATTGAAAATCACCCATGAAAGACAGCAGGCATGTTTCAGTGACTACCTTTAGTCAAGCAAATATATAGACAAATACAATGCATATAATAATGTCGAGAATATAATACAGAGTTTATCTGGAGTTTAAATTTTCAAATATTTAGGAGTACATTTTGTTCCTTGGTTGTTTGGATGGTAGAGTTGACTTTTTTTAAGTGACATGAGTTTGTGCTTCGACTCCGTGGGACCAGGGCTGAGCACTTTATGGGTATTACCCCAGTAAGTCCTCACAAGAGCCATGAGGTTGGTACTGTTAGCCTATTTCACAGATGAGGAATCAGAGGCTCAGAGGGGTGAAGTGACTCGCCTATGGTCCCACGGTTGAAGAGCGGCAGACAGGATTCAAACCCCCCAGCCCGAGCTCTTGAGCACCAGGCCCTTTTGCCCTCTTCAATCTAGAGGCTTGCTGGGCTTTCTTTTTTCTCCAAACACCTCTAGATGGAGGGGATTGTCATTAATGAGAGAGGTAGATGTGGAACGGTATTTTGAGGACGAAAAAGCAATCCAAGAGCACTGCTCATGGTCCGGCTGAGGCCTGGCAGTCCCTGAGGCTGGGAGCAGCCTCTGGCCGCCGGCCTCTCAGGGCCTCAGCCTCTGGGTATCTGCCTGTGCTTACGCAGCTCAGTGGCCTGCAGAGCCGGGGCTTTTTAGCTCCCATGTCCATGTGCCTTTTGATTTGCCAACTCCTGGGACACAGGTGGGGTCCAGGGTGGAAGACAGGACCAAGGCAGCCCAACGCCCCACACGAGCAGGGAAGGAAGCAGTGAACCAACTTGTCTTCCGATCCAGTCCTGCTCTTTACTATCCCAAATGCTTTAAGCAAGTCTTTCAGCTGGTCTCTAACAGTAACCCTCCTATGTCCTTGCAGGACCAAGTCAAATGAAATGCTGGGAGGGAAAGAGTTTGGGGCATCCTACTGTATTCTATGCTTGAAGAGTTGATTGTGATCATTAGGAGAGCTAAGAGCTAAGTCTCTCCGTGCTTGAAATACCCAGTATTTTCGTTTGTTTAGACGATCTCTCCTCCTGAACTCTATGGCTCCATCTATTTATACAGTCTGAGATTTTTTTGCAGGCGGGGTCTGGCTTGGGATCCCCGCAGGTAGAGGCTGTGGCAACAGCGGGGGCTGAGGAAGCCAGGACCACACCCAGGGCCGCGTCACAGGCACTTTTTCGAGGCCCCAAGCACTTACTGTTTCAGGAGGCGAAGCCGGGCTCTCCTCTGCAGGCCTGGAAGAAGAAAACAAGGACGTGGGTTGGTGTGGGCGGTGGGCCGCTGACTCCCAGCCCCAGAGAGCGAGGAGGGAGATGACGGGGGCAGCCAGGACCTCAGACCACTTCCCTGGCTCCAGGCTGTGCTCCAACTTTATGTGCTTTAACTCCCTTCACGCTCACAGCAAGCCAATGACTACTCCTCTTAGTACCTCCATTGGGTATATGGGGAAACTGAGTCACAGAGCATGCGTGGCATGGAGTAACTTGCCCAAAGTCGTGCAGCTAGTAGTAAGCAGTAAAGCCAGAATTCGAACTTAGTGAATCTACTCCGGTCTGTGTGTCCTTAAACGTGACAGTTTGCCCTTTCCAGCAGGTCAGGAATGAGAGGTGTGCAGACAGATGGTCTCAAGCTAGAGTGTGTGCATTCGGGGGAATCGCAAGGGATGCGGGAAGGAAGTGTAAGCATGTTTATTTACAGGTCTATCTCATCTTTTATTACTCTTCAGTTATGAAGCACATTTGATAACATACTTAATATATGAAATAAATACACCTAATTGCAGTTAGAGTTTAAAATTCAACTTTTTTTTTTTAATAATGAGATCTATTTGCAGCTGGGGTTCATAATTTAACAATTTTTTACTAATGAGATCCTTGATCAAAAAGGTTTGCAGAGGGCGCCTGGGTGGCTCAGTTGTTAAGTATCTGCCTTCAGGTCAGGTCATGATCCCAGGGTCCTGGGATCGAGTCCCACATCGGGCTCCCTGCTCCGCGGAAAGCCTGCTTCTCCCTCTCCCACTCCCCCTGCTTGTGTTCCTGCTCTCACTGTCTCTCTCTGTCAAAAAAATAAATAAAATCTTTAAAAAAAAAAAAAGGTTTGCAGACCACTGAGCTTTAATGGGGGCAAATGGATCCTGTCGTGAATGGTAATGTTATGCAAAAATGTGCACGTGACACATTTCTTTGGGGAGAGGGTCTGTAACTGCTATCACAAGTTTAAAGGGGTCTGTGACCTATAAAAGCGTCACTGATCTAGTCCATGCCTCTGCGAGCCACCCTCTCCTATTTTATTGAAGCCCAGAGAGGGTCAGTGACTTGCTCGTGGTGGCACAGGTGAGCAGAAGGGCCAAGGGTGGAGCCCGGGGCTCTTGGGCAGCCATGCGGGCCTCCCCTGCAGCTCCCCCTTTCTGATGAAGCCTGGGAGCCCAGAGCAGGACATGATCTCATCTCCAGGGCGGCCCGGAGAAACAGTCATCAGTCTTCCTGCAGCCTCGCAGAGGAGGAGGAGTTCAAGCTTCTGGGAACGTAACCCAAACCCCAGCGCAATGTCTTCTGTGTACTACTTGCATCCCGACTGCGCATGGGAGTTCCCACTGACTGAGCTCATACCCCATGTTGGGCCCTCGGGGCAGGACCTTACAAACAGCAGCCCTGGGCGGTAGGTAACACTGTTACTCTTGGATGGGGCGGCTGAGGCTCAGAGAGGCCAAGGTCCCTAGATGGGCAAATAGTGGGGTTGGCTTCAAACCCAGGTCTGTCTGACTCCAGAGACAGGGTGGTCTCTGATCCCTGCACCTCTGCAGCCATGGGCTGGGGGCAGGTGTAGACTTCTGCCATCTGTCCGTCTTCCCTAGAGAAGGATGGACGCTCAGGGACACCTCCGACAGCAAAAGGAGTCACTATGGTGGCCCAAGAGGGCAAAACTTACAGTGTAGGTGGATGGCCACTCCCAAGGACACCAGCAGAAGCAGGACTCCGGCCACCAGGAGGCCGAGGGTGAGGGGGCCACAGGAGGGGCCTGGAAAAGACACACTTACTGAACATCTGAGGCATGCACATAAAAATACAAAGAGGGAAAAATCAACCGGAAGTCCCACCTCCCAGAGAATACCACTGTTTGCATATTTTTCTTCTCTTTCTTTCTAGGTACTTTAAACACACTGACATAATTTTACATGGAAAATGTTATGTCCCGCATCATCATTTTAAAAATTAATTAAACTCAGGAGCTACTTATGTTGAAAGGAGATAATTTTCATGCCCGGTAAAGAGATTTTTACTATTTATTTTAACTACACAAGAGATTGCTGAATATATTTTCCTTGTAAAGGATTCAAGTATATGGTTAGAGTGCTCCTTGGCATGCTAGCTCCTTCACAGGAAAAAAATGCCATGGTTAATTTGGTACCTTTCTCTTTGCATTTACACATGCATAATTTACACAAACACATACAGGTTTTTTTTAAAGCATACAGTGGCTTATACTGTACAAATTGTTTGGCAAACCATTTTTTTCTTCACTTAAATATATCAGGGGGCGCCTGGGTGGTGCAGTCCACTGAGCGTCTGACTCTTTGTTTTGGCTCAGGTCGTAATCTCAGGGTCGTGAGACTGAGCCCCGAGTCGGGCTCCACGCTCAGCGCAGAGTCTGCTTGAGACTCTCTCTCCCTCTCGCTCTGCCCCTCCCCCCACCTCTCTCTAAAATAAACAAATAAAATCTTTTTAAAAAAATATCTCAGCACACACTTTTCCTAGCAGAGTAACATTTGCAGTTTGGACATACCATGGATTATTCAGCCATCAGATGGGCATTTTGTTTGTTTCCTATGTTTTACTTTTACAAATAACTGCGGAGAATATCCTGGTACATTTTTCCTAATGTAGGAGGCAGCCTGAGGCAGACACTGAAAACAGGAACCACCAAACCATCAACTATGTCCGTTTAAAGTTGTGATAGACACTGTGAAGAGCCTTCCAAAAAGCCTGCACTGATTTTCATTCCTAACCACCAGCTGTGCCCCTTGCCGACCCTCAGTATCACCCAAGTGTTTAGTTTTTGCCAGTGTAGTGGGTTTAACATGATACTTCACTTGCATTCCCCGATGATTTGTCAGCGTCAGCCTATTTTCATATATTGGCCGCTTGTATGGCTTGGCCTGGCCTTTCTTGCCCTGCTCGGGTTTCGGGGTCCCCTGAAGCCTAGAGGCTACCACACCGTTGCTCTCAATGTCATCTCCAGGGACAGCCCGAAGCCTTAGGGAGCAGGCCCTTCCGCAGGGTGGCCGTGTGGTTTCATTCATGACGACAAGCTGTGGGCTCTAGCTGGGTGCCCCCCTCAAGATGAGCGCCTGGGCTTCTTTCTTTACATCACCGTGGGGGGCAGGGGCGTTGGTGCCAGGGTATTTGGAGTATTCCCTCTGGTGCAGCTGGCTTCGCTGCTTCTCTACTTCTCTAGAATCCCAGCAC
>NC_138378.1:88184232-88205034 GCF_054177405.1 Leptonychotes weddellii
AAGGAAGGAAGAAAGGAAGGAAGGAAGGAAGGAGGGAGGGAGGGAGGGAAGGAAGACATCCTGCTGTGCTTCTGAAGGTCCAGGAAGATGGGAGAACTCACCCTTCTGGGTCACAGGGTTTGGGGACCGGCACACTTTCTTCTTGGGGGTGGGCTTCTTGGTGGGCTGGGCAGTGGTGGGAAGGACATCAACTACAGAAAGCAAGCAAGACATGTAAACAGTGGGTGGAGTTCCAGACAAAAGTTAAAATCTCATGTCTTCCATCCAGGTACTAAAGCCTCTATGACTAGGCTGCTACAGGGCTCCAAGGTTACAGAGCGATAGAATTTTCTAGGTGTTTTCCCAACTCTCAGACCTAACTGAGGGCCTAGGCAGGGGGTTGTTTTGCTGTCCAGGAAAGAGAGGGGCTCTGCATCCATATGGTCCTGAACAGAGCCCCAGCAGCGCTGATTAACCGCTGTGTGACTTGGGGCAAGTCCTATCACTTTTCTGTGCCTCAGTTTCCCCATCTGCTGAAATAAAGATGACTCCCAGTTCCTTCTCGGGATTTTCATGAGAATTAAAGGGGATAGCATGCCCAGCGAACTGTGCTCCCCCTGGCCTCAGCAGGCTCCCCCTGGCCGAAGACCTTGAGAGGACGCCAGAGTCCCCAAACCCTTGACAAGACCAGCCCCTCAGCCAAACTGCTAATTCCTAAGTGGTTGGAGGAAGCTCATGGAAAGGAGGTGGGTGCCCTTTCCCATATGTACAATAGCATGCAGGTTGCAATGGGGATTTTCTTTCCTTCTCAAGTGTCTTTACAAATCATATACTATCAGAGCTGGAACGACCTCTAGTCTCAACCTTTAATTTCAAAGATGAACACCAGCGATGTGAGGGGCTGGCCCCGAGGCCCCACAGTGCAATGTGCCTGCCTGGCCCCACCAACCCCTCTCCTGACGCCTGGGTGGGTCACTCCTCTCTTCCGTTCTAATCCAGTGTCACACTGTGATGTGTTGGGGCAGGGCAGGGGGACAAGCACACTGAGCCAAGAGAGGCACCGGAGGCTCTGAGGTGCTAGGAATGCTGTGAGCACCGGGTGCTGCTGAATCCAACCCTTGTCTCTGTGAGGTGAGCAAAGACGCTTCACTGCAATGACTTTCTGCAAAACGGTAGGAGAGGGAAGATAGTGACACCATAAATTTAAACTCTAGTGTCAAGGGGACAGAGAGGGGCCGCCAGGAAATGGCCATTTCGGAGCTGGCATCTTCCATAAGAAGTGGACACTGTGGACCCTCGCCAGCCTGAGTGTCCTCTGGAAAGTGGAGATAACACGCATCCTCTGCCTGCTTCATGAGGTTTCTGGGGAGAACCAACTAACTAGAACGAACCCCTACTAAGTCTCACCATGTGCCAGGGGCACAGCCAAGCACTTGAGCTTAAGCTTAAGCTTATTGAACCCAACAACTTTGGGACAGGCACTAGGACCCCCATCTTATCCCCGAGGAGGCCTAGGCTCAAGGAACTGAAATAGCTCGTCTAAAGTTCAGGAAGCCTTAAACAGCACTACCAGGATCTGAGCCAAGAGACCCTGATTCCAGGCTCTCACGACGCCACCCTTCCTCAGGGGCAAATGCTTTCTAACAAAAAGTTAGGCACATCAGGTCAAGGCCCTCGGCCATGGGAATGCTGAGGGAAACTAGCATAAAAGGGAAAAGGACACTGGCTATGGTGCTCCCAAAGTGTGCGGGAGCGTGGCCCTCTGCCCAGTGGGGGCCCAGCATTGTTTCCTCCTTTCCTCCTCACGGCCCCGGAAGTGCCCCTTCCCTTTACTTTATACACGAGGAGGCACAGAGGTCTCTTGGCTGGTCAGTGGGAAGCCTGCAGGGGAGCCAGTCTATAGCACCTCAGCGTCTTGGTTGGGCTCGGTGTCTGTGTCTGGTGAGGGGTTTGTGGGGAGGCTTGTTCCATTTTAGTTTCTTCTTGCCCAGAGCTGGGTCCCCTTGATGACTCCTGACTCCCCCTGTCCCCGTTCTAATCTCCCCACTTCTCTCCTCTTTGAAAAGGACAGGACTTTTGAGCCCATGGTATGGTTAAGCGGCCCCCAAAAGGCCCTGTCTTTCTCCAATACTTTCTTTACTACCTGAGGTTCCTCCTTCAATATGTGCTGACCTCTGGCAGGAAGGGCGGGGTGTGGCTCTGGATACCCTAATTCTGGCGAGGTGCAAGCACATGCTTTGGGAAGGGTCCGCTATTCTCAGGGAGCTGAGCAGCATGAGGGGCTTGGAAATATCAAAGCCAGGAGTGAGTGGGGGTGGTGTAGGTGGAGGGGAAGCTTCTAGAAACCAGCTTTGTTTATTTCATCATCTACCTTCCTCAGACCCCGAAATCTCATGAGTGGGAAAATGTGAGGCTTGTAGAGACAAAAACAATAAACCAAACCAAAACCCCAAACCCCCCAAAGCCCAATTTTCAATATAGGAATCAGTCGACACCCTACTGAGCATGCCTCGGCTTCTTGCCCAGAGATCTCGCCCCCACCCCTACCTCCTGACTGAAGACCCAAAGCTGGTGAGATGAGACAGCTACACCCCTGTTTCTTTCTTCCTAATGGTGCTGCTGCCCCAGCTGTCTCTGCATCTTCCCATGCTGAGTGGTCCAGTTCCTGGGAAGGGGGGGTCCCCTTGTCATTCTTCAGCCCCCAGCCTGAGAAGAACCCAGGTGAGAGGGAAGCAGGACAGTGGGAGGAGCGCAGGGGGTCGGCCGGCCGTTGGCTAACGTGGGGAGGGGGCTAAAGTCAGGTGCAGGCCTTTGAGAATTTCTGCCATGATTCCCTCACACCTCTCAGAGCTTACTCCTCACTGTCCAAGAGTGTGGCCAGCTGCTCTCTGTGCCACTGGCCAGTCTCACTCAAGGTGTGCGGTGGGTAAGAAACACATCGAACACTTAGTATGAAAAGGGAACGCAAAATATTTCAATAATAATTTTCATATTGATTACAAGTTAAATGGTATTGTTGATAAACTGGCTAAAAATACAGTATTGAAATTAATTCCACTTGTTTCTTTTTACTTTTTTTAACGTGGCATCAGAAATTTTTAAATCACATCTGTGGCTTATCATCTCTTTCTATGGGGCGTGCTGACTTAACTCCCAGAACTGCAGCTTCTCGGGGTTGGAGGGGTCATGGAGGCCAACGGCAGCCCCGTGAAACAGATGGGAAACCTGAGGCCCAGGGAGCAGAGGGACCCCAGTGCAAAGGCACACAATGAATATGCAGCAGAATTTGCAGCTAGGCCTGGGGTCCAGTCTCCTTCCTCCCTGTACCTCTGGGTGTGGGTATGAGCCACAGCTTCCCCCAACCCATTCAGTATGTAAGGGCATCCTCCGGCCCTAGAAATGCTCTCACTGGGTATGTCCAGGCAGTGATGACCTTCTTTCCTGGTGTGCACACTCAGTGGGAATTTCTGAGACCACTGTTAGGCCCCAGGACTCAGCCCAATCTAGGCAGAGCCTCAGGGAGACCTGATGTGGCTGAAGGACAGCACCGCCTTGTCCCCAGAAGAAGCAGCAATGCTTTGAAGCATCCCATCTGCAATAGGAATCAGCATCTTACCTCCCAGGGTAGATGGCAGCGGGGACTGAAATGACTACATAGAACACTTGCCTCTGCCTGGCTCTGGGTAAGTCCGTTCCTACCAGCTACGGTGCTAGCTGGCACTCTCTCCTGTGGGGCGGGGGCAGGGGCGGGGGGGGGGGCGGCTGAGAGCGGAGGCAGCTCCGGTGCCTGGCACGCACCCAGCACCCAGCAGGTGCTCCATGCTCATCAACAGCATTGAGCTAGATTCTTACCCACACTCAGCTGAGTTCCCTTCCCGAAGGTCAGCTCAGGGGTCCCGATGGTCATGCAGAAGTAGATGCCACTGTCTGCTGGCTTCACTCTTGTGAGATTGAGAATGGACCGCATTGCATCCGGAAACACAGTTAGCTTCTCTTGCTCCACATTTTGGCCATACACAATCCCTTTTACGGAATCCCAGAAGGCCAGGAACTCGTGGTGACTGTCCGGGCTCGGAGCTTGGCGCTGTCTCAGCCAGTAGATGCGTGTGCTAGTGGGGGAGGTTTTGGCTTCACAGGACATTATCACCCTCTGGTTGGTCTGAACCAGTATGGACCCAGGGGCCTGCTGGAGCACTGAGCTGCCATGGAGAGCTATGAGAAGCAGAAGAAGCAGAGATCATCAACACGTTTTCCCAACCACAGTTGTGGGGCTTCAGAGTCACAGAGTCAAGCATCGAAGAAAGCCATGGGAGTCCCTGCCCAGTTGCAGGGGCCAGGGGCTGTGGCAAACGCCGCTGGTGGCTCCTGGACTCGGAGCTCGAGCACCCCACCTCCCAGGAGACCATCTGCAATCAGGTGTTTCCTATGGCCAGTTTTATGGAGGGGATGGGGAGAGAGCTGCCATTTATTGATTGCTTGCTTATATGCCTGGCTCTTTGTATAAATGATCTTAATCCAACCTCAAACTTATTTGGGGATTTTTATCCCCATGACACTGATGAGGAAACTGAGGCATGAAGTTACTTGTTCAAAGTCCCACCAAGTGGGACAAGCTAGTAAGTGACCTGGGATTCAAACTCAAAGATTCAAAGGCTGAAGTCAAAGCCGGTTGCCTTTCTCCTTGTCCTGCTGCCACTCTATGGACAGGCCTTCAACAGGCTCCAAGCAGGTGGCGGAGACTCAGGCAGCCCAGAGGAGCTCCAGATCAGAGGCACAGCCCGGGGCTGGTCTGGCCAATCTAAAAGAGGGCCAGCCACTCTTTCTGCAAGACATGCTCAAGCAAGAGGAACTCACTGTTGCCATACGGGCCACCACAGCCTTCAAATTCTTAGCCTAGCAAGTGATAGGTCACTGGATCCCCATTCCCGAAGGGAAGGTCAGACACCCCAGAAGCAGCCCTGGAATTTCATTTTAGTCTCAAGTTGGGAAGCATCGATAAGTAGGGGATTGTTCATGGAGAACTAGACCAGAACTCCAAGACCTGGCCTTGAACCCAGCTTCTGCCCCTACCAGCAGTGGGACTGCAGGAAGTCAAGGAGTCTGTCTCTGCCCTTTAGGAGGAGGGCAGCTGGAGGCCTGCTTGCCTGCTTGCCTGCGAGGGTTAGAACGTCCAAGAAAACCCACTTCAAACTGTAAAGTGCTGTACATGGGTACTTCATTGTCTACGTGTCTCACACACCAGGGGATGTTACAGGCAGCAGATGACATCTTAGGAAAGATTTGAATGGGTCCTTCACAGCCAAGTCCAACACACTGAATCTGACCTGGTGAGCCTTCCATTTTAGCTGTGGGGCAAAGGGAGATCCTACAGACCGGGGCAGAGACCTAGGAACTTCAAGGCATGGGAGGGCACAGGAGTCCAGAGGGTGTGTGTGTGTGTGTGTGTGTGTGTGTGTGTGTGTGTACCCAAGGGGAGCTGGCCTACTGAGGCAGCGGCCTAGAGTCACAATCCTGACAATGCTTGTGTCTCAGGCTTCATGGCCCCATAGTGGGCCACAAACGTAAGCTTTTTGGTTCCACTCACAGGCCACTCCGAGCTTCTGCGCACACCAAGAATAACATGGTACCTGGTGCCCACGTGCCTACTGGGCCTTCTCTTTTCTCCCTAAACACCATCCTGCCTTTTCAGCAGAGCAGAGCTTCTTCACTGTTTGGGGGTTATTGACATCTTGGGGGAGATAATAAGAAACAATGATGCCAATCTGTACTGAACTGTGCGCAGCATGGTACATGCATTATGTCACTTAATCCTCACCAGATCATGTTTTACACCCATTTTACACAGGAAACAGAGGCTCAGGAAAGTTATGGGCATGCTCAAGGTTACACAGCCTGTATGTGATGGATCCAGATTCAAACCCAAGTCTGGGACCACAGAACCTGAGCTCTGAGTCACTCCCTGAATCGAGGAGACCTGTGATCCTCTCCTGGATCGCTGTCCTGTCCCCCTGTGCACATAGTGGGTCTGCAAATATGCAGACTCCTGAAGTTCTTGCAAGAAAGCCTAGAAGTGACTCCTTAAGGGGTAAAGGGGCCCAAAAGGATCCTAGGCTTTGTGTGTATGTTCCCCTTCCTGTGTCCTGACATGCAGGCTTGTTGCTGTGACACACCCTGGTCTCTCTCTTGTGTCCCCGGAGGCTGAATACCCAGCATGGCCAAGCCCCATCTCCGTGCCAGACACAGAGCCAGGCCTCGATACCCAGGTGGTCTCGTGGAATTCATTTGACCCTCTCCCAGTGATTCCATACTCAGAGGGACCTGCTGTTTCTAAAACAATCGGCAATAACTACTAGTTTTGAATGGCCTGGACTAGCTTCTATCTGAGATGGGGTTGAGCTCACCGGATCACAGTAGGGGGCTGGCAGACCTTGTCACTGTTGGCAGGATGACCAGCTTTGGGCTTTTTGGGGAAAAGAGCAATCAACCGCAGGGTAGTGGGCAGTTTGGGGTGTGGAGGGGCTTCTTCCAAGAGGCAGTCTGGTTGGGCTTATGAGAGGGACAGTGGAGACTCCCCGCTACATTCCGACCGCAACATTCCAATTCCCGCGCAGCTGGTTCTGGGAGCCGCACCACATAGCTCCCACAAGCCAGGGAACCCCGAGGGAATCCTCGGCCACACCTGTCCGAGAGTGGGCAGTAGCTTGGTGTTTGGCAGATTGTACCACAAGTACTTCCCCGGAAGTACTAAAAATGTCTCAACAGAACCCTGGGCCAAGTATGGGACATCAAAGCCAAACTGAGCCTCTGGAACCTTCCTGGGGGCACATCCCTGTGGGAACCCTAGACAAGGGCGGTTTTTTCTTTCCTCTCTGTATATCCTTCCCCTTTCTCTTTTCTTCCTTCTCAAATCCTCCCCTCCCCCGCCTCCTCTCTTCCCTCCCCTCCACGCTTTTGGGGGAGAGTAGCCTCAATCCTAGGGCTTCAGGGATCCCTGGAGTAATGAACTGGGGAGATGAATTTCTTTTCCACGCTCAGGGTCTGTGCCTGCCGCGCCGCCTCCCGGGGACCCCCACAGCCCCCGCCTCTGGGCTCTGCATCCTACCGGGACAGCCTTTTCTGAACTCTAGGGCTCGGGCTCTTCCCGGGTCCAGGGCAGACCACCAGCTCCAGCCCCGCGCGCCCCGCGAGTCTCCCCGTCTTACCTGCGAGCTGCGCGGCCAGGAGGAGCCAGAGCCCCGGCTGCATCTTGGCACGCCCGGGACACCTGGTCCCAGCGGGACGCTGCTGAGACCGTCCAGGCTGGCGGCGGGTGGGGAGCGGGGCGGGGCGGGGCAGCTGGGGTGGGTTGTGGGGGGAGGGACGGGAAGGACAGGACCGGGCGGGGTAGGGGAGGGAGTCCGGTGTGAGCTTGGCAAGGTCTCCGCCCTCATCCTCCGGCATTTCAACGGTCTTGCGTGCGTTTCCAAAGAGCCCGCTAGGACCCCCTGCTTTCCGGTGAAGAGGTGACAACGCTGTCCTGCGCCAAGCAATTGCACGCGTGTGATCGGCCCCTGCCCTGGAAGGGTCATGACTCCCTGTGACAGTTGAGGCGACTGAGGCTCAGAGAAGTCAGGATACTCAAGGTCCCCCAGATATGCAGGGTGGAGCTGGACCCTAATTCTGGTCACTCTTTTCTCTTCCTCCTTTTCCTCCTTCTGCCTTTTTTTTTTTTTTTTTTTACTTCTTTTCTTTTGGAGAGGCCCTCCGGCTCAGTGGGGCCTTGAGTGACCAAGACCCAGCCTTGCCCTCAGAAGACATGAGCAGACATTTCTCCAAAGAAGACATACAAATGGCCAACAGACACAGGAAAAAAATGTTCCACCTCACTCAGCATCAGGGAAATACAAATCAAAACCATAATGAGATACCACATCACACTGGTCAGAATGGCTAAAATTAACAAGTCAGGAAACAACAAATGTTGGTGAGGATGCAGAGAAAGGGGGCCGCTCTTACACTGTTGGTGGGAATGCAAGCTGGTGCAGCCACTCTGGAAAACAGTATGGAGGTTCCTCAAAAAGTTAAAAATAGAGCTACCATATGACCCAACAATTGCACTACTAGGTATTTATCCAAAGGATACAAACATATTGATTTAAAGGGGCACTTGCACCCCAACGTTTATAACAGCAATGTCCACAATAGCCAAACTATGGAAAGAGCCTAGATGTCCATCAACAGATGAATAGATAAAGAAGATATATATATGAAATCTTGCCATTTGCAATCATGTGGATGGAACTAGAGGGTATTATGCTAAGTGAAATAAGTCAGTCAGAGAAAGACAAATACCATATGATTTCACTCATATGTGGAATTTAAGAAACAAAACAGATGTACATAGGGGAAGGGAAGGAAAAATAAGATAAGATGAAAACTGAGAGGGAGGCATACCATAAGTAAGAGACGCTGAACTCTAGGAAACAAACTGAGGGTTGCCGGAAGGGAGGTGGGTGGGGGGATGGGGTAACTGGGTGATGGGCATTAAGGAGGGCACGTGATGTGATGAGCACTGGGTGTTAAATGCAACTGATGAATCACTAAATTCTACCTCTGAAACTAACTAAAAAAAAAGACCCAGGCCTTGACCTCAAGGGTGCACACTTCTAAGGGAGGAAGGCCTGCTCCTACAGCCCAGTCAGAGGCTAGAGTCTCCCTCAATATTTTCCTTGTTCTCATGACCAACTGTGAGGCTGAGCATACACAGGGCAGATAGCCCTGGGGAGACCCACACTCGTGTGAGCTTTTTTTTTTTTCCTTAATTGAAGTGAAATTCACATAACATAAAATTAACCATTTTAAAGTATATAATCCAGTGATATTTAGTACATTCACATTGTCATGCAACCACCACCTACTTCTATCTAGCTTCAAAACATTTTAATCTCCCCAAAAGAAATCTCCTATTTCCCCCCTCCCCATATCTTCACCTGGTCTCTGTGGATTTACCGATTTGGACATCTCATATAAATGTAATCAGACAATATGTGGCCTTTTGTGTCTGGCTTCCTTCACTTAGCATGACATTTTTGAGGTTCATCCATGCTTTGGCATGTATCAGTACTTCATTCCTTTTTATAACTAAGTAATATTCTGTTGTATGTATATAAGACAATTTGCGTATAGATTCATCTATTAATGGACATTTGGGTTATTTCTACTTTTGGCTATTGTGAATAAGGCTGCTATAAACATTCTTGTACAAATACGTATTTGAGTACTTGTTTTCAGTTCTTTTGGGTATATACGTAGGGGTGTAATTGCTCAGTTGTATGGTATTTCTATGTTTAACTTTTTGAGGAACTGCCCATCTGTTTTCCATGGAGTTGCACCATTTTACATTCTTACCAATAATGTATGAGGGCTCTGATTTCCCATGTCCTCACGGACACTTGTTACTTTTTTTTTTTTTTAAATATACCCATCTTAATGGCTGTGATGGGATATCTCACTGTGGTTTTAATTTGCATTTCCCAAATGATTAATATTAGACCTCTTTTCATGTGCTTATTGGTCATTTGTATCTCTTCTTTGTATGTCTATTCAAATTCTTTACTGATTTTAAAAATTGGGTTGCCTTTTTTTATTGAGTTATAAGAGCTCTTTATATATTTTGGATACTAGACCCTTCTCTGATATATGATTTGCAAATATTTTCTCTTGTACTGTTGGTTGTCTTTTCACTTTTAATGTCCTTTAACGCACAAAACTTTTTAATTTTGATGAAGTTCAATTTATGTATTTTTCTTTTGTTGTTCATGCTTTTGGTGTCATATCTCAGAATCCATTGCTAAATCCAAGGTTATAATATTTACTTTGATGTTTTCTCCTAAGAGTTTTATAATTTTAGCTTTTATATTTCAGTTCCTGATCCATTTTGAGTTTGTTTTTGCTTATGGTGTGAGGTAGGAATCCAACTTCATTCTTCTGCAAGTTGTCTTGGCATCATTTATTGAAGAGACTCTTCTTTCCCCACTGAAGTCTTTGCACCCTTGTTGAAGGTCAATTGACCATAAATGTATGGGCTTATTTCTAGATTCTCAATTCTATTCCATTGATCTACATGTCTGTCTTTATGGCAGCAGCACACTGTTTTAATTGCTGTAATGGGATGGTTAATTTTATGTCAACTTGGCTAGGCCACAAATGCCCAGATATCTGATTAAACTTTATTTCTGGGTGTGTCTGTGAGGTTGTATCTGGAAGAGATTAGCATTTGAATTGGTGTACTGAGTAAAGTAGATGGTCTTTCCCAATATGGATGTGTATCCTCTAATTCACCAAGGGCCTGAATAAAACAAAAAGGTGGAGAAAAGTTAGATTTGCCCTCCCTCTGCCTGTCTGCCTGAGCTGGGACATCCTTCTTCTCTTGCCCTCCACAATCCTGGTTCTCAGGCCTTTGAACTTGGACTGGAATTTACATCACTGGCCCTCTGGCTCTTAGGCCTTCAAACAATACAATTTGCTCTCCTGGGTATCCAGCTTGCAGACAGCGTTTCATGGGACTTCTCAGCCTCCTTTATTGCATAAGCCAATACCTTATAATAAATCATATAATATATATGTATATATCGTATATATCCTATTGATATCCTATTGATTCTATCTCTCCTTACTACTACATGTAGCTTTGTAATAAGTTTTAAAATCAGGAAGTGTGAAAAGAAATCGGCAAGTATGGGTTGTTCAACTTTGTTCTTCTTTTTAAATGTTATTTTATGGGTGCCTGGGTGGCTTTTAAAAGTTATTTTATGGGTGCCTGGGTGGCTCAGTCTGTTAAGCGCCTGCCTTCAGCTCAGGTCATGATCTTGGAATCCTGGGATTGAGTCCTGCAGCAGGCTACCTGCTCAGCGGGGAGTCTGCTTCTCCCTCTGCCCCTCCACCCTGCTCTGATCTCTCTCTTTCTTTCTCTCACACGCTCTCTCCCTCAAATAAATAAATAAAATCTTTTAAAAAAAAATTTTAGTATCTAGGGCCCCTTATATTTTCAATATGAATTGGAAGATCATCTTTTCCATTTCTGCAAAAAAGCCTATTGGAATTTTGATGGGATTGCATTTAATCTGTAGATTGCTTTGGATAGTATTGCCATCTTAACAGAATTAAGTTTTATAATCCATGAACACAGGATGTCTTTCCATTTATTTGAATCTTCCTTAATTTCCTTCAGCAATATTTTTTAGTTTTCAGTGTACAATCTTTGACCTTCTTGGTTAAATTTATTCTTTGGTATTTTGGGGGGAATTCTATTATAAATGAAATGTTTAAAAATTTTCCTTTTTAGATTGTTCATTGCTGGGGTATAGAAACACAACTGATTTTTGTGTGTTGCTTTTGTACCCTGCAACTTTGCCGATTTTATTAGCTCTAGCAGTTTTTTTGTGGATTGAGATTTTTCTATATATAGGATCATGCCATCTGAGAGTAGAGATAGTTTTTTCTTTCCAATTTGGATGCCTTTAATTCTTTTTCTTCTTTAATTGCTCTGGTAAAATTAGAAATATAATATTGAATAGGAGTGATGAGAGTAGGTATCTGTATCTCATTGCTGATCTTAGAGAAGTTTTTAGTCTTCTGTCATCAAATATGGTGTTAGCTACGTTTTTTCCTAAGTATATTTTATCATGTTGAGGAAGTCCCATCTATTGTTAGTTTTCTGAGTATTTTTTACCATGAAAGGGTATTGGATTTCATCAAATGCTTTTTCTGCTTCGATTGAGGATTTTTTCCCTTTGTTCTATTAATGTGGTAGATTGATTGATTTTCTTATGTTGAACTAACTTTGCATTCCTCGAGGGGGGTCTCACTCCTTGCATTGAATGGAGACTTTCTCCTTGCAGAGCACATGGAGGGAAAGAGAACAAAGTGAGTAACCTCCTTGTGTCATTTCATGGTCTGTGCATTGCTTAAAGTAACATTTGGAAACAAAGGTGGGTGGAAAGAACAGTGGGTCAGGTCTCAGAGAATCTTGATTAGAATACTTTCTTGGTTCTTCCAGCCCTCAGGCCTTGATTTCCTCATCTGATAAATGGGGTTAAGATACCAGCCTTGCCTGCATAACTGGGTTGTCATCAGGGACAAAGGAAATCAGGGATCTGATTTTAAACTCTTAGTTGAACTTCCAGGAGCTAAGCCAGGCTTTCTCAGAGTGAGTAGGAAACTCTGGGAGGGGGCACATTTTGTAAATTTATGGGGGCCTATGTTGATTGTCTCAACATTTAGGTGGGGAGAAGGAGCTACTGGCATTTGTAGGTGGGGATTAGGGACGCCAGATGTTCAACAACTGTGGGATGGTACCAATCAGCAAACAATGAATACTCCCACAACCTCCAAAAGATTCTCAAATTCCTTCCAGGCCTACATCCAGGTGAGTTACCTGCTCATCATGACGCAAGCCCAGAAATGAGCTCCATTTTATACATCAACAAAGCCTTCCTTTCTTCTTTCCATCTTTGTATCTCATTTGTATTTCATTCTCTGTTTTATCTCAGTACCTGGAACAACAACTGGAATTTAGTATTTGTTAACTAAATGTATAGGTAAATGCCTATTTTTCTGTTGAGTTGTTTATATTTTCTTATTAATTGGTAAATACTATTTGTCTATTAGGGCTATATCAGTTAGGGCTCAATCAGAATGCAAACCATTCTAGTAATTTAAACAGAGAAAATTAAATATAAAAAAATTTAAACTAATAAAATGTTGTTAACTACCAAAGTGGTACAAGTAGACTCTGAGGCAAGGGATTGGCAAACTTTTTCTGTAAAGGGCCAGGTAGTAAATATTTTAGGCTCTGTGGAATATTTATGTATAACAATACAGAATACAAATCTCCACAACCTTTGTATTGATAAAATTAAAAATATAATAGTAGGGGTGTCTGGGTGGCTCAGTCAGTTAAGCGCCTGACTCTTGATTTCGGCTCAGGTCATGATCTCAGGGTTGTGAGATGGAGCCCTGAGTGTGGTTCTGGGGTCCGGGTGGAATCTGCTTAAGATTCTCTCCCTCTCTTCAGCCCCTCCCCCAATTTGCACTTGCACTCACACACTCTCTCTCAAATAAGTAAATAAATAAAATCTTTAAAAAATAATAAATAAAAATATAATAGTGAGTATAAGCTTTGGAATAAAGTTCTTTAATGAGAAGAATGGGATCCACTTCGTTGGGATAACCTTTTGCTTAGTTGGGGTTCAAATGTAAGAACTATTCTTAGATGGGGGGCAGTACAAAAACAGGCAGGGGGCTGGATTTGGACTGTAGGCTGCAGTTTGCCTACCCTTGACCCTTGAGGGAGGTGAACATGGAAGAAAGAGAGAAACTTGGAAGAGGGGCTCCCCACATGACTGAGATTTGGACCGCTGCAGAGAGAATATGGAACACACAGATCACACAGCCTACCAGACACAAAAAAATTGTCACAGGGCGTGGACTGCAGCTACATCACACACACAAAGGCAAGGACTTGCTGCTACGGGAAACCAGCAACCTCAGGAAAAGGAAAAAGTCCCTCCTGCTCCCAGTTTACAATGTCCCTGCAGCGCCTTCTACTGGCTAAGAATAACATCAAGCTAGCTGGCAAAGGAGACCAGTTTCCAGGGTCCAGTTTAACAGAGGGCCAAAGCAGCTGTTTGGAGATAAGAAGCAATAATTCGATAACTGACACAAGAGATATTAATATAGAGTGTTGCAAATGTTTTTTCCCAGTGTGTTGCTTGCCTGTAAAAAATATTTGCTTAGGGGCACCTGGGTGGCTCAGTCGTTAAGCATCTGCCTTCAGCTCAGGTCATGATCCCAGGGTCCTGAGATCAAGCCCCGCATCGGGCTCCCTGCTCGGTGGGAAGCCTGCCTCTTCCTCTCCCACTCCCCCTGCTTGTGTTCCTTCTCTCACTGTGTCTCTCTCTCTCTCAAATAAATAAATAAGATCTTTAAAAAAGATATTTTTTTAAAAGGTAATGATCTTGGCGTACCTGGCTGGCTCAGTGGGTGGAGTGGGCGACTCGATCTCAGGGCTGTGAGTTCAAGCCCCAAGTTGGTTGTAGAGATTACTTAAAAATTTAAAAAATCTTAAAAAAAAAAAACAAAACAGGTATTAGATACTACCAAATTCAAAAGAGAAAGAAAAGAACACTGAAAAGTTAGTCTACCTGCCACCTCTGTCCCCCACCCACTTGGTTTTTGCCCCAGAGCCAACAGTTCAGTGTATCTCTCTGGAGGTGTTCTATGCATATATACAACACTTATCTTTTAATTTGTTCTAAGAAAGTTTACAAAAAGATGTTCTGTTATACAGATTTTAAATGTTTCTGCAATTACATTTATTATTTTTTCATCTTCAGGGATCCTGAATAATGTGTCTCATTCAGGAATGCCATTCACACTCCAAAATTAAACACAATCTTCCTATATTTTCTCCTAATAGTTTCATATTTTAGTTTTTACACTGACATCATTAAGCCATCTGTGTTTTATATTTGAATATAAATCTGAGGTGGGGATCAAATTTTATTTTCTTCCAAGTGTTGGTCACAGAATTGCTTCAATGTCATTTTTTTTTTTAAAGATTTTATTTATTTATTTGAGAGAGAGAGAATGAGAGACAGAGAGCATGAGAGGGAGGAGGGTCAGAGGGAGAAGCAGACTCCCCGCCGAGCAGGGAGCCCGATGCGGGACTCGATCCTGGGACTCCAGGATCATGACCTGAGCCGAAGGCAGTCGCTTAACCAACTGAGCCACCCAGGCACCCGCTTCAATGTCATTTAATCCAACCTTTCCAATATATCCAAATCATTTAATATTGGGGGTCCCAAATCCCCACCATCAGTAACAACTGCCGAGGATAGCTTCATCCCACAAGTCCCTCTCCTGCGTGCTTTCTTTGCCAGGTTGCTTCTCTCTCTGGGATCTTCGTCCCTCCTTTGTGGTGTCTTGGTTACACTTCTTTCTGTGTTTGGGTTTCTCTGTGCTGACTGGCTGCACCTTGGCCTTTTTCTTGTTCTCTTTATGGGACTCTCCATCCTCACGATGCTTTGTAGTCCCCCCTCCCCGCTCCTCCTTGTCGCATCCTCCTCTTCCCTCCACCCTGAACCTTCTCCCCTGGCCTTGATCTTGATCTCTGGCCTGATGGGCTCTGGTGGGACTCTTCTCCCAGAGGCGGCTGGTATCTTTCCTGCGTTGTGCAGCATGGGGGTCAGGGGTCTTTCCTTGCACAGGTGGCCTTGTAAGCCACAGATTCTTGGAGAAATGACCATGTGTTTTCTGACAGTGGCTCAGAGGTTCCAATCTTTGTCTGGAGTGATGACGTTTGGGCCATGGGGCTAACTGGTTTTCCGCTGTTCTCTGCCTTGTGTGGGAACTAGAGAAAGTGTGGGTCCTCCTGAAGGACGGTCCCTGCTCCAGCATCAGAGGTCTGGGTGCAGTGTGGCCCCTTTCTCTGTATGCAGAGTCTTCTGTCACCTTTCTAAAGCAAACCTCTGGTTGTAATCCTCTGGCTTTCTGCTTTCTAACATAATCCTCAAGTTCATGTTGAAAAGAGTCATGAATCTTAGGATTTTCCATTATGTTGACTATGGATGAATCTCTGCTAGGAAAGACGGAGGGAAAAGTTTCTGTTAAATGTATCATTTTGCTACAGATGTGTTCTTTGTCATTGAAAAGATCAGGCTCTCAAATTTCTAGTGGAGATTATAGTATGTTCATATACTAAAAACCGTGTAGCCATTGATATTGAAAGCGTACATTTTTGACATAGGCTGAGAATCATAAAATATAATAGACTAAGAAAGTGAGGCTTAGATCACTGTAAATTTGAGGATTAGAAATATATAGTTAATGTGTAAAATTTATCCCTAGGTTTGGGGATTATGGATAATTTTAGTCTTTCTTACTTGATTGTATGTTATGACTTTTTTTTTTTTGCCAAAATACTATTACTTGTATGATGAAAAAAATCAAGTTACTTATAAGAAAACAAACAAAAAAAAATCATGCAACTAATTTAAACTAAAATCATTCATAAATTCTATAAAAACAGAACTGGCTTGTCCCCATGCTTATGCACCGAGAAATGATAGGGGTCATCAAACATTCTCTCTCACACACGCTATGTGTTTGTACATACACGAACGTACACACACACACACACACACGTATATATGTCTTAACTTCATAGCTGGCCTGAAAGAAGAGGAGGATGCTGTTAATTGTGGTAAAATCTGGACCTATCATGATTCCTTTTTTTACAAATGAGGAAACCGGAGTTACAGAGAGCTCAAATAACATAAGGTCACGAGGCTAGGCAGTGGAAGAGCCAAGATTTGAACGCAGGCAGAGAGGGTCCAGAGTCTGCTCACTTAACCACTCCAACATTGGTACCAACCTTATGGGTGTTGTGAGGTTTAAAAGAGTGATTACAAACGAAGGGCTTGGAATGGTGCTGGGTACAGAGAGTGGCCGTAAGTGATTAATGCCCTCAGTGGGATGCTGGAATGATGCGGCAGCATCTAACGGGCTACCAGTGGTCTATTTGGAGAACTTGTGTCCATTCTACCTTATTGTTTTTGTCTTCCCATTTAATCAAAATAAATACCTGTTTGTGCTAAAAGTAAAAAAAAAAACAAAAACAAAACAAAAAAACTCACAAAAACCCCAAAACAAATAAACAAGAAAACAAATCACAGTGACAATTATACACTGTAAAATCAAAATTTCCCTGGTTTCCCTTTCCAGAGATAACTGCTGTATTCCTGCAGGCTCTTATCTAAACTCATCCAACAGGTGTAAGATCAGATGGTACATTCTGGTTCTGAACTCAGCTTTTCTTCCCAAACAATGTATTTAGACCCATTTTCTATTTCAGTGCACAAAGGGTTTACTTCATTTTTAAGAGGGCTGCTTGCTGTGACAGGTGTGGACCGTGATTTAAAAAAAAAAATCAAATCCCTACAAATTCAGGTTCTCCTAGTTTTTAGCTGACCGACAAAGCAGCAGTGTTGTACATACACCTAGTGTTCTGGGCCCACTCGTGGCTGTGGGGGACCCACCCAGACGGAGAGCTGCGGGTCGGGACCCTCATCCGTGGGAAGGTCTGGCCGGTCTGGTCCTAAAACGTCATTGGTCAGCAAGGAAACCTTCTTCCTTAAATCGAACCTAAAATGAGACTGTATTTTCCAGAAGAGGGGTCCAATGTTTGGTAGAGGTTTTTCAATCGATTCTGGATCCTAGCGAAATAATAATTTCCAGACAGGCCTCAGGTCACTTCCTCAAGATGGAAGGATTTGTTAGTCCAGGCTGGTGGTTAAGAGCCCAGGGCGCCTAGCCTAAGAGAGGAAGGTGCCAGAGTTCGCGCTAGGGTGCCTGTCCCCTGGGAGGACTCGCCCCGCCGGCCAGGGCTGGGGCCGGGTCTCACCTCCGGTACGAGTGCGTTCGGGCAGGTCACCATGGTGGGCAGACTTGGATCTGCAGCCGGGCTGGCTGCTTCCTCATGTGTTGACTTGCATCATTATCTTATTCCCTCAGGGCCTCTGTTTCCTCGTGTGTAGTGCCCCCTGTGGTGTGAGGTGTGATATTGTTCTCTGCCCAGCTGTGACACATGTTCGTTGAGCACTCACTCTGAGCCAGGTGTTATGCGTGCTATTGGGCACGTATGGGAACTAAACAGACATGGTCCCTGCCCTGGGGAAGCAGACAAGAGCCAAGACAAGTGCTGGTAGGGAGAGCGAGTTCCTGGCTGTGTCCTGGGAGGCGGATGGGAGGACACGTGAGCAGGGGGAAGGCATGCTGAGCAGAGTGAAACGGGCCCTGCTTAGAAAGGTCTCAGGTGTTGGCAGAAGATGTATCGTGAGATGCATCAAGTCTGGCCTATTTTACCTCCGAAACACCCCTGGAATTTAACCCCTGCCTTCCATCCTCGCAGCTCCCTCCCCTGTCTGAGCCCCGTCTTCTCTCACCTGTGCTACAAATCAGCCTTTGTCCACTTTAACACACCCTTGAGTCATGCTCCAAGACGCAGCCAGAGGAATTATATATTTTTTCAAAGTCATTTTTTTTTTTAAAGTCAGTCTGATTATGCCTCCTCCAGCCAAACCCCTTGTGTTTCCTATTGTTTTAAAATAGTCCTTAGTAAGTCCCCCAGGGCACCTGCGGCTGGCCTGGACCTATTCCTCAGTCTCCAAGTACCAGCCACAACTGCTGTCCCCCATTTTTTCCAGCCTCTCTATAACAGCCATGCTCCCTCAGGCCACGGAACCTCTGCTCAGGCCCTTCCTGAGTCCTTACCTCAACTGCTACTTTTCTCCATAGTCTGCTAGCTTGTCACAGCCCTGCCTACTTCTCTGCCTCATCTCTGCCCCTCTGGCTTTGTTTTCTTAGTTGGGGTGCTGTCTATTAAGGTAAACATGGCTACACTACACAGTAGAAAGCAGAATTTGCAAACTAACGTCCAGGTGAAATCAAGTTCCCTAAGGCATTTCCTTCTGCATCGAGCTCTCGCCCCAGACCCAGAAGATTCCAGTCCACGCTTCTCCCAGGGAGCTTGTGGGAAGCTTGGGGAGCTTGCTCTTCCTGCAGGCTCTTCATCTCCTTCAACTCCTGCTCTTGCTTCCATTGCTCAGACCAGAACCGCAGAAGACACGCGCTGCTCCCTTCCTGGTCTCACAGGGTTCATGCAGCACCGTCAGTGGGTCCTGCCCGCTCTACACTCAAAGGACATCCAGAATCGGATCACTTCTCTCCACTCAAACGGCTCCTGCCAGGGCCAGACCACATCTCTGCTGAATCAGGCCTGTCGCCTGCTAACTAGTCTCCTAGCTCCCGCTTACTGAGTCTATTTCCAAACTGGCAGCCAGAAGAATCCTTTAGCTATGATGTCATCCTGCCTAAAGTCACTCCTTCGCTCAAAACCCATCAGATGTCTGCCCTCACAGAGAAGGAAGGATCCCCCCTGGCGCCTGAACGCCCAGACACTACTGGTCGTCCACACGGACGGGAGGTCTCCGGGCCACACTGCTCTCCAGGCTGGAGGGGAGCAGGCACACCCTGACCTTAGGGACTTTGTCCTTCTCCATCTGAAGCCTACAAAGCTCTTATCTACTTACTCTCCTTCTGAAGGCTCCTCCTTCCAGTCCGAGGTGGAATGTCATCTCACAGTTTCAACTGACCCCCTCAACCCTTGGGACAGCCTAGGCCCCTTCCCTACTTTTTCTCCAAGGCACTTTCTATGACCTAACACAGTGCTTCAAGATAATTGTGAAAATGCTGATTCTGAATCATTGGTCTGGATGGGGCCCGAGATTCCGTATTTCTACCAAACCCTCAGCTGATGCTGATGCTCCTTGTACCCAGGCTACACTTTGGAGTAGCAAGCACCTAAATACAACTTAACTTGGAAATCTGGTCTATCTCCGACCCTGGAAGAGAAGTTCCTTGCCATATCAAACTGTGTTTGACATAAAGTCGATGCTTAATACGTACTGATGAACATGAATATATGAGTGAAGAGAGGCCCTGACCTCTCCTGACACTTCAACGTGCGGGCCCACGAGGTAGCCCAGATCCAGGAAGTCCTACCTGCGCTGCCCCCCCCCCGCCACCTCCTGGGGTTCACACCTCAGCCACCTTCCCTCCCAACTAGCACTCCAAATGCCACCAAACAGAGCAACAGACAAACATGTTTGGTTCACCTCTTACCTGGAATGTACTAGTTTACTGAGAGAAATTTCCATAAACAGATGGAACCCTCACTTCCTCAAACTTACAAGTCTTTGAGGCCGTGTAAGAAGTCCTGTGGGCCCACAGAGAGCAGAGGCCGCTTGACTAGAATCTCAAGAAGAAGTAAGGAGCCCTAGTGGAAGGTGGATTTCACTCTGAGATCCAGGAGAAGAATCCCAGCTTCCTCCTTGCTCAGACTTCTTAGCCAGGCCCCTGGGAGCTGGGAAGCAACAAGCCACGCCCGTTCCTTTGTCTCGGGCTTTTGGGTTTTAGACCTCATTATCCTACAGATCCAGGCTATCAGGAGAAACAAATCCTATCAAGTTTTTAAGGTGATTCAGGAACACCTAAGCCACCCAATCTCATCACCTTGGAATGCGATCTCTCAACCTAATCAACATTATTATATCTTGTTTGAAGTTTATCATGAGAAAAATTTTAAATAAAATCCACCACTCTTAAATTGTAGAGTATAGCACACATGCAGAAATATAACGCACAGGGGTGCCTGGGTGGCTCAGTCGTTAAGCGTCTGCCTTTGGCGCAGGTCATGATCTCAGGGTCCTGGGATCGAGCCCTCCATCGGGCTCCCTTGCTCTGCGGGAAGCCTGCTTCTCCCTCTCCCACTCCCCCTGCTTGTGTTCCCTCTCTCGCTGGGTCTCTCTCTCTGTCAAATAAATAAATAAAATCTTAAAAAAAAAAAGAAATATAGGGCGCCTGGGTGGCTCAGTTGGTTAAGCGACTGCCTTCGGCTCAGGTCATGGTCCTGGAGTCCCGGGATCGAGTCCCGCATCGGGCTCCCTGCTCAGCGGGGGGTCTGCTTCCCCCTCTGCCCTCTTCCTTCTCGTGCTCTCTGTCTCTCATTCTCTCTCTCTCAAATAAATAAATAAAAGCTTTAAAAAAAAAAAAAGAAATATAAAGCACAATGATTTATCACAAAGGAAACGTCCACCAAACCACATTCAGGTCAGTAAATAGAACACTGCCCACACACCCCAGAAGTCTGGCTCCTTCCCCTTCACATCTTAACTGTGTGGGGTTAGCTTGACTTCTGTGGTAATCTCGTTCTTCTGACATCTT